>NC_045427.1:273357421-273676651 GCF_902635505.1 Sarcophilus harrisii | reverse complement strand
AAAAGGGAATATTCCTTTCCATCCCTATTCAATTTTCTCTATAGATCTATCATCTAGGTTTTCTAGGATTCTATTAATCTCCTTAGTGTCTTTCTTGTTTATTTTGTGGTTAGATTTGTTTGATTCTGAGAAAGGAAATTTGAGGCCCATCACTAGTATATTTTTGCTATTTCTTTCTATAACTAGCTTAAAATCTTCTCTAGGAATTTGGCTGCTCTAGCACTTGGTGCATATACATTGAGTATCATTACTATTTCATTGTTTATGATACCATTTATCAAGATCTATTTTCCTTTCTTATATCTTTTAATTAGATCTATTTTTACTTTTGCTTTATTTGAGATCAGAATTGCTATCTCTTTTTTTTTTGCTTCAGCTAAAACATAATAAATTTTGTTTCAGCCTTTTATCTTTATTCTGTATGTGTCTCTGTGTGTCAAATGTGTTTCTTGTAAACAATGTATTATAGAATTCTGTTTTTTAATCCACTCTGCTATTTGTTTTCATTTTATGGGAGAATTCATTCCATTCACATTCACTGTTATGATTACTAGCTCTGTATTTCCCTCCATTCTATTTTCTTTCCTGTATATGCTTTTGTTCTCTCTTTCTACCTTGTCTGTAGTAGGCCTTTTGCTGTTGTCCATCCCACCCACTAGTTTTTCTCCTATTACTGCTCCTCTTTTCTCTTAGTATTGTTCTTTTGACAGATTCAGATCTCAAGAATTACAAATATCATTTTCCATCTAGAGATGTAAACCATTTAATGTTTTAAAAAATATGTATTTTTCCACTGTTTAGCTTTCTATGCTTCTCTTGAGTCCTATGTTTCCAGATTAAATTTTCTGTTTAGTTCTGATTTTTCAACAGAAATGATTGAAAGTTTCTTCATTGAAGATCACTCACCTCTCCTGAAAAAATGATACTGACTCTTCTTGGTAGTTAATTCTTGGTTGTAACCCTGGGTCCCTTGACTTCAGAATATGGTATTCCAGGCTATTCAGTCCTTTATTGTAATAATTGTCATATTCTGGATAATCTTGATTTTTGCTTCTTGAATTTGGATTTTTTTATTTGGCAATTTGTAACATTTTTTCCTGAAGATTGTAGTTTTGGAGTTTCACAACAATGTTCCTTGAGTTTTCCTTATGGGATCTCTTTCCAAAGATGATTGATGGATTCTGAGTATTCCCCCCTTTGTTTTAGAATAACAAAGCAGTTTTCCTTGATGATCTCTTGAAGAATGCTATCCAGGCTCTTTTTTTGGGACATGGTCTTTTGGTAAGCCAATAATTTTTAAATTTGTTTTTCTGAATCAATTTTCCAGGTCAGCTTTTTTCCCCCAGTGAAGTATGTCACATTTTCTTTCACTTTTTCATTCTTTTTAGTTTGTTTGAATGATTTTTTGCTGTGTCATAGAGTCATTAGCTTCCATTTACCCTATTTGAATTTTTAATGTATGATTTTCTTTGGTTAGCTTTTGCATCTCTTTTTCCATTTTTTAAATTCTACTTTTGAAGATGTTTTTTTCAGATTTTTTTTTTTGCATTTGACCAATTGTATTTTTTGAGAAATTGTTTTTTTCAGTGAATTATTCCCTTCCTTTTCCAAGCTGTTGATTTTCTCTTGCATACCTTTCATTTCTTTTCTCATTTTTTCTTCTTCCTCTTTTATTTGCCTTCTAAAGTCCTAAAGAGCACTTCCAAGAAGCCTCTTTGGGATTGAGACCAATTCATATCACTCTGTGAACATTTTGTTCTCATCTGAGTTTGTGTTTTAGTCTACTCTGTCATCATAGTAATTTTCTATAGTCAAAGTTCTTTTTTGTTTCTTGTCTATTTTTTCCTTTTCTTTTGGTATTTCTTTTTTTTTGTTGTTGTTGTTGTTATATAGTACAATTTCTTAACTTTCAGAGGTTAGTTACAGAATGATTAAAGTAATTCACAGCTCTGCCATTAGTACATTCATGTACCTGTTTTTCTATAGCACCTCCAATATTTGTAGTCTTCCTCTTTTTTGGTCCAATTTGCCAATCTAACAGGTGTCTTATCCATACTATTGAATGAGGTGATTAGGCTAGGTGATTTCTAAAGTCCTTTCAAGTTCTATATCCATAAATTTCTTACTGCTTGAAATATTTTACACACAGTTAACATTCAACTTTAATAGACATTTTTGGGTACTTTTTCCAGTACCAAATATGTGATTCAGTAAATATATACAGTATCAGATTACAGAGCCATTCAAATATTATAAGGCATTATTAAATGAAATCCCATTTTTCAGAGGAAGTCTAGGACAAAGCTACAAAGACTCAGTAACTAATCTATCAAGGATTCAACTTAATTAAACTGAATTTATTATTTCTACTTCTCTTTCTATAGAAAAGAAATATGCTCTTTAAAATCTATTTTTAGGGGGAAAAGCAAACATTTAAATTCTGTTCTATCTTTTGCTTATTTTGTCAGCCAAACAGAAATTATAAACTAGTCCTTTGGAACATACCTCCTTTGTGCTTTTATAAAATTATTGTTTCAAGTATTTTCATTACAAAGAGTAAGTTTTATATGGACCTATTTATTTCTTACACATATTTTTTATACCACAAATGCCACAAAGCATTATATAATTACCCCTTATTCAGGCTATTTAGAGAATGAGCCTTCTTCAATAAATTAAAATTCTGGTTAATAATATTTATTATATATGTCATATTGTTTTTAAGATAATTATAATTTAATAAAATGGATATCCCTAAAATAAAATGAACATATATCAGTTCTTGATGATTCATAAGATATTTCCCATCTTAGAATATTGATGGGACTTTATCCTGTGTCACAAGAGGATACTTTTTAAAAATTGAATACCTACTTCAGCCAAACCCAGAAGTTTGCACCAGGTCAAATTATGATAAAAAATCCATTGAGAAACCAAAATAAATTACTTCTTCCACCCCAGAATTGCACACAAATAGGAAAGACATCTTTCCTCTCCTTTCAATAAAGTTAGTACTAACACCTACGTATGACTATATGAGACAAAGGTTAGCCTGCAAAGTTCCATGTGAAGAGGAAGCAAGAATGGAATCCTTACCTGAGAAAGCCCCGGAGGGGTCCAAGGGTGAAGAATTTGGAAGAAAAGCAGAAGTTTTGTCAGAGAACAGTAAAGCGAGTGTAACATTCAATCTGGGCAATTCATGTTCAGAAACTCTGAGATCCTAGGTATTCTTTCTTGAGGTACCAGATAAGAGGTTAGTATTGTTCTGGCTTTCCTGGATTCATGCACTGTCCTCATCCCCCACAGTTAGGCATGGAATTATCATTAGACGGTGAGCTTCTTGAATATAAGGACTGTCTTTTCCTTTTTTTTTTTTTTAACTCTAACACTTAGCAAGCCATTGGCACATATAAGGAAAAATAGTAAAAATTCAGCTTTCTAAAAGCAAAGGTACATAAGTATTCAGGGAAAAAAACAGCTCATGTATCAAGGAACTAAAGTAAAAGTATCACAAGAAAAGCAGCTTCCATTTTAAATGACAGATCTTGGAATATAATATTCCTAGATGCAAAAGACATATATTTACAATTAAGCATAACTTACCCTGTGTAAAAGCTGAGTACAATCTTATGTGAGGGAGTGGAGGTGGGGAGGAATGGATTTCTAGTAGATTAAAGAATTTTTAAACATTTTTAATGAAAACACCAGAGATGGGTAAGAAACTCTAAAATATTAACATGTGTTAAGAGAAACTGAGAAAAATAAATTATTTGAGCAATTGAAAGGTGATCATTCATTGTTAACATTCCATCAGTGAGCAAAGAAATGAGTCCTTTTAGCATCTTCTTCAAAGGGTACTTATAGAGGGCACTAAGAAAAGTGAATTGGATCTGTTCTGAAGGATTAGAGAAAAAAAAAGACAAGGGAGAATAAAGGGGGACAGTCCCCTACTACAGAAATTGGTATAGAAGTTGGAATGAAATTTGCCATTTTTCCTTAATCAAGGTTTATTCTTCATTCTCAAGGACAAACAATGACATCATGAGGGTGATGCTGATTTGCTCAAGAAATGAATTTAACTGAGGAATAACTTCACAAAGTCATTAGCTGTATACAATCCTTCAGAAGTCATCAAAATCCAGTTGCAGGACAAAAGTCAAGAGCTTACAGAAACATAGAGGCAGCGAAGAAGAGTGGATGTCCTCAGAATTTCACTCTTTTCTGAAACTGCTAAAACAAAAAGCTGAGCACACATATATGCACACACAGAGTTTGCGATAAAAACAAATGGGAAATTCATGGAAATGAATGAGGCAGTTAAGAGTAAGGATACTGCCAGGTTCAGAAGTCATAAGTAAAATGCAGTTCTTGATCCTGGACAGGGGAAAAGAGGAAAATCAAAGATGGAAAGAAATAAAAACAGTAGAAAATAAAGAGCTGCCATAATAATCATAATCATAATAGTAATAATAATAATAAATAGTTAATATTTATTTAGCACTTTAAAGTTTATAAAGCATTTTACAAATATTTTATCATTTAATCTTTACAAAAATCTTGGGAATTATATGATATCTTTATTCTTACATAATATATTAGGAAAATGAAGCAGATTGGTCAGTATCATATAGCTAGTCAAAGAAATGTCTAAGGAGGGCTTGAGACCTTAACTCCAAGTCCAACATTATTTCCAATGCTTCACTAAGCTGCCTCTAAGATATCTTATTTTGCATCTTGGAAAAACTGGAGAATAGCTGAACAAATTGTGATACAATTGTGATGGAATAATATCAAGCCGTAAGAAACGATGAGATGAATTCAAAGATTTCTGCGTAATATGACTTGATAAAATAAACAGGAAAAAGACAGAACAAGGGCAGTGATATCAGAAAGAAAAAACAACTTTTAAAAGCTCAAAAAATCTGATCGTGTTAATAATTAATCTCTTCATATAATGATGAAGCATGTTATATTGTAGACAGAGGGTTTTTTAAAACACATTTGTAGTGTGGATTCATTTTTCTTGACTATGCTTTTGTGTTACAAAGTTTTGTTTTGTTTTTCTTCTCTCTCTCTCTCTCTCTCAAAGGGAAACTAGGTAGGAAGTATTAGCAGTAGTGATGGGAATAAGGATCACTGGAAATTTATTTATTTATTTATTTAACTGAGGCAGTTGGGGTTAAGTGACTTGCCCAGGATCACACAGCCAGGAAGTGTTAAGTGTCTGAAGCCAGATTTGAACTCAGGTCTTCCTTACTTTAGGGCTGGTGCTCTATTCACTACACCAACTAGCTGCCTCTGTAACCTTTTTAAAGAAGAGACCAGGATCAAGTTTAGAAGGAAACAAGATAAGACAATTTGTAAAGTAATATGTGAAATTTATTGATTATTTTAATTTTTTAAACAAATGGTATGAAATAGAGATTCAGACTTTTATATTGAATCTGCTTTTTGTGTTCTGTTACATATTTGAAAATACCTTTTTATGTTTAAGTTCATAATATGTTATTTCTTCAAAAACAAGCAAATCATCATATCTTCAATCTACATTTCTACTCTACATTAGCCCTCTTCCTGTATACTTTAATCTAGACACAACATTTGTTAGTTTCTCACACATGTCTGTCCTCTATGATTTTGCATGTCTGTCATGCATGTTTATCTTGTAGAATCTTCTTTTAAGATTCAGCTTAAATACCACCATCTACATGAAGTTTTTGTTGATTCCTCCATACTTCCTTCAGCTACTGTTGTCCTTCCCCCTTAATTTGGTCTTTATTTGTTCTGTATTTATTTTTATAAATACCTGTTGAGAAAGAGTGGATGGATAAAAATAAATAAAAAGTTGTCCTTTAAGTCAGTGAGGCCAAATTCAACTTCTGTCTCTGATATATACTGACTCTATGAAATTGGTCAAATAACTTAATCCCTCACTGTGCAGAAAAAGTAGCAAGCTCATGTCCGGAATGAAGAGAAATGAGCATTTACAAAGTAACCAGTGGGCCAGGCAAAGTATAGATAGCTAGATAGCCAGATAGATAAAAGATAGCTAGGTGATAGATTTTATAGATATCTCATTTGGTATAGGCTTATATTGGAGGATGGAGGTTGTTTGTTTGTTTGTTTGTTTTTAACATGGGAGATTCCATTACATAAAATATATAATTCCATATATGAAATTATACTTCTTTTCCATATCACTTAAATATATGTTTTCAGGATTGAATATATAAAGGTTTCACTTTTCTCTTAGTGACTGGCTTCTTTCCTGGCACATACTAGACACTGAACAAATGCTTATTGATTGAAAAGAAGTTACCTACACAGAAAAGAGACAGCTTGGTGGAGAGGAGGAATAGACTAGAGAGCAATCTTTTGTTATTTTGGAGGACTGTCACATGGAAGAGGAATAGGAGATAGTGGTAGATGAAAAGTGAAAGAAGGAAAATTTTAAAGTGTTCAGAAAATAACTTAATTATCATAGCAACTTTTGGGAAATAGTAGATTTCCTCTTATTTGGAGGTTTTCAAGTAAAGTCTGTGTCACATCTTGATTATGTTATAGCAGGTATTTTTTTTTTCCTATGGGATGGACTAGATAATTCTGAGGTCTTTTCCAACTCTAAAATTTTGTGTTTCCTAAAGGTCAACACTATGAATATGAAAGATCATTTTATGGCAAAGTAATTGTTCTAAAAACAAAGCTAAGTCCAAACTCTCTATTTCTTATGTTTTATTTTGTTTTTTAACAAACAAAAGACATTGCTGTATATATAGGAGGAGTATATAATTCACTCACATTTGGATGTTAGCCAAGATTCAAATAATGACAAATTATATATTGTTCAAACCACTGACTCCTTCCTTCTTCCTCTTAGCCTTTGGCTATTTCACGTATTCATTAGCACCTCACCTAATCAAGGGAAATAAAATGAAATGAAATTTGAAATAGTCCATTTCCCCTGTTATTATTAATTTGGATTAAATATTTGACAGGGCAACTTTTTAATTCTTGGCTAAATGTATGTGGGTTATCAAAGGATCTGAATAATCTTAGTCCCACACCAAATTTGGGTGTTGGTTATTTCAAGACAAATAAGGACAGAAGAATAATAGTTTTAAATACATGTAAATGTAGTATCAGCCCCATCCCACTCCAGTAGAAAATAAATCCTCATGGACAAAGACTGACATCTAGCACAGTGTCTTGTACTTCAGAGTTAGCAATTATAAGATTTTTTTTTATTCATGGAATTGAATTATATTGAAATTTAAAATGCAATAATAATGCATATCCTTAGATCAATTAGGGAGATGATCTGTATGAATTATGGCATATTTGGGGGGGAAAGTTGTAGTTATATCATGATCATGTGCACATATTAAGCTGAGGGAACCTGCTTTGAAGAATGATTTGTAATACCTGATCAATTATTTATACTAAATGGCTCTTCATTTTTTTTTTATTTAATAGACTTTTATTTACAGGTTATATGCATGGGTAACTTTACAGCATTAACAATTGCCAAACCTCTTGTTCCAATTTTTCACTTCTTACCCTCCACCCCCTCCCCCAGATGGAAGGATGACCAGTAGATGTTAAATATATTAAAATATAAATTAGATACACAATAAGCATACACGACCAAACCGTTATTTTGCTGTACAAAAAGAATCAGACTCTGAAATACTGTACAATTAGCTTGTGAAGGAAATAAAAAATGCAGGTGGGCATAAATATAGGGATTAGGAATTCAATGTAATGGTTTTTGGTCATCACCCAGAGTTCTTTCTCTAGGCGTAGCTGGTTCAGTTCATTACTGCTCCATTGGAAATGATTTGGTTGATCTCATTGCTGAGGATGGCCAGGTCCATCAGAACTGGTCATCATATAGTATTGTTGTTGAAGTATATAATGATCTCCTGGTCCTGCTCATTTCACCTGCTCATTTCACTCAGCATCAGTTTGTGTAAGTCTTTCCAGGCCTTTCTGAAATCATCCTGTTGGTCATTTCTTACTGAACAATAATATTCCATAATATTCATATACCACAATTTATTCAGCCATTCTCCAACTGATGGGCATCCATTCAGTTTCCAGTTTCTAGCCACTACAAAGAGGGCTGCCACAAACATTCGTGTACATATAGGTCCCTTTCCCTTCTTTATAATCTCTTTGGGATATAAGCCCAGTAGTAACACTGCTGGATCAAAGGATATGCACAGTTTGATAACTTTTTGAGCATAGTTCTGAACTACTCTCCAGAATGGTTGGATTTGTTCACAACTCCACCAACAATGCATCAATGTCCCAGTTTTCCAGCATCCCCTCCAACAATCATCATTCTTTTTTCCTGTCATCTTAGGCAATCTGACAGGTATATAGTGGTATCTTAGAGTTGTTCTTAATTTGCATTTCTCTGATTAATAATGACTTGGAGCATCTTTTCATATGACTAGAAATAGTTTCAATTTCTTCATCTGAGAATTGTCTGTTCATATCCTTTGACCATTTTTCAATTGGAGAATGGCTTGATTTTTTTATGAATTAGAGTTAATTCTCTATCTATTTTGGAAATGAGGTCTTTATCAGAACCTTTGACTGTAAAAATATTTTCCCAGTTTATTGCTTCCTTTCTAATCTTTTCTGCATTAATTTTGTTTGTACAAAAACTTTCCAGTTTGGTATAGTCGAAATTTTCTATTTTGTGATCAGTAATGATCTCTAGTTTTTCTTTGGTCATAAATTCCTTCCCCTTCCACAGGTCTGAGAGGTAAACTATCCTGTGTTCTTCTAATTTATTAATAATTTCATTCTTTATGCCTAGGTCATGAACCCATTTTGACCTTATCTTGGTGTACGGTGTTAAGTGTGGATCAATGCCTAGTTTCTGCCATATTAGTTTCCAATTTTCCCAGCAATTTTTACCAAACAGTAAGTCCTTATCCCAAAAGCTGGGGTCTTTGGGTTTGTCAAAGACTAGGTTGCTATAGTTGTTGACTGTTTTATCCCTTGAAGCTAACCTATTCCACTGATCAACTAATCTGTTCCTTAACCAATACCAAATGGTTTTGGTAACTGCTGCTCTATAATATAATTTTAGATCTGGTACAGCTAAGCCACCTTCATTTGATTTTTTTTTCATTAATTCCCTTGAAATTCTTGACCTTTTGTTTTTCCATATGAATTTTGTTGTTATTTTTTCTAGGTCATTAAAATAGTTTTTTGGGAGTCTGATTGGTATAGCGCTAAATATATAGATTAGTTTAGGTAATATTGTCATCTTTGTTATATTTGCTCGCCCTATCCAAGAGCATTTAATATTTTTCCAATTGGTTAGATCAGACTTAATTTGTGTAAAAAGTGGTCTGTAATTTTGCTCATAAAGTTTCTGATTTTCCCTTGGCAGATAGATTCCTAAATATTTTATATTATCAGTAGTTACTTTAAATGGAATTTCTCTTTGTAACTCTGACTGTTGGATTTTGTTAGTGATATATAAGAATGCTGATGACTTATGTGGGTTTATTTTATAACCAGCAACTTTGCTAAAGTTGTGGATTATTTCTAATAACTTTTTAGTAGAATCGCTGGGGTTCTCTAAGTATACCATCATATCATCGGCAAAGAGTGATAATTTGGTTTCCTCATTGCCTATTCTTATTCCTTTAATCTCTTTCTCAGCTCTTATTGCCAAAGCTAGCATTTCTAATACAATAGTAAATAGTAACAGTGATAGTGGGCAACCTTGTTTCACTCCAGATCTTATTGGGAATGAGTGCAGCTTGTCTCCATTACATATGATGCTTACTGATGGTTTTAAATAGATGCTGCTGATTATTTTAAGGAAAAGTCCACTAAATGGCTCTTCTAAAGTTCTTGAGAAAGGTCAGTTCTATTAATTAGATAAATATTCACTCTACAACCTATATACTATTGATTTGCTTAGCAAGCTACTTTTTCATCAGTAGAAAAGGTAAACATTCAGTTCAACCTCTTTCCAAATTGTCTCACATTCCAAATTAGTGATGTCCAATTTAACAAAGTTTGAATATATGTGGGTGTCTGTGTATGCATGGTTGTATTACATATGCCCGTATATACACATGCATATATATTCTTTAAAAAATTTGAAGTTACTCTGAAATGCTATAAGGATTAAACTCTCTACCAGATATAGTGTTATAATGCCCCAAGATAATTATAATGAAGTAATCACTGACCTTAGCAATGTACTAAACAGTGTCATCTTGAATTCATTTGCCAATATAAACTACAATTACTAAATCAATCAGTGATTTAAGTAAATGAAACCATATTCTTTCCAACTATTCTTCTGGGTTGGTATTACTTTCCAAATTTCAGGTTTACCCAGGTCTGATGTGGAATAGAAACTGCTTAGCTTTATTGACAAGCATTTTTTTCCCTGATCTGTTGCCTCCAAGAATCTTCAAAAGTAGAAATCCAGATTAAAAATTGAAAGCCTGTCAGATATCCAATTCTCAGCATGACTTATTATTTTGCATTGTTACTTTCTCAACACGCAGTTACATCTTGTTAATTTTAGCACATTTAAAAGAATCCCAAATCATAGGTTTAAAAGAAATAAGGCTAAGCAGACATTTATTTATCCTACAAAACAGGCCAATAAACAATTTTATACTTCAAAATGCTAATTCAAGAGTTTGAAAGTCAGAGGGAATATAGTTAAATCTAAGTAAAATGGGAGGTGACTTCAGATAGATGGCAAGATGAATACAGATTTTATTAGCAACATTTAACTATTTCATTTTATGTACCTTTAACTGAATGAACAGTTACAAAAATTAAGGTCCCCATATTGAATTTAGGATAGGGAATCTTAACCTTTTTACATTATGACCCTTTTGGCTATCTAATGAAATCCATGGACCCCTTTTCAGAATAATGTTTTTAAATACAATTGGTAAAAATGTAAGATTTTAAAAGAAATAAATTACTTTGAAATATATTCATCAAAAAACTTTTCCAATATAGAATTGAGCTCAGGTATATTCATGTATATATACACATATTTCTATCTACCAAGATATGTAAATATATTCATATATGTATTATACATATATATTATCATCTTCTTTTTCTGTGTATAAATCAAATATCTCCTAGTAGAATATAAACATCTGATGGTCAGGGATCCTTACTTTTTTCTTTATATTCCCAGAAGCTAGCAAAAAAAAGATTTACACATAGCAGATGATTGTAAACATTTGTTGAATTGAATGAAACCATAATGATAGGCATTAAAGGACATTTCACCTACTAAAGAACACTATTTAGTCATATTAACAAAATCACAGATTATTAAAGCTAGAGGAATATATAGAAGTAGTTTAGTCTAGAATCATCATTTAAGAGAAAAAAGGATATTAAAAATGCAGAGTTTTGACTAAGATTAAACAAATAAGTCATTAGCTTGCATGCATGCATGCCTTATTTCATTTTAAGGTATTAGTTTCAGCTAATAACTTTTAAGGAAATTATTGAAACTTTAAATGGGGACTTCATGAGACAGAGAGTCATTATGGAGTGAGGAACATTTCCAATATTCATAAGGAAAGTTCTAATTTACGATCACTGTGAAAACCCACGATGCACTGAAATAGTACATTGTCAAGGGTACCAAAGTATTGGGGAAAAGGATGCTAATTCAATACTTCTATTTTTAGTTTATTTCTCTCTTACAGTTTTATAGCACCTTTCTTCCAAGGAGATCAGGGTGCTTTATGGGGAAAAATAAAAACAGCCAAAGTGAAAATTTTCCCACAATAACACTGCTGAGTGAGATTCGATGTGGGCAGAAGAGTTGAAGGGGAAGTGCAAAGGGAAGTCAGGGAGAAGAGGTCACAGAGAGATCATCAGGATTCTAGGTGGGAGAGACCTCAAAGATCATTTAATGCAACACCCTCATGTTTTAGAAGAAATTGTCAATTAGAAAGGTTATGTAAGTTGTCCAAAGTCACACAATAAGAACTTTTAAATTATGGACATTAAACAATAAGAGTGAAGGGAGTAAAGATCCATTTGGTCTCCTAGCTGTTCCTTGAACAAAATATTCCATCTCCTCACTCCCAACATTTTCACTGGCTCGCTCCCATTCCTGGAATGATCTTTTTTCTCCCTGCTTCCTGGCTTCCTTGAAGTGCCACTTAAATCTTACCTTTTTACTAGAATCTTTTTCTGATCCCCCTAGTACCTTTCCTCTATTGATCATTCGCAATTTATCCTATATGTAGTTAGTTTGCACATAGTTGTTTGCATTTTGCCTTCTTTATTACATTAAACTGTGAGCTCTTTAAAAGCAGGTACTCCCTGGGGTAGCTAGGTGGTGCAGTGGATAAAGCACCAGACCTGAAGTCAGGAGGACCAGAGTTCAAAGGTGATTTCAGACACCTAACATTTATAGCTATGTCACTCTGGGCAAGTCATTTAATCCCAATTGCCTCAGAAAAAAAAAAGCAGGTGCTCCCCTCCCCTTATCTCCATCCCTTATTCCCCTTCACTCCTTCTCACCCATACTGACTGCCCAAGTTTCTTTGCCTTCCACTGCTATAATGCCTGGTACATAGCAGGTACTGACTGATAGGCATATGCTCTAAGAAATCCAAGTAAGAAATACTCATCTCCTTTTGTTGCAATCTCTCCTCTACAGAATAGAAAAATGAGCATGTGCTTTGTTTGTTCAACAATCATTTATCAGATGCTTACTAAGTGCCAGGCACTATTTTAGGCACTAGAGATAAAAAAATAAATACAAAAAAGTTCCTGATGTCATAAAGCTTACCTTCTATTGAGTGATTATATATTATACTTTGTTTTAGCTTAAACTAAATCTTTAGTTGAATGAGCCAACTTTTGTTTTTCTTTCCATGTTTGTTACTATTTTAGAAGATTGTTATATGACAATCTGATGTGTATTATGATGTATATTGCTTTTGTATACATATACATTATAGTCATACCTGTAACCTGTAGAGTATTATAGTTATGAAATATTTGCTTTATATATATTATTATATATATATGGAAGCAGATGAAGTATTGGACTTGGAATCAGGAAAACTTGAACTCAAATCCCATATGAGACACATATTAGCTCTATGGTGTACTGTCAATATATACCTTATCTTTCCTTATCTTTCACATGAGAAAAATAATAGCACTTAACCCAAATGTAAAGATAAAATGATATAAAACATTTAAATATTATATTACATTTGCAAACTTTATGTTATATTTGTGATCCTTAAAATGAGAGAGAAACATTACTTTTACATTATCACATAATTTCACTTTCATAACAATCCTGTGAACAAAGTATGGAAGTATTAATCTTCCCATTTTATGCATGAATAAACTGTTCCACTGAGAGCTTTAGTATTTCATCTGAGGTCACATAAGTACATAGTTATGAAGGTAGGACCTGAAGATACATCTTTGACTCCAAGTTCACTACTCTTCTGCTTACATTATACTTCATGTATTATATTAAAATGTAATTTTATATTCTAGTATTTAATTTGAACCAGCAATACCACTACTAGATATATTTCCAGAGATGATTAGGGAAAAAGAGCCTACATGTTCTAAAATGTTTACAGCAACTCACTTTGTGGTTGCAAAGGACTGGAAATTTCAAGGATCCTTATCAATTGGGAAATGATTGAACAAGTTGTGGTATGTGATTATGATGGAATACTATTGTGCTATAAGAAATTATGATGGGGTAGTTAAATGGCACAGTGGATAGAGTACTAGCTTTGGAGTCAGAAAGATCTGAATTCAAATCTGGCTTAAGAAACTTACCACTTCCTAGCTGTTTGATCCTAAATAAATCATTAAACTCCAATTGCCTTACTAAAAAATTAATAAAAGAAAAAAGATATGATGAGATCAAATATATTAGGAAAACATAAATAGATATACATGAAATAGTGAAGAATAAAATGAATAAAACCAAGAGAATAATGTATAATGTAATAACAAAATTGTTTTAAGAATGGCTTTGATCAAATGAGTTATTTTAACTATTGTAAACGCCCAAATTAATCTTAACAGACATATGAAGAAAGACATTATTTGCATCAAGAAAAAAATTGGTAACTAGAAGTATATATATATACAATGATTTTACATATATATCTTCTTATATCTAATGGTAGCTATTTCTAGAGTAGAGGGTGGGGAAGAAGAAAAAAAATTTAGTGATAATTTCATTATATGTTTAAAAGGAATATCAACATAATAGATTTGAAGTTTCATGTACAATCATATTTTTTAAAATTTTACTGTTATGGAAATACACTGTTAATTTATAAATTAAAAATAAAATAAAGGAAAATACTATAATATACCATAAATATAGCTCTCTTTTTATAGTGTTTATTCTCCATTTTTATTCTTGAGTAATCAAATGACAGAACAATAAAACATGAACACTTATTTTCTTTCAATTTCTTAATTATAATTAATATATGAGTAAAATTGATTATTTTGAATACATATCCAATTTGGCTTCTAGTATGTCTTCTTTGTACACGCTATAATAAGGTTCAGCATTTTCCATCATTGATCTCAAGCCAAATGGGCTTGTGAATAAAGTTCCTGGCCTTTGGTCAGGATCACAAGTTAAAATCTTGCCTAACACACTATCTGGGAAAATTCCTGCCACTTATTTTGCTCATCTGCAAAATAGGATAATAATAATACCTAAATCAAAGGATTTTTGTGAGGATCAAATAAGATAGTAAAGTGAGTGGGAAATTTTAATGCGTTATATACATGTGAGCTATATACCCATACATGCATACATGCATATGACATTCGTATCTTCCAAACAGAGGGGAGAAGGATAGCAATGAGTTAGTACAACAAGGCTGACAGGATCCTGAAAAATGATAAGGTTTATGCAATAAACAGCTTCTTAGGGCATGTGGAGAAATCAGAGAGGTCTTAAAGTAGTACAGTTAAGTGAGAAATAAGGTGCTACCCAAGCTGAACATTCTCCTTAAATGGTCAGTTCAGTGTTGATGTCTCCACCCTCCAGAGGGGGAGGAATTACTGATGAGGTGGATTTCAAGGCTGATAGGATCTTTTATGATGAGGAGGGGTTTCTCCCTTGCCCAATAATGAGTTTCCCAGAGTGTCATTCCCAGATAATTCCTATTTTATTCAGTGGTATTTTCTATAAACATTCTCCACTCAACTTAAGCTAGCCTAGCAGTTTTTTTTTTTCCCTTTATGCATGACATTGTAGCTTGTAATGAGTGGATGCTTAAACCTTGTTTCCTCAATCATTTCAGTCAACCCAGTCTTCTTCCTTTCTGGGACTTTGCAGGAATGGTCCCCTGTGGCAGGATTTTCTTCAAAGCAAAGCTTAGGTGATACCTCTTAAAAGGGAGCTTTTCTTAGTTTCTTCATTATTGACTCTGTTCTCCTGAAATGACGTTTTATTATTTTGAAAACAGTTTATATTCACTTAGCTGTGAAAATATTATATCCCTTTGATAAAGGGAAATTTACCTTGTTGGACCTCTTCTCAGAATTATGTTTTTAAATGCACAAAACATATATGTAGGATTATAAAAGAAACCAATCACATTGAAATAGTTATCAAAAATATATCTTTAAAAGGTGATTGACCTCAGTTTAAGAACTTCTGTTAGAATATAAGTACCTTGAAAGCAAGGAATGTTTTCTTTTATATTCCTGATACCTAGTTACAGGGTTTATCAAATATTAGTAGTTTAAGTAGTATTTGTTAGATTGTTGAAAATGCTGGGTGTGGATTCAGTACATCATCAAGCAAAGTAGCAACATCCACATATAGATCACTATCTCATCCCATACAAATCCTTACACCTTTGAGAAGCTAGGAGTTAGTGAACAGTTTTAAGTAGTATTAGAGTGCAGATTCACAACTGAAACGCAATATTTTCTTCCTGACAATCAGATATTTTAATGTAAATCCCAAATGTGACAATGACTGGTAAATTTTTATTCCCTCATCTTCTCCTTTCAAATCTCATTTCAAAGGTTTTTGAAAATCTAAAAGAAAACTTTTTATTTTCTAGTTTCTACTGTCAGTCTGGCTACTCTCTGTGGTGCAGAGTCAGCACTTGAAGATATAGCACTTTCATTCATTGATTGATAAGTGACACCACTTTCTGAGGCCCTGAGTCAGAGATATGGGAACAGACAGTCAGGCTATTGCACAGAAAGTGGCCCCCCAAATATAAAAAAGCTCGAAGTTATACTTTAGCTATATTCTATTAAGCTAATAAATATCTGTACATTTGTAATATATATTTTATGTACATGAGATTTTTTTTTTCACTTGCATTTTGTCTGTTCAAGTAGACTATTGTTATTACCATTTACAGAAAAAGGAAGGGAGCGAATTTTTACTGTTCTGGACTTGGTTCTAAGCTTTAAATTATTAACCAAGCATTTACCTGAAAACATCAACTTTCAGATCACAAGGACTTTTGCTTCTGAAATGAAATGTCAAGTGTCAGCCATAGCTGAAAGGAATGTCTCTCCAATTCAAAAGCGAATTGTTTGTCCTCTAATCTATGTTTTTTCAGAAAAAATATTCCTAATGCACAATGGAATTTTTTTGCTTTCTGGTATTGGATTTTTAAAAATTGGACTTTTAGTCGGAATTCAATATAATTCATAAAATATTTATGCCCTTTCTGTACTAGTCATTGTCTTGGCACTGATGAATACAAAATTTACATGAGGCAAGGTTAGTAATATCATATACACTATATATATTATATGTACACATGCATGTACACATATGTTATATTCCCCACACATACTACATTATCATTATAGTATTAATAACTTTGCCTCGTGTGTGTATGTATGTGTGCATATATCTATAGCTATATCTAGCTATCTATATAGCTATATCTATAGATATATCAGAATAATGGCACCAATGACAGAAATAGTTAAGTTAGAAGAAGTAATAGATTTTAGTATGGAAAAAAAGAAATTCAGTTGTTAAAAGTTGTATTTGCGGTCTTAATAGTTCATCTACATAAAAATGTTCTGTTGGCTAATTGAAAGATGGATCTAATTTCTCCTACTTAACTAGCTCTGTTCAAATCACTGAAATTTTTATAGCTTCAGTTTCCTAGCTGAAGAATGAGGACAATAATAGAAGTACTACTCAACAACATGTCTGTCCTGGCAATCAGAGGATCACTATTACTAAGATGATTAGACTTAGAGCTCAAAGAGACTTCAGTGATCATCAGGTCTAAACTATTACCTTTGCTGAATAAATCAAAGTGCAGCAGTGAAAAAAAAAAAAAAAAACATGTCTAAGATCAAAGACGAAGTAAGTGAAAAACTAAGATTAGAACCAAGGACCTGATTAAAGGGTGAAGTCAAGAAGGCAAACAGGACATATGCTTCCTTTTGATCTTCTCCCTGGACCCTAAACTAATTAGCAAATTCAGGCTCTGAATTACTTCTAAACTGGAAGAATTCATGAATATTGGGAGCACAGCAAATTAACAGCATAAGATTATTTTGAAGATCATCAAAAGATGTCTGTTTTGGTTGGCACAGAAGAAGGTCAAACAGGATGCCAGTACACTCTCTGCAGACCCAGGGTGGGGCACAGTCTCCACAGGGAGGTGCCAACTCTGGGCAGTGGAGAATCTATGGAGAGGACTCTACCACAGTGTTGGCTACTCTGTCTGAGGAACAAGCCAGTAGATAAGCAGAGAAGTTGTAAAACATCCAACACAAACACAAAAAGTAAATTGTGAACCCGAAAACGTCAGAGTCTCACAGAACCTGGCCATGCCCATCCAGCACTGGAATGAGTCAGAACAATCCTAGTGCAGCCACTGATGCTCCACTGCTGATTTGCTGTTGACTGTAGAGGTAGCTTGGAAAACCTTCCTTGCCCTAAAAGCAGATCTCAACATTTTTTTAAAAAAATGAGTAAAAAGGCAAAAAGAACTCTAACTATAGATAGTTTCTATGGTGAAAGACAAGAACATATTTCAAACCCTGAAAAGACTAAAAACAGTAGTCTCTAGATGAAGCCTCAAAACCAAAAAAAAATAAAAAAATTGGGAAAAAAATGTAAAATACCTATTGGGAAAACAAGTGACCTGGAAAATAGATCTAGGAGAGACAATCTAAGAATTATTGGATCCCTGAAAACCATGATGAAAAAAAGAGCCTAGACAATATTTATCAGATAATATTTATCATCAAAGAGAACTGCCCTGATGTCATGAAATCAGAAGGTAAAATAGCCATTGAAAGAATTCATTGAACACCTTCTGAAAGAGACCCCCAAAATAAAACTCCAAGGCATATCATGGCTAAATTTCAGAACTATTGGACCAAGGAAAAATATTACAAGCAGCCAGAAAAAAAACAATTCAAATATTAAGAAGTCATAATAAGGATAACCCAGGATCTACCAGCTTTCACCTTAAAGGATAGGAGGGCCTGGAATATGATTTTTCAAAAGGCAAAGGAAGTTGAATGCAGCCAAGAGTAAACTACCCTGCTAAACTGAGCATTTTCTTCTAGGAAGAAAATGGGCATTCAATAAAGTAGGTAAATTCCATTTATTTCTGATGAAAAGACCAGAGCTAAAATTTAACTTCCAAATATAGGACTCAAGAGAAGCATAATAAGGTAAAAAGAACTCTTGAGAACTGTGTTTCTGTTATGGGTATACATAGAGAGTGCATGTATAATTTGATTTTACTGTTAAAATAAAAAAAGGAACTAGAGGTGGAAAGGAGATTGTACCAGCAAAAGGGAAAAGTGAAGGTAAAAAGAGGGAAATGACATCTCATGAAGAGGCAAAGGAAACAAATTACATTTGAGGGAAAGAATATAAGGGGATAAGCATTGTGTGAATGTGAATCTTACTCTCATCAGATTTGGCTCATAAAGAAAATATTAGACATATTTGGTTTACAGAGAAATATCTCTCACTTTATTGAAAAGAGGGAGGAGAAAGGTGAAAAGGGAAAGGGTAGGCTAAACAGAAGGGAAAACATAAATAGTAGGGAAAAGGTATAAGAACGGGGTAGGGACTCTAAAGGGAGAGGGATTCTAAAGGAGCAGGGCTGCTTGAGGCAAGTAGTGTTCATAAGTTAAATACTGGGGAGGTGGGAAAGGGGAAAAGGAAAGAGAAAAGTATAATCTAGGGATAATAAGATGGCAGGAAATACAGAATTAGTAGTTTTAACCATAAATGTGAATGGGGTGAATTCTCCCATAAAGCAGAAGCAGAGAGCAGACTGGATTAAAACCCAGAATCTCACAATATGTTGTTTACAAGAAACACATTTAAAGCAGAGTGGTACATACAGAGTAAAGGTAAAAGGCTGAAGCAGAATCTATTATGCTTCAGGTGAAATAAAAAAGCATGGGTAGCCATCCTGGTCTCAGATCAAGCAAAAGCAAAAATTTATCTAATTAAAAGAGATAAGGAAGGAAATTATATCTTGCTAAAGGGCACCATAAATAATGAACCATTATCAATACTAAATATATATGCACTAAGTGGTATAGCATGGAAATGCCTAAAGGAGAAGTTAAGAGAGCTGCAAGAAGAAATGGACAGCAAAAGTAAAATAGTGGGAGATCTCAACCTTGCTCTCTCAGAACTAGATAAATCAAACCACAAAATAAATAACAAAAAAGTAAATAGAATACTAGAAAAGTTAGGTATGATAAATATTTGGAGAAAATTGAATGGAAACAGAAAGGAGCTTACTTTCTTTTTGGCAGTTCTATGGAACCTAAACAAAATTGACCAGATATTAGGACATAAAGACCCCAAAATTAAATTCAGAAAGGCAGAAATAGTAAATGCATTTTTTTTAGAACATGATGCAATAAAAACTACATTCAACAAAAAGCTAGGGGTAAATAGACCAAAAAATAACTGGAAACTAAATAATCTCATCCTAAAGAATAAATGAATGAAACTGCAAATTATAGACACAATAATTTCATCTAAGAGAATGACAATAATGAGACAACATACCAAAATTTGTGGGATGCAGCCAAAGTGGCAATAAGGAGAAATGTTATATCTCTATATGCTTAGTTGAATAAAATAGAGAAAGAGATGGTCAATGAATTGGGCTTGCAACTAAAAAAAGCTAGAAAAAGAGCAAATTAAAAACCTCCAATCAAATACCAAACTTGAAATTCTAAAAATAAAAGGAGAGATTAATAAAATTGAAACTAAAAAACTATTGAATTAATAAATAAGACTAAGAGTTGGGTTTTATGAAAAAACCAACAAAATAGATAAACTTTTAGTAAATTTGATTGGAAAAAGGAAAAGGAAAATCAAATTGTTAGTCTTAAAAATGAAAAGGGAGAACTTTGCAACAATGAAGGGGAAATTAGAACAATAATTAGGAGTTACTTTGCCCAACTTTATGCCAATAAATTTGATAACCTAAGTGAAATGGAGGAATACCTACAAAAATATATTGTCCAGATTAACAGAGGAGGAAATAAATTGCTTAAATAGTCCTATTTCAGAAAAGAAATTAGAACAAACTATTAATCAACCCCCTAAGAAAAAACTCCCCAGGACCAGATGGATTTACATGTGAATTCTACCAAACATTTAAAGAACAATTAACTCCAGTACTATATAAACTATTTGAAAAAATAGGGAATGAATGACTCCTACCAAATTCCTTTTATGATACCGACATGGTACTAATATCTAAACTAGGTAGGTTGAAAACAAAGAAAACTATAGACCAATCTCCCTAATGAATATTGATGCAAAAATCTTATATAAAATATTAACAAAGAGATTACAGAAAATCATGTCTAAGATAATACACTGTGACCAAGTAGGATTTATACCAGGAATACAGATCTGGTTCAATATCAATAATCAAATTAACAAAAACCTTATGATTATCTCAATAGATGCAGGAAAAGCATTTGACAAAATCCAACATCCCATTCCTATTAAAAACACTGGAGAGTATATTAATAAATGGACTTTACCTTAAAATAGTCAGTAGCATCTCATCAGTAAGCATCATATGTAATGGGGATAAATTGGAACCATTCCCAATGAGATCAGGAGTGAAAAAAGATTGCCCACTATCACTATTACTATTCAATATTGTATTATAAATGCTAGCTTTGGAAATAAAAGATGAAAAAGAGATGAAAGGAATTAGAGTAGGTAATGAGGAAACCAAATTATCACTCTTTGCAGATGATATGATAGTATATTTAGAGAATCAACTAAAAAGCTATTAGAAATAATTCACAACTTTAGCAAAGTTGCAGGATACAAAATAAATCCACATAAATCATCAGCATTTTTATACATCACTAACAAAATCCAACAGCAAGAGATATAAAGAGATATTCCATTTAAAATAACCATCAATAGTATAAAATATTTGGGAATCTATCTGCCAAGGGAAAGTCAGAAACTATATGAGCAAAACTACAAAACACTTTAAACACAAATAAAGTCAGATTTAAGCAATTGGAAAAATACCAAATGTTCTTGGATAAGTCGAGTGAATATAATAAAGATGACAATATTACCTAAACTAATCTATTTATTTAATGCTGTACCAAACTCCCCAAAAAACTAATTTACTGACCTAGAAAAAATAATAACAAAATTCATCTAGAAGAACAAAATGTCAAGAATTTCAAGTGAACTAAAGAAAAACAAAACAAAACAAATGAAGGTGGCCTAGCTGAACCAGATCTAAAATATATATTATAATGCAGTGGTCATCAAAATCATTTGGTACTGGCTAAGAAATAAACTAGTTGATCAGTGAAATAGATTAGGTTCACAGGACCAAATAGTCAATAACTATAGCAATGTGTTTTTGACAAACCAAAGACCCCAGCTTTTGGGTTAAGCATTCAGTATTTGACAAAAACTGGTAGGAAAATCGAAAAGTAGTATAGTAGAAACTAGGCATTGACTCACCCTTGACACCATATACCAAGATTAGGTCAAAATAGGTTCATGATCTAGGCATAAAAAAATGATATTATAAATAAATTAGAAGAACATAGGATAGTTTACTTCTTGGACATATGGAATTTGTGACCCAAGAAGAACTAGTGATCATTATTGATAACAAAATAGATAATTTGGATTATATTAAATTAAAAAGGTTTTGTACAAACAAAACTAATGCAGATAAGATTAGAAGTAAAGCAAATTGGAAAAACATTTTTACACTCAAAGGTTCTAATAAAGGCCTCATTTCCCAAATATATAGAGAATTGACTCAAATTTATAAGAAGTCAAGCCATTCTCCAATTGATGAATGGTCAAAGGATGTGACCAGACAATTTTCAGATGAAGAAATTGAAGCTATTACTAGTCATATGAAAAAGTGCTCCAAATCACTATTGATCAGAAAAATGCAAATTAAGACAACTCTGAGATACCACTACATACCTCTCAAATTGGCAAAGCTAACAGAAAAAGATAATGATGAATGTTGGAGGGGATGTGGGAAAACTGGGACATTAATACATTGTTGGTGTAACTGTGAATGAATCCAACCATTCTCGAGAGCAATTTGGAACTATGCTCAAAAATTTATCAAACTGTGCATACTCTTTGACCCAGAAGTGGTCTTATATCCCAAAATATTTATCTACTGGGCTTATATCCCAAAGAGATCTTAGAGAAAAGAAAGGGATCCACATGTGCAAAAATTTTTGTAGTAGCCCTTTTCATAGTGGTTAGAAACTGTAAACTGAATGGATGCCCATAAATTGGAGAATGGCTGAATAAATTATAGTATATGAAAATTATGGAATATTATTGTTCTGTAAGAAATGACCAACAGGATAATTTCAGAGAGGCCTGGAGAGACTTACATGAAATGATGCTAAACAAAACAAGCAAAATGATGAGATCATTAAACATGGCAACAAGAAGACTATATGATGATCAATTCTGATGGACGCGGCTCTCTTCAACAATGAATTTATTCAGATCAGTTTCAATTGTTCAGCAATGAAGAGAGCCATATATACCCAGGGAGAGGACTGTGGGAACTGAGTATGAAATACAACATAGCATTCTTACTCTCTCTTGTTGTTTGCTTGCATTTTTGTTTTCCTCCTCAGGTTTTTTTTTTTTTTTTTCTAGATCCAATTTTTCTGGTGCAGTAAGATAACTTTATGGATATGTGTATGTATGTATATATATATGTATTATATATATATATATATATATATATAATGGATTTAACATATAGTTTAACATATATTGGAAAATCTGCCATCTAGTGGAGGGGTAGGATGAAGGACAGGAAAATTTCCAAATATAGTTCATTTGCTTCTTTAATACACTAAGGGAATATTTGAAAGCAGTTTTTAAATTATACAATATTATATATATGGGTTATTTCTCTCTAATCAACTTCATGGTTTTTTTCAAAAAATGTCTCATAAATACTGATAGTATGAATATTATTGCTATTATTTACTATCATAGATTTATATTGAAGATGCATCCTGAAGAATATACAATTTTTAAGTGAATCTATATATTTTATTTAAATGTTGTTTTAGGAATCATTCACAAAAAATTGCAAGTTTGGGGCATGATAAAAAGCACATTTCTCATAGAGTTATTGAGAAACTATTGAGATTCCTTGGTAGTTTCAATTCAATTCTACCATCTCTATCAAATTGTTCCAAGTACTTTCCCCCTATAAACATCACATTTACTATTTATGCTATTTTTGTCCCAAGAAATGATTTCATTCATTTAAACAAATATTGTTAAGCAGCTATTATATATCAATTCCTGTCTTAGGTGCTAAGGCTGAACAAGTTATGGTATATGATAATGATGGAATGCTAATGTGCTATAAGTTGGTTGATTTTAGAAAAAGACATGGATAGACTTGCATGAAATAACCAAGGGCAAAATGAGCAGAACTAAGAGAACATTGTATGCAGTAACAGCAACATTGTTTTAAGGACAACTTTCAGCAACAAAGTCATTTTGACTGTAATAAATACTGTAATTAGCTATAATGTATATTAAATTAATGACAAAGGACATATAAAGGATAATGCTGTCTGCATTCAAAGAATGAATAGAAACAAATATATATAGAACAATTTTACATTGCATGTATGTGTGTGCATAAATATATACATGCATATTTGTGTCTAATTGTACCTAGCTTTGTGTGTATATATACATATACATATATATGTGTGTGTATGAGTGTACATATATTTGTATTTAATGCATATTTGTTTTTAATGGTAAAGGTGGAGGGAAGGAAAGAAAAAAGAAGAAAAAGAAATTTACCTAACTTTATTATACATTTAAAAAAATAACAAGTTGTGCATAATAGATTTGCAGTTTCAATCTTTTTATTGTAATATGTTATAAAATGCTAGTTTTATTTCAAAAATTAAAAATAAAATAAATAATTTTTAAAACTGTCTCTTCTTTCCTTCAAATAGGAGCAGGCCTGACTCAAGTCAATAGCCTATTAGTTCAGTTTGGATGTTCAAGTCTTGCCCATCACACATAATACGTGTTTGTCCTGGGTATGGTCCAGGTAGTTCTCTAAGATTTAAGTTTAAGTTGCTGAGAAAGTACCAAATTACACTGGCAGACGTAATTTTGTCATCTGGGAATTCTTTATACCAATGAGATCACAGATCTAATTCCTATATCCCAGGTCTGGAATGTATTTGCCCCTTTAACTTTGAGATGATGTTTGGATGTTATTATGAAATGAAACACATACAGCCCATCAAAATCTTGTTAAAAGAATATTCAATAAGGATACTCTAGCTTTTCATTTGGAATAATGAATCTGTTCAGCAGGGTATGATGTCTTACTCTTAGGGCATCTGCTAAGTCTGAAAGACCTTGAATACATATTTGGTGGAGGGTGGGTGGGCAATCTTTCTTTAC
Source organism: Sarcophilus harrisii (assembly GCF_902635505.1). Classification (NCBI taxonomy): domain Eukaryota; kingdom Metazoa; phylum Chordata; class Mammalia; order Dasyuromorphia; family Dasyuridae; genus Sarcophilus; species Sarcophilus harrisii. The sequence continues at coordinate 273,651,639 of NC_045427.1, read as the reverse complement.
CTTCTAAATGATCTTTAAACAACATGAGATAACAACATTACTATTTAAACTTATTTTACAACTATTTATATTTGAGCAAATAAATTTCAGTGCATATAATGTCATAACTAAATTCATTCTTTAAGTCTTCCCCAAAACCTTCACTGTCTATTCCTTTTACATGACTAAGTGTATTCCATTCTTCTTGTTCTGCTTTATTTTTTTTTTTCTTTAGGTGACTAGAAAGTCATTACAGTATGTCTTAGGACTATCAAGAAACTATGTCAAGGAAGGTATAAGCATTAGCCATCTGGAACAATCAAATTCAAAGAAACCTTTGCTGTTTTTCTTGAGGAAACTAGACCAACCCATGCTGCAGGAGTAGAAGTGAAACCTGCTAGATAGCAGTCCCATCACAGTCCCCTTTATTCCATACTTTGTTGTAGGCTTAGCCAAGTTTATGTTGTATTCTCCTTGAAGTTATATAACTACTAATAACTGGATAGGAAGGAAAGGAAATAAGAGAACATTATGTGGAAAAGGCCATCTCTGAGTTAAACCATACAAAAAAGATATATATTCTAAAAGATAAAGGGTCAAATACATTCCAGACCTAGGATATGGAAATCAGAACTGTGATCTCACTAGTATAAAGAGTTCCCAGTTGAGAAAATTATCTCTACCAATATAATTTGGTTCTTTCTCAGCTTCCTAGATCATTGAGAGGTTAAATGATATTCCCAGGCTCAAACACGTACTATGTGTGAAGGTCAAGACTTGAACCTTGCTTTTCTAGGCTCTGGGGTAAATTCTTTCCTCCATTCTACTATGCTATTTCTCAGTCATAAAGATACAACGGAGATATGGGGTATTGATTTTGAGCAACAGGAAGCAGAGCATTTTGGTGGAAATATGTATTATGAGAAGGGAAATTAATATGAAATTAAATGAGAGATACTTGGGAAAAGGAACAAAAATAAGAAATGTTATTCATATTACAAAGACAAAAAAGAGCCAATGGATGGTTTACATGCTATAGTAATTTCTTTCCAAAAGAATGGGAACTGTTAGGAAAGTCACCAGTTTGTGGGGTAGATAATCATTTGACAGAGTAGCATGGGTAGTCATGGATTGGTTCTGATTTTCATCATCATAGAGATAACACATATCAATAAGATAAAAAAAAATCTTAGGTTATTAGAGTTTTTCTGATCCTTTTCTCAGACTAATTTATTTTCATTATGTATTATTATAAATTATTAAATTATAATTTAACATAATATATTAAATTATACATTTCTTATATATTCTTATAAATTATACTTTATTAGCATAATATACTAAATTACAATTTATTATTTATTATTTACTTTCTTTGGGTTAATTTATGTTGGATTAATGTAGTGTTCTGGATAGCTAGATGGCACAGTGAATAGAGTGCCAGGCTTGGAGTCAGGAAGACTGGACCTCAAATGTGGCCTCTGACACTTATTAGCTATGTGACTCTGGGCAAATCATTTAACCCTATTTTACTAAGTTTCCTTATCAGCTAGAGAAGGAAATAGCAAATCACTCCAATATCTTTGCCTAGAAAACTACAAATGGGGTTATAAAAAATTAGAAATGACTGAACAACAATGCCCACAATTTATCTTTGCCTTTTCAAGGTAATTCCTGAAACATTTTTTTAAAGGGGAATATTAAAAATCCATTTTTTTATATCTTAGAGGGCATGTGATGATAATACAAGGTTGTCATATGCTATTTATATTACTCTTCTAGCAATTTAATAATACTTTCTATTTACATATCACCTTTCATCAGAGGATCAAAAACACCTTTTCCATTAATTAATTTCCATAACGTATTTTGTGAGGGTGGTGAATGCAATCATCGTCATTTCTGTAGAAATGAAACTAGAGAGTGGTTTGATAATTTTTATCAACCTCAGAAAATCAATGATAGGATGAGGCCAAAATTGGGACTAGGATTTACTGGGCCCCTTAGATCACAAGGTTCTTGGAAACAACATATCTAATAAATATGGGAATCAGCTCTATTGGGATAAAAAAAATTAACCCAAAGTATGGAATTCATGATGAAACCACCTAACCCATTTTCAGTGGATTTGCATCCCTTCCTTTTTTAATAGTATGCCTGTCTACCAACCTTATGGAAGTTTTTTTAGTGTTTGTGTTGTTCTATAGACATCCTAAAAGATTTCAGAATTACCCCTGTGGGGTGGAGCAGGGAACAAAAAAGTCAAAGTATGGCTATTTTCATAAGCAATACTAATTTCTCTTTGTTATTGTAGGGTGTGGGAATCAGAAGAGACCTAGTCACTATGAGGGAACTACAACTAAAGAATACAAAATTCTTAATCAATTCTATAGTCTACATAATTTATTAAAATTCCCTTTATCATTACAATGCCCTATATTTAATTATCATGTGTGAAGTAGGTTGGGCAGCCAGGTGGCACAGTGTATAGACTGCTAGACAAAAAGTCAGGAAGACTCATCTTCCTGAGTTCAAATTTGGCTTCAAACATTTACTAGTTATGTGACCTAACCTTGTTTGCCTCCATTTCTTCATCTATAAAATAAGCTGAAAAAGAAAATAGCAAATCAGTCTGGTATCTTTGCCAAGAAAACTTCAAATAGTGTCACAAAGAGTTGGACATGATGGGAAAATGATGCAAAAACAACAACATGAAATAACTTGACTATTATTAGGTTGTAATTTCCAGGGATACAGTGATGAAGATGATGCAAAATGACAAGCAGAATAAGTTCAAAATTTTGTTTAGTTCAGGTCCTATAAATACAGCATCAAGTCAAAATATGAAAACGATTTGTTTGGCTTACGCTATGCACCAAGCACTCTGCAAAGTGTTTGAGGTTCTTTTAATATAAAGGTAGCCCGGGCTAAGATCTTCCTATCCTCCTAACTGATTATATGTGTGTGTGTGTGTTTATACATATATATGTGTGTGTGTATACATATATACATATATATGTACACATGGTAATGGCAGGGAATCTTACACATCTTAAGAACTTTGAAAGACACAACAAACAACTAATGAAGGAAGTCTAGTAGTTATGGAGGACTGGTGACAACTCAGAAATTTGAAAGGTAAAGTGTAGAAAAATTGTAATGCTCTTCTTAGGATAATAAATTTAGAGATGGAAGAGACTATAGACAAATGTTATTTAGTCCTACCATTTCATTTTACAGATAAGGAAATGGAGGGCCACTCATTCAAAAATATTCATTGAAAAAGTATTTATTAAATACTTGTGTGGTCAGTGTAACGCTAAATGCAGGGGACAAAAGTCAATCCAATAATTATTTAACAAGCATTTATTAAATTCTTACCAAGTTCTAGGCACTCTGCAAAGTTCTAGCCATATAAAGGAAAAAAAAAAAAAACAACTCTTCCTACTTAAACAGCTTATAGTCTAAGGTGGGACTGCCCCATCTATCCCACCTTACCTAGAACAAAGCCTGCCTTCAAAGGATTTACATTTTATTTGGAAAATAACATGTATATCTATGCTATTATTTTCCCTTACTTAACAAACACCAATCAATTCTTAATTGCCATTAGGATTATATGCAAACTCTTCTTCTGTCTTTTAAAGTCCTTAACAGCCTGGCCCCAATCTACCTTATTAAATAATATTCTCCTCCTCACATTCATCAGTCTAGCTAGACTGGGTTTCTTGCTTTTCATCACACATGATACTGCATCTTCTATTTCCCTGTCTTTGCATCGGATATACTCAGTACCTAGAATGCACTCCCTTCTTGCTTCTACCTCTTAGAATTCTTTGTTGCCTTCAAAACTCAGTTCATAAGCAACCTTTTATATAAAGCTTTAAGTGACCTCTTTAGGCCTTATTTGTCTTGGATTTCTTTGAATTCATTTTATATATATTTATATGTATACATACTATCCATCTTTCTCCATTTCATGTATGTATCCTTGAGGATAGAGTCTGCTTCATTTTTGCCATAATATTCTCAATACCTCACACAGTGCTGCCATATAGTAGATTCTTAATGTTGTTGTTTGAGCTTCATTTTGAAGAGGACCAATGACATCACAAATTGATGTTTTTACTCATGAGTGAATTGGACTTTAAATGAGGCAGAATTGCACAAAATCATCACCCCTATTTTCTTTTTCAGAGTTGTCAAAGGCAGAATGACTGATGATGACCCAGGATTCAATGGATGACTTTGGCATCTTAAGTGTCTGAACAAGCTAAGCATTCACAGTGTCTACTTCAACCATCTTCATGGCCTATGGAACAAATTGCAAATTTTTGTGCTCATTCTTCTAACTTATTAATAGGTTTGAGGCTTGTCAGTTATGCTCCACTTGGTTTAGGCCATCTGCTGAGACTACTGGGTGACAGGTGGGCAAAGATGAATCAATAACCCTGAAAAGGGCCCACTAATCCCTCATATCAGATATGCTGGTTCTTTCTGAGTACCCCATAAGCACAATATTTTTTTTTTTTAATTTTGGGCAAGGTATATATCAAATACTAAGTTAGAAAATAATTTATGGAAATATAGATCAGGAGTGGCAAATGCCCAGTCTGCAGGCTGTATTAGGCCTGTGAAATAATTTGCTAAGACAACTGCAGGTGATGATGAGCTGAAAATTAGGTAAAACAACCTCCCATGGTGTGAGTTCTATAAGTTGACAATTTGCATGCCCAGCAAATGATGCTTGATTAAAAAAAAAGTTTCTCACCCCTATATCATTCCTGATATAGAGGATCAATAACATCTGTAGAATATTATTATAAAAGTTTGTTAAATGGGGAACTTTTCACATGCTTGGGATAGATACCCCCTACATTGTAGATCAGTTTGTGGTCCATTAGTTACTTTTAACCTGATTTAGTCCATTTGCCAAGACAATTTACCAGGATATGGTCACTGAGTGTGCTACAGTTCCTTGGAATCAAGGTGAGAGTTGTGTATCAGGTGGATACCAAAGGCAAATGAACAACCCTGAAAAGGATTCAGCAAGCCCTCATACCAGAAGTGCTAGTCCTTCTTAAATGCTCATATGTTCCAGAGGATTAATAAAGGCTTGTTGATTGATTGAAGTAAATACAAGGTAATTTTGCAGGTCATTAATAGCTAAAGGGATCAGGGAATATCTTATGAAGAAATTAACCCTTGTAGTGGGATTTAGTAAGATCATATTTGCAGCTATGTAGAGGAAAGAGGAGAGATTAAAAGCAAGAAGGCAAATTAGAAGGCTATTAAATTATTTCATGTATTAAGTGTGGAGATTCTGAATGAGGTTAGTGATCATGCAAGCAGAAAGAAAGAGACAGCTGCTAAAGATGTTGTAAATATAAAATAGACAAAAATCAACAATGAACTTCATATGAGGAAGTAAATTGAATAAGCCTATTCTAATCTTCATTATATAGGATTAATTGTGGTACCATGTAGGTAACTTGTCAACAGCTAAACCAGTACTGATTAACAATTAGGAGAGAGATTTCCAACTGTAGACTATCATAGTAATTTTTATCATTCTACCTGGGAAAATGGAATTAATATTAAGGATCTTCATATAACTGGTAATAGAAAGGCAAAAATGGAGGTGCAGTTGGGAGAGTTTACAATCTCCAAAAGTAATAGCACAAAAACTTCACTCATGGGTAAGTACCCATAAATTGAAATCCATGGTAAAAGAGGTCTAAGTTTCATTTAGGAGGAAATTTCTGTACACTTACTCCGGTTACAGAGTTGAACTTTTGAGGGAAGAGAAATGACAGTTTGGTATATAAAGAATAGTCTGTAATTAGTATCTTCAAACCTATTGAATGGAAACTATGGAGGGTCTTGAGAAATTAGAAGAAACATGCCACAAGTATTATTTAATATCATTTATCTGGACAAAAACATGGATAGAGCGACATTTTTGCTGCCATCACCTTGATGCATCCTAGAAGGGAGCCATCTAATCCCCTGAATTTTGGTTTTTGATGTTTCTCATGAGCTTGGTTGATGCAATCCTTCTCAGGAGGGTATTAATATATATGCTTGGAGAAAGAATGGCCCCCGCCCACTCTTTGTGCAAGTCCTGATGTGTTGTACAGGAAATGATGATTTTGGTGGGTGGAGGCAGAGGGGCAGAGAGAAGCAGAGAGAGATGGCTGGCTGGCTTCTGGTCTGGCTGGCTTCTTGACTCAGCTGCACACATTGCAATCATGATGTGCACGATCCCTCTTCACCTCTGATCCCCCTTCACCTCCAATCCTTCTTCACCTCTACTGAGAATAAAGATTGAAGATTTTCCCTTAACCTGAATTCCCGACTCTGGCTGATTTTAAAATACTTGGTCATCACAGGAATGCAAAGTATTTTCAAAAGCAAGAAGTGCTAATAGCTGTGTAAATCTTGAAAATTTCTCATGTAGACAATAGTACTTCAAATGAGTATTTAAAAAAAGGAACTATCAGGTGAAGATGAGAAGATAATGATATGATTCCAGGCATAGGGGATAGATTGCACAAAGATTTGGATCTAAGAGATGAAATGTCATTTCTGAGAACAACAAGTAGATTGATTTGGCTGAAATACAAAAGTATAGCAAAACTTGTAAATAAAGGTTGGATTAATGTTGCAGGGATCTTATGTACCAAATAGATGTTTGTGTAAATACTCTCCAAGAGGCAATAGAATGCTACTGAATCCTTTCAGGGGAGTGTTAAGGCCAGACCTACATTTTAGGACTATCTATTTGGAAGCTGTATAGGACAAAAGTGTCAAATAATCATCAAGGTAATATCAGTGAGAAATTAGATTAAATTCCAATTGGGAAATATTTAACAAAATAAACAAAAGTACAACAGAAAATAGATAATCTTAACATAAGATTGTATAAGTCAATATGCTGATTTGAAGAATCTTTATGTGTAGTTCATTGTTTCCCATTTTTATCTGAGCTCAACACCAATGGAATAAAGTATGGATTGGAGTTGCTGAGAGTTTGGAGGCAGGTAGATGAATTTGAAGGCAATTTTAAAAATCCTAAGTGAGAAGTGAGGATGTTTTAAATCAGATATGTCAAGAAACATGGATGGATTCAAGAGATGAATTAGAGGCAGAATCAATAAGATACAGCAACTGGATTGGACTTTAGGCAGGGGGGAAGGTGAATAAAAGTGAAGAGCTGTAGAAGACTCCCATGTTGTGTACTTAGATGAGTGGAGAAATGGTGCCCTTAACAGAAAAAGGAAAGTTAAGAGGAAAAGAGATTTAAATGAATAAAACAATGAATTCTGTTTTGGACTTTTTGATTCTCATATGCCTATGTGATAATTTGTGCCTTTCTTTATATACCAGAGGTAACATGGTATCTGCCCAAGAGTAAGTTCTTCATTAATAATTGTTGGTTGACTGAGTTTAGGTTGATTGAGTTTTGGCTGCAGTTCAGAAGAAAAAGGAAATATAAATTTTGAGACTCAACATAACAAGGGTACTTCAATCCATGGAAGCTTTCTAAAAGAACATAGTTAATGATGATAAGAATGCCCAAGGCAGAGTTCTGGAATTTGCCTGGATAAGCAAGTTGGTTGGTCTGTTTTGCTTTTCTCTTTTAAGAGAGTCTTCTCTCTTATTTTATTCTCTCACAATAAAAACTGCATCAGTTTCCTTAATTGTCCTGCCTCAATTTTCCTAATTGGTCCTGCCTCAGTTTCCCCTATTGTTCTGCCTTAATCCCCTTAGTTGCAAATCCCCCTTGCAAACCTCACTCTAGTTCATTAAGCCTGATATAATTCAGGGCTATTTGCTCTAAGGTAATAAATTGTCAATGTGTAAACTCAAGATATGGGAGAATCCAGATTTTCTGGCTCTGAGCTGTACACATCCTTAACTCCCAGTTTGTTAGAATTTATGGTCCTACCCCCCAACCTGTCAGAACCAGATTGGTGGTTTCTGCCTGGAGATTTCCAATCACCAGAGTTTAAAGTCCCTCCCCTCCATCCCCTCTCCCTCCCTTCTATCCCCCCTCCCCTCTTCCCTCCTTTTTCCCCTTCCATCCCCTTACCCCTCTACCCCCCTCCCCCACCTTTGTTTAACTACTGTGTATAAATATGTCATGGAGAACTCACATTCTCAGCTGAATGCTTTGGACATCAGCCCTGGGAGCAGTATGCCTGCCCCCAGCACGATCTCTCCCGTTCAGAAATCCAAATAAATTATTAAAAACTCTAATTTCTATCTTGCCTCAGTTTCTCCAGCATTACAAGTCCTGCAACAGAGATTGGATATGAACCATCAGACAAGTAGCAGTAGATTCTGTGTCAAAAACAAACTAATAAGGAGAGAAAGGTATACAAAAGTGGATAATCAACAGTATAAGTGCTACTTAGAGGTCAATTTGGATAGAAGATTCACAAAAGACTTTGAGATTTGGCAATTGAAATAATTTGCAATTTCAGAAAAGGTGGTTTCAGTCAAATGGTGGAATGATAGGGCATATTGCAAATGAGGAGGCAGGTGGGGGGGGAGTTTCTTTTTAGGGTTTGGTTCTGAAAGACAAGAGGGATGAATGGTTTCCAGGTTTATAAAGTTAGTCTTATTCTCTGAGCACCAATTTTGTATTTCCAACTACTTACTGGACATTTCAAAATGAATTTCACAAAGGCATCTATAACTCAAAATGTCCAAGACAAAACTGATTGTCTTACCCCCTCCAAAAAATTTTCTTTTCTTCCAAATTTACCTATTGCTCTCAAGCTCACAATTATCTAGTCACTCTCCCCTTCCAAACTTAGTGCACTCCATGACTATTCAGTGTAAATCACCCTACAAAATCCAATCAATTGCCAGATTTCATCATTTCTACCTTTACAGTGTTTTTCCTCTGCAATCACATAACTAACACCTCACTGGAGGCTTTTGTGAACTCTCACTCCAACTATTGCAATAGCTTCCTAATTTTTCTCCATGCCTCATTTATTTCCAGACTAATTCATTTTATATAAATTTATCAAAGTGATTTTTTTACTGTATTGATCTGGTCACATAATTCCCCTGTTAAAAAATATATTATTACAATGGTTTCCTATTACTTTCAGAAGGAAATACAAAGTCTTCAGTTTGTCATTTAAGACTTTGTACAACCTGGATCTTTCCTCTGTTCCCAGTCTTCTCACATTGTACTTCCCTATAATAACAGTCGACTTGGTATTCTTTGCTTCTAATACTCCATCTCCCATTGCTATGTCATTTCTCTTGCATGCCTGTAATATTCTTCATAATCACCTCTAACTCTTGACCCTTGTCTCTTTTCAAGGTTCCGCTCAATCTCCATTTCTGCATAAGGCATTCCCAAATACACCCCATCCCCAGTCAATTGAGCCTTCTCCTCTAAAATCACCTTCTTATATTCTTCATGAGAAAAAGAGGTGGACAAATAATGTATTGAAACTAAAAAATAACAAAAGGACAATTAAGTAATAGACATTCACAAAATAGTAAGAGAATTACCGGAAGGCTTTCAGAATACTGGTTAAATCTTCTGTGAAAGATTTAAAGAAAAATCCAAATGTGAAACAGGACAGACATGGATGATATGTACACATCACTTGTTGGAGAAGTACTCACATTGACAAAATCATATCTCTTCATATGCAGATCTAACCATGATACTACTACACCATTCAGTAAATTCCAGTGACTCCCTAGCCACTCCAAGATTAAATATGAAATACTCTGACATTCAAAGACCATTCTATCTTTACAGATTTCTTTTACCTTGCTCCTGGTATCATCCAAAATTTCATTTATGCTGTGGGTATTTATGCATTTAAAATCATTCTGAAAAGAATAGATATTTGCATGCTTTCTCCTCCATTAGACTATAAGGTCCTTGAGAGCAGCATTTGTTTTTTGCCTTTCTTTGTACCCCAGTACTTGACACAGTACCTGGCACATAATAGATGCTTAATAAATATTTATCAACTGACTAACTGGTTTCCTTACTTTTCCTGGAATAAAATACTCCATCTTGAGAGTAGAAGCATTTTCACTGGCTATCCCTCATGCCAAAACTACTCTCATTGTTATTTTTACTGCCTGGTTTCAAATTCCAGATAAAATCCTATCACGTATGAGAAGTATTTCTTGTCTCCATAATTTTAGTTTTGTTGTTGTTAAGTCATTTCAGTTCTTCTGCTTCTTTCTGACCACATTTGGAGTTTTTTTTGGCAAACACAGTCAAGTAGTTTCACATTTCCTTCTCCAGCTCATTTTACATATCAGGAAACTAAGGCAAACAGGGTTAAGTGATTTGCCAGGGATCATATAATTTATAAGTGCCTGTGGCTAAATTTAAATTCAGCTGTTCCTAATTCCAAGCTTAGCACTCTATTCACTGTACCACCTAACTGCCCTTCCCTCATTTGATTATCTCCAATTTGTCCTATATATAGATTGCACACAGTAGTTTCATATTGACCTCCCCATTAGACTTCTTAAGATTAGAGAGAGGCTGTTTTTTTGCCTTTCTTTGTATCTTCAGTGTTTCATTTTTTTAAAATTAAAGCCTTTTATTTTCAAAACATATTCATAGATAATTTTTAACATTTATCCTTGCAAAACCTTGTGTTTCAATTTTTTTTTCTCCCTTCTTTCCCTCCCATCCCCTCCCTAGATGGCAAGTATTCCAATACATATGTAAAACATGTGCACTTCTTCGATACATATTTCCACAATTATCATGTTGCACAAAAAAAAAAAATCGCATACAAAAGGAAAAAATTAGAAAGAAAACAAAATGCAAGCAAACAGCAATAAAGAGTGAAAATATTATGTTGTAATCCATACTCAGTCCCCACAGTACTCTCTCTGGTTACAGATGGCTCTCTTTATCACAAGATGATTGTATATCCTCAGTCTTTTAGACAGTGCCTTGAACACTGTAGGCACTTAATGACAAACTGACACCATGGAAGTTCTGAAATATGTATGTGTTGGGTCTTCCCAGCAAAAGTACTTGATCCAAGAGAGTTGAATGTTTCTTGATTCTCTCTGCCTAGAACAATGCTCTGCATGTAGCTGGTCCTTAATAAAGGTTAATGATGTTGAAGAGGGTGATTAAAGGAAATCATTTAAGTAACTATGGGTAAACTGAAAAATCAAGAGGATGAACAAGATGGCCCCTAAATTGCTTTCCAGTTCTAAATGTTTGGTTCCATAACAATAAAGACATTTTGAGTTAGAATCCACAGGATTTAGATTTAACTAATTCAATATAGGTGATAAAAGAAAATGAATTAAAGCCATTACTAGCATGTCATCGAAATAAAAGTAGTTTCAGTGACAGAGACAAGCAAAGTCAAAGTCTATCAGCTGTTCAGTCAATAACCCTTGATTATGTACCTACTATGTGGCAAGCACTTTGTTAAGTGCTGGGAATACAAAATAAGGCAAAAAATATTACCTTCTCTTAGGGACCTCAAAACATGGAGAGAAAACATGCAAACAATCGTGTACAAATAAGCTATAAATAGGATAAATTGGAAATAACAAACCACATTCCACTATGGGGTTTTTATTTTTAGTAGCAGGTTCCCAGTAGCAAGTTCTTGTTTTCAAAAGCAAAGAACAAATACAAGACTATCTTTCCACTGCCTTCCACTTTTCCAATTCCTACTTCATGGTCCACTTTGCATTATCTCACTGAATAAATGTTGAGCCTTAAACTGGCATTCAAATTGACTAGTTGGGGAAGCCACTATTTCTAAGAGTAAATTAACTAGCACTCAGGCCCTACTTCACTATTATTGAAATTTCTTGGCAATCCTCACCCTCTTTGGTTATAAGCATTTTCCTTCAAGGCTTGATGAATTATGGGTAGCATCAGTAGTTCCTCTTTCCTAAATTTTAGATGAATTGCCAACACCAATGCTCTCTACTCCTAAAATGGTTGAAACTGAAAATGTGTTATTAAATGTGTTCATCTGACTTTGGCTGTAACTGATTGCTTTAGAATTTGGATTGTAGGGATGAAGGGAAGGGATTTCCTTTATTTTTGAAATCTTAGAAGTAGGTTTGGAACTGGATGAGCCTTTTTTCCAGATTGTGCTTCAATATTTGCCAGAGACACCCTCCCGCCTCATTCTTTCCCCCTTTGTCACGTCAGACTGTCTGAATACAGCAAGGAACATTCATTCCCCTAGTTGATCTTGTCATGCTGCCAGAAGTAGAGCCGGCATCCCTTTGGCAGTTGAGACTAAGGGCACTAAAATGGTTGGAAATCACTGAAAACAGTGGCAGGTTTATTTGATCAAAACCTGCAGGGTAGTGCAATATACATTTTTTTAAAAAAGCATTTTCATTAAAATTAAAAATGAGCTTCCAAACAAACTCTGGAAAGGACTCCAAATACAGCCTACAACCCCCCGAAATGAAATCAATAAAAAGAAACCAGCCAAGCAGCAAGTTGAGAAAATACCAATTAGAGTTTTTAACAAGCAGAGAGGCTTGCTGTGAGGTAGAGTTGTAGATCAGGCAAGAAAACTTGGGCTTTGATCTCAACTTCAGCACCATTCTGCAGTGCTCTCCATGGAGCTAAAATTTATAGGATTCACAACTCACCCCAGGGAAAAAACCACACACATGGAAGTGGGCACTCTCCATTATATTTGAGCAGAACATGCCCAAAGTTATTCCAATAGGTTTCTCCCCCTCGTTTCAGAGAGTTCAGTAATCTTAAATCTGTTTTGGAAGGGGGCTGATGATCAAAATGATATACACACATATGTATATAAATATGTCTAGATATATATTTAATCTATGTATATACATATGTGTGTGTGTGAGTTTGTGTGTGTGTATGTGTGTATAGCATCTGGTGATATCCTAACTCATACTTGCCCCTACCATTAGGCAAGTCCTTCCATATTCACATTATTCTATGAATATGCATTCACATACCATAGCTCATGAGCCCCCATCCATATGTGTACTTTGATTAATCAACTAGAGAATACAATCATTTAAAACAGAAGTATTTAATAATATTCCTAGAGAGAAAGGGTAACAAAGAACAATTTATTCCTAAATCAATGCTCTCTGATTCTTACCTGGCCTGCCCCTCCCCCACTCCAAATGTCTAGTCATGACTTCATGCAATGCCTTTTACTTTTCCTAATTGCCAAAGGATTGTCTCTCCTCTTTTCTCCTTCCCCTCCCTTTTACCCTCTTCTTCATCCTGACAATATGGATTAAGTGATTTGCCCAGGGTCACATAGCTAGTAAGTGTCATTTTTTCTTTTCTTTTAAAAATATTTAAATTTTCCTCAGTTATATGTAAATTTTTTTTTTACTTTTCTTCTTAAAATTTTGAATTCCAGATTTTTCCCCTTCTCCCCCTTCCCCGTCCCACTGAGAAGACCTATATTAAGTTGTGCAAAACATTTCCATAAAAGTCATATTGAAAAAAAAAAAAACTATAAATTCCCCCTCATCCCCAAAACAAACTTCAAGAAAAAAAAATTAAATTTGCTTCAGCAGTGTCTCTAATGGGTCTGTATCCCAAAGAAATCATAAAAAAGGGGAAAGGACCCACATGTGCAAAAATGCTTGTAAGAGCCCTTTCTGTAGTGACAAGCAACTAGAAACTGAGTGGATGCCCATCATCTGAGGAAGGACTGTATATGTATGTAATGGAATATTATTGTTCTACAAAAATCAACAGAATGATTTCTGAGAGACCTGTAGAGACTTACATAAATTGATGCTAAAACAAGTTAGTAGAACTAAGAGAGCATTGTACATGGCAACAGCAAAATTATGTGATGATCAACTGTGATGGCTCTTTTCCACAATGAGTTGATTCAGGACAATTCCAATATACTTGTGATGGACAGATCGATCTGCATCCAAAAAGAGTGGGTATTGAAAATGGATTCAAAACAGTATTTTTGTTGTTGTTTGTTTGTTTTTTGTTTCCTTTCTCATTTTTTCCTTTCTGATATGATTTTTCTTATGCAGCATAATAATTGTGGAAATATGCATAGAAGAATTATACATATTTAACATATATTGGATTGCTTGCCCTCTGGGGGAACACAAGGTTTTGCAATGTTGAAAATTATCTTTGCATATATTCTTGAAAAATAAAAGGCTATTTTTTTAAAGTATGCTTCTTTTTCCACTCAGATACAATCAGTTCTTTCTCTAGGTATGGATAGCATTTTTCATCATTAATTCTTCAGAGTAATCTTGGATCATTGTATTGCTGAAAATTATTCACAGATGATCATCCCACAACATTGCCATTATTTTGTACACAGTACATTTCACTTTGTTTGAGCTAATGGAGGATTTCCCAGGTTTTTTCTGAGAGTGTCTTGCTCATCATTTCTTATAGAATAATAATATTCCTTAATAACCATATACCACAATTTATTCAGACATTCTCCAATTGATGAGCAACCCCTCAATTTCCAATTCCTTGCCACGAGAAAAGAGCTGCTATAAATATTTTTGAACACATAAGTCCTTTTCTTTTTTTAAAACCTCTTTTAATATTCATGCTTAGTAGTGGTACTGTTAGGTCAAAGAACATGCATGATTTTGTAAACTTTTGGGTACAGATATTATCTTTTAATCATTTATCGATTGGAGAATGACTTTTTTAAAAATTTGACTTTATTTCCTAAACATTTGAAAAATGAGGCCTTCATCAGAAAAACTTGCTTCAAATTTTTTTCATAATTATTGTTATTGCTAACTGTATTTCCCCCATTTATTCTATTCACTCTTTCCTTTTACTCTGTCCCTCCTCAAAAGTATTTTGCTTATGACCAGTCCCTCCCTCAGTGTGTACTCTCTTCTATTACTTTCCTGCCTCTCTAGGATCCCCTTCCCCTTCTAGTTTCCTGCAGGGTAAAATATATTTCTATACCCATATTGAGCATATGTTATTTACTGTTTGTTCCAGTTCTGATGACAGTAAAGTTTCACTCACTCTCCCTCCCCTTCCTTTCTACTTCTCTATTATAAAAAACCTTTTTTTCCCTCTTTTATAGCAAATAATTTATTCCATCCCCCCTATTCCTCTTCTCTTAATTTTGTTGTTTTAGACATTATCCCTTCATTTTCAATTCATGCATATGTCCTTTATCTTTATATACTCCTTCTTACTTCCATATTAAGAAGAAAGTTCTAATAAATTACAAGTATCATCCTCCCCTTTAAGAACATAAACAGATAAATATAATTAAGTCCCTTATGATTTCCTTTTCCCGGCTATCTCCTTATGTTTCTCCCGAGTCTTCTATTTGAAAATCAAATTTTTTTTCTCATCTCTGTTTTTTTTAATCACAAATGTTTAGAAGTCTTCTATTTCATTGAATATCCACCTTTCCCCTGAAGAATTATACTCAGTTTTGCTGGATAGGTGATTCTTAGTTGTAATCCTAGTTCCATTGTTCTCCAGAATATCATATTTCATGTCCTCCAATCTCTTTTGCTATTCATGCTTAGTAGTGATACTCCTCCCTTTCTCATATTCACTTCTCTACTTTCCTGAAGGATAAGATAGATTTCCAGACCCATATTGGCTATAAATCTGATCTTCAAAATATTGTATTCCAAACCCTCTGGTCCATTAATATAGAAATTGCTCAATACTGTGTTATGCTGACTGTGGCTCTACTATATTTGAATTGTTTCTTTCTGGATACTTACAATAGTTTCTCTATAACAAGGGAGATTTGGAATTCGACTATAATATTCATGTGAATTTTCATCTTAGAATCTCTTTCAGGAAGTAACCATAGATTCTTTCAATTTACATTTTACCCTCTGATTATAGAATATCAGGACAGTTTTCCTTCATAATTTCTTGAGATGCCCAGGCCTTTTTTTTTTTTTTTTTTTTTTTTGATCATGGCTTTTAGATAGACTAATAATTTTAAAATTATCTCTCTTGGATCTACTTTCTAGCTCAGTTGTTTTCCCAGTAATTTTTTAAATCTATATTTTGCATTGTTTTGGATTTGTTTTATTTTATCTTGATTTCTGGTAAAGTCTTCAGCTTCTATTTGCTTAATTCTAATTTTTAAGTAATTATTTTCCTCAATAAGCTTTTGTACTTCTTTTTCCATTTGACCAATTTTGCTTTTTAAGGAATTCTTCTCTTCATTAGCTTTTTGTATTTTCTTTTGCATCATACTTATTTCTCTTTCCAATTTTTCATCTAATTTTCTTACTTGATTTCAAAATCCTTTTAAAGCTCTTCCATGTTCTGAGTCCAATTCTAGTTTTTCTTGGAGACTTTGGATATAGGCACTTTGATTTTCTTATCATCTTCTATGTGTATATTTTGATCTTCCTTGTTACCATAGTAACTTTTTATGGTTAGAGTCTTTTTTCATTATTTTCTCACTTTCCCAGCCTATTATTTGGCTTTTAACTCTTTGTTGAAGTAGAGTTTTGTTTTCAGGGTGGAGAGTGCAGTGTCCAAGACTTCAGGGGTTTTGTGCAGCTATTTCCAGGGATTCTTCTAGGGATCTGTATTGTGAGCCAGCACTGCTTCTCAGATCTGAGTATAGTCAAAGCAACAGAGACCTGCCACAGTGCCAGCAAAGAGGCTTGTGCAATATTCCTCTGACAGCTTTCCTCTAACTCCCGTTTACTGTGTGCTGAGATTTCCAAAAGAGCTTAGATTTCCAGAAGTTGCAACTGTTACTGTTACAGTCACTTTCCCTGCTGTGCTTGCTGCTGCTACTGTAGCACTGCTGCCATCACTATTGATTCAGTGTATCCCAAAGCTGATCCTGAACTGAGGCTCCCCTCACAACACAATATGCCAAACCTTTCCTATTCAGTTGTCCTTGGTCTCTGTGGGCTGTGAGGTCTGGAGATCACTGCCACTGCCAACAATTTAGAGGCCACATGGCCCAGGCTGTGCTGACATGGCCTGTGCTTCCATTGTGCTTCAAACCTATACAGATACAACAGACCCCCTCCTGTTGAGCTTCCAAGCCACCTCCAACTGGAAAAGTGTTCCACTCTATCTTTTTGTGGGTTTTGATGTTTTGAAATTTGTTGAGAGTCATTATTGACAGGCAAAATTTGGGCAAGTCTCTACCTGACTCACTTCACCATCTTGGCTCTACCTTGGGATTGTCATTTCTAAAAATAACCTCGTTGCCATCAACATATTGTCTTCTTTTAGAGACATGTGGTATGCTTTCTAGTTGGTAAGTACCTATGCTAATAAATTAATCCTTACTAATTGAAATAGAACATAGTATATCTATCGGGACTGTTTTTTTCTCCCAAATAATGTGTGTAAATTTTATTGTTCTTCTTAAGAGCATGTCACTACATTGTTGTCTAAGCCAAAGAAAGAATTTCAGTACAACAGTACAACAGAAGGCAAGTGAAAGAGAATTTTGTATGAGTATCACCTTGAAAGCCCCTTACTCTGTGTAAGCAGAGTGTAATGTTCAGGCTAGCTGTCTGGAGGTCCTCTGGAAGGGCCTTGGTCTCAGCAGGATAGTCACCACAAGGATGGACAAGAACAGAGTCTAAAGTCTTTATTGTCTCTTTCACAGTCTGTCTCCTTCACAGTCTATGTCTGTCATTGTCTGACCCAGTCTTAGTCTGACCCAGTCTCCTCCAGCAGTCTGATAGCCTGACAGTCTCAACCAGTCTCAGTCTGAGTCTGACTTTGTCCCTAGTTCTCTAAGCCCTTAAATACCCTATTACAATTACATCATTACAGTATACTGAGTATAAGCCAATATAGAATGATTATATCATTATATCAAACTAAAGTGATTATACCATTATATCATACTAGATATATGTGAACTAGAAAATCATTATCTCATCAATTCCATTGAGTTAACATCTTGTTTCAAGTATACTTCTCCAGAGTTCCAGCCCTCTACAGCAGAATAGATAGACAGATGATGCAACCCAAAGCACTGAATGTTCTATTTTTATTTTCAAAGTACTTAGTTATGACCCTTTCTATAAAACATTATCCATAACTCTGTAGATGTTGGTCCCCTTCTCTCTTCAGATTAGTTACAATTTGCATTTGTTAATTGCCTACAATGTGCCAGGCATATCTTTGATTATGATTGTACCATTGGTAAGTTATAAGCTTCCTAATGTCAACAATAGTCTCATATTTGTCTTCATATAAACATAGATCCTTTATATAGACTCACATACAGACATATACACATGTGTACATACATTCATAATATATATTGAATCAGTACAGAAAACATCTTTAATATAATTAGAAAAGAAAGTATCATAAAACAATTGAAAATGAATGCTGTAAAATTATGGGGGGAGGGGCAAGGAGGAAACAGGTATAGCCTCAGAGGAAAGAAATAAGACACTTTATCTATTCTTATGCATATAAAGAGTTCATGTGCATGAAGAGGGAATTAAGTGGCACAGTGGACAACATTTCAGTCTTGAAGTCAGGAAGACTCATCTTCCTAAATTCAAATTTAACCTCAAATATTTACTACCTGGGCAACCCTGGGCAAATCACTTAACCCGGTTTGCCTCAATTTACTCATATGTAAAATGAGCTGGAAAAGCAAACAGCAAATCAAATCACTCCAGGATCTTTGCCAAGAAAACTACAAATGGAATCAAAAAGAATCAGACACAATTGAAAAAATAAATGGATGTGGAACATTGCAAACATATTCAAATTTATTTTTGACATATTGATTGTTTTTTGTGATATTTTTCTTTTTCTCTGTGTTTTTTTTTTCTTTAAAAATGCTTTGTTAGGGGCAGCTAGTTGGCACAGTGGATAGATCACCAGCCCTGAAGTCAGGAAGACCTGAGTTCAGACACTTAATAATTCCTAGCTGTGTGACCCTGGACAAGTCACTTAACCTCAATTGCCTCAGGGGGGAAAAATGCTGTTACATTGAAAAGGCTCTATAAATTCCTAAGAAAAGAGAATTATAGGCCATGAAAATATTAAAGAAATCAATGAGATCATTTGTTTAAATAGAAAGATAGTTTTGCCAAAATCCTATGGTGCTAAAAAGTCCAAGTTATACCCCACCGTCATCCTCTTAATTTTTTGCCCTAAATTTACCTGTCTTTTTAATTTTATGTAGCTTCACAATTCTTCAAGCAAATCATTTCCTTGGTTAAATATGTAAGCAAATTCCTGATAAACGATGCTAAGTTCATCAAATTAATATTTTATACTAACTTATATTTTATAATTTATTTTCTACTAATTTATTGTTTCTATTTTATTTGTTGTTATATATATATATATACATATATATATATATATATATATTAGGTAATTATAGTTCTTTATCCCTTCCTTTCCAGGAAAGAAAATTAATATTAACTGCATGAAGGAATGTATGATTGATATTAGGAGTTGATAACTACTAGAATTGGAAGGAAAGGGGAAAAAAAAGAGGTAAGGAATGACCACTAATAGGGGATTAGTAAAACTGAGGCTCATGATCATAGATTTAAGACTTCATTGAAAGTCATTTAATCCAATTTCTCCCTTTTTTAACAAATGAGAAAACTGACCTCCAGAAAGGTAAAATGATTTTTCTGGGGTCTCCTGGATACTAAGTGTCAGAGTCATGGTTTTACCTCAGATTCTATTATTCCAAATCCAACATTCTTTCTACTTTATCACAATGCTAGAAGACCTCTGAATTCTCTGCTCATCTCGCAAATTAGAGTAGCACAGAAAAAACAATATGACCCAAATAATTGTACTGTGGAGCTGGCAGCACTCACAATGAGTAGAATGAAGATAGATAGATATAGAAGATAGATATAGATATAGAAGATAGATATATTCCTAGAATATAGTATTCATCAAAATGAATACTATATTAATTTTGAGGTTTCCATTATTAAGATGGATGAGTGACCTCAATTTGGAAATTTTTAAATAAAGCTTTTTATTTTCAAAAAATACACAGATAATTTGATAACATTGACCCTTGCATAGCCTTGTGTTTTAGATTTTCTCCTCTTTCCCTCCATCTCCTCTCCTGGATGGCAAGCAATTCAATATATATTAAACATGTTAAAATATATATTAAATCCAATATGTATAAACATATTTAAACAATTCTCTTGCACAAGAGAAATCAGATAAAAAAAGAAAGCAAATGAGTAAGAAAACAAAATGCAAGCAAACAACAACAAAAAGAGAGAGAATGTTATGTTGTGATCCACATTCAGGTGCTACAGTTCTCACTCTGGGTGTAGACATCTCTCTTCATCCCCAAATCATTGGAATTGGTATCAATCATCTCACTGTTGGAAAGAGTGACATTCATCAGAACTGATTGTTGTATAATATTGATATTGACATATACAATGATCTCCTGGTTCTGCCCATTTCACTTAGCATGAGTTAATGTAAGTCTTTCCAGGCCTCTCTGAAATCATCCTGTTGGTCATTTCTTATAGAACAATAATATTCCATAACATTCCTATACCATAATTTATTCAGCCATTCTCCAATTGATGGGCATCTGTTGGAATCCTAGTATCAACTCAACTTGAAACAAGGTGAAAACTCAAGGGTGATGTCAGAATCCTGGTGTTAACTCAATAGAATTGATACAGTGCTTATTAGTTCACACCTTAGAGGGTATCCTTACAAGGCGATAAGTTGCTAATACTGATGGAAACAATGCTTGTGTTCATACCTTTAGAGAGCTCATAAGTATCTAAGTACTCAATGGAGTTCACACATTTGGGAGAGTTCAGGGTTTAGAAAGAAACACTGAATTCACACCTCCCTTAGGGCCAGAGAGCACTCTGGGAGATAACCCAGAATCCCTCTCCCTCCAGAAGGCAGAGTTAACCTTTGGGAGATCACATATATACAGGGAACTCTTGGAACTTGAGCTAGTTACTGGAGAGAGTTTTCTTGATAGTTTTTACTTGGGAGCATTCCCAGGAGTTGGAGAGGAACACTCTGCAAGAAAGCCTAGAAGTCCTATCTTCGAAGCAAGAGAGATTCATCGTATCTTCTACTTTGGTGCTGGCTGGAGTCAAAAGGACAAACCTTTGGATTTGGAGACATTCGGGCGGAGCTCTTAGAACCAAGCCGAGAGATAGGCCTCTGGGCTAACCAGACTATATTGAAGGACACAATAAAAGATCTGAACTCTTTTATCACCTGGCTGTGTTTTGGAAAAGAAACACCAACATTTAAACGTGGTGTTCTTTTTTCTTTAAATAATAATATAATAATAAGATCCAAAAACATGTAAAACACATAAGCACATAGCAATATAACACAGTCTAGTAGCAATGTAATAAACAACATGAATTAACATGAGAATTTACACATTTACACATTGTCCATTAGTTCATGTGCCAGGAATCCAATGATTCCTGTAAGCTTTGAGGTAAACAATTTTTCATAACATGAATCAACATAAACTATTATACATGTCCATAAGTCCTAAAAATAGTCCCAAAGAAATACATTGTCCATTAGTTAATGTGCCAAGAATCCAATAATAGATTTTAAAGTTATTTTAACAGTCTCATTGTCAGCCATGCTCTTTCAGTATCAGATGTTTCTTGAATCTTCTCCTTTGTTTTGAAGAACCTGAAAGTCTCTTCTTGTGTTAGAAATACAATGATTCCTGAAGATTTAAAAGTTATTTTATCCATCAAAAATACAAATCCATTTAATTTCCAGTTTCTAGTCACTACAAAAAGGGCTGCCACAAACATTTTTGCACATGTGGGTCTCTTTCCTTCCTTTAAGATCTCTTTGGGATATAGAAACACTGCTGGGTCAAAGGGTATACACATTTTGATAACTTTTTGAACACGGTTGATTTGAAAAATCTTTATGACTTCTTGTTATGCATACAAAAATTTTTGCATTGTTTTTCTTCCTGTAACTAGCTTTTGTTTGGTTTTGGTTTTGTTTTTAAAGAAAGAAATAATGAATTAATAAATAGAGTCAAGAAGAACATGGGTCAGTTCCTCAGTCTGAGATTTCTTTTGTAAGTATCTGAGACTATTTGTGATCCTAATGGACAAACCTCTAACTTCCAGAGTGTCTGTTTCTTCATCTATAAAAGAGATACAATAATGGGTAAAATATGTCACAGAATAATTATGAAGCTCAATGAGATAAGGTATGCATAAAATTTTAAAATAATCTAAGCAATCAACAAACATTTATTAAGTACCTGTTACAAAGTAGGATTGGAATATCTAGACCACGGCTTGAAATATAAGAAAGAGATATCTGTCCAGAAATAGATTACCTTTAACAAAGTCATTAAAAGATGTATTTTCTAAATATCTTGAAAACTTAAACAAAAGAACTTAAAGTTTAAAACTAAAAAAAAGAAAAAAGAAAAAAAAAAGAAACCATGGAGAATGAGGAAGGAAAAACTACCGGTGTATATCCCTCATACCAGATATAAAGCCAAGGAACAAAAAAGAAAGAATACAAGTTGAGACATCCAAAAGTTAATAAGACACAAAATCTAAGAATATTAAAACCCACAAACTATAGGAAACAAAAATTATAAAAAAGCATTCCATATTGTCTCATGACTTCAAATGTCTATACACTATTCACCAAAGTTTATGCAATAAGCAAGAAAAATGAGAAGTCCTCATGTAATGAGATAGATATAATTTCATTTTGATCAGTGAGCTTTGAGGGAATGAAATACATGAGTAGATCATGATTATAGGTAAGCATACAATATTCAAAAGAAATATGAGGCAAAAGGGAGGATGGTGTAGTATTGTATATTAAGAAGTATATTTGTATAAAGAAATCCAGGAAAAATTGGGGGGAAGCATTGGTAAGAATTTAGGTAATCAGTGGAAAGACAAATAGATTTTACCACTGCAATATACAGCAAAATACTTGTACAGAGAGAAAAAAATAGATGAAGAACGTAGGGAACAGTTCAGTCTAGCACAGAAATATGATATAGTTGTAATAAGAAACTCCAATTATCCAGACATCTTTGACAAAAGCATGAGCAGCTAATAATTACTTGATTTGCCTTAGTGATAATTTCATCCTTCAAAAGATGAAGAGATGAATAAGGGGAATTTTGATTCTGGATCTGATACCCATGAATAGGGAGGAGCTTGTTGCTAGAATGGGAATTCTGGAGACCCTAGGGGAGATATTACCATTTCTTACTAGAATATGTGATAAAGAAGAAGAGAAAATCTGGGTACAGTCTGACATCTGCAATAAATTTTAGAATATAGTTTTCAAAGTTTTCAGAGAAAAAACAGAAATGATCTTATGGACAAAAAACAATATAAGGGATCCCAGAAGGAATAAATGATACTACTAATTGAGCAAGATGTCTCTGATTTATGATCCTGTTATATATAATTAGTCCCTCCCTTTTCTGATCATAATTTTCCTTTCATATCACTTCTCCTGCTAAAGTCCTCATTGGTCAAATATTTGTTTATATTAACAATATACTCATAATTGTCCACCTGAGGCACCAGAAATATTTATTGTAGGATATTAATTTATATATGTATAATATATAAATACCATAATGTCCTTTCTTTAAAGCATACAACCCTTTGTAAGATAGTACCTATTGAAATGTCATGCTAAACAAATTTTGTCAAAATGAGGTTAGAACTGTCTAGTCATTCAATAAGCATTTATAAAGAATCTATGTTCCAGATATTGCATCAGTTTCTGGGGAATATCAAAAAAGGTAGACTTGAGGAACTCATAAACTAATCGGGAAGACAGCATTCAAATAATTTTATATTAATAAAATATCCTGGCCTATGGAGATATTTTTTCATTATCCTTACCTTATATACAAGTATTGGTATATTTTTTTCCTTTATTTGTATAAGAAAACTGTTTATCTGTTCAAAATTGTATATTCATTTAAAATTAGTCTATTATGTTAAATAAATTCAACTTAAACATTTATTATAGGCAAAGGAACTATGCTTGCTGAAAGAAAAATGAATGTTATATATTGGAGATACAAATTAGAAAAAAAAAAACCTTAAACACTGCCTTCATGGACCTTCCATTCTATTATGGAGATAAAAAATGGTAGTCTTTTTTAATACAAAGTAAGATTATTAGCTTAAATAAACAGTCTTATAGACTCAAGATATGAGATGTCAAGTTTAAGAAACAGCTCATAGACCACTATATCTAGAAAGTACTAATTTGGAATATCTGAAAAAGTAATATGCAGCAGATAGGGAGGGATGTAAATATCTGGGAGAGGATCTTACATTTTATCAATACAGCAGGGGTCTTAGACATTTTCTCTGTCCTAGGTACCTTTGGGAATCTGGTGAAACTTATTGAAATTTCTGATGAGACCTCTTCTTAGAATAATATTTTTAAATAATAGTACTACAAAAGAATCAATTATATCAAAATAAAGATGATTTTTTTTCCATTCAAATTACCAAAATCAATATATGACTAAGAACTTCATGGATCCTAGGTTAAGAATCCTTAACCTAGAAGCAAGAGCAAGCCTGTATCTGAACATAATGAATGAACATAATGAATTGAAAGAATGACCCCACATTCTAGAAAATATCAGGATGTTTATTTATGAATGGGAAAATTTACATAATACATTTAATCATCTTACACAATCAACAGTGATAAAAGTCGTGACATCCACTGGTATCCTATTTGTTCCTTAGTGGCAGGTAAAGTTTCTCTTTGCATTAAGTTTCTATAGGAATCCTCATTTTTTTTTCCATTTTGAAGAAATAACCACATTTTCAATTCTGGTCCAGCTATGGCCAGCCCAAAACATAAATAGAAATCTAAAATCTCTTCTTGCTCATCCCAGAACTTACATATTTTCTCTGCCTTCTGCCATCATAGTTGGATGGATTTCAAGTACAAAAATGTGCAGCCCCAGAGGAACATTTTAAGAAGGTTATGAGCCACTCAGAGATTTAGGAGTATATCTCTGCTAGAAGAAGACCATAGGGAATTATCCATATCCATAAATCAATAAGCATTTTTGATGGGTATACTTAATTCATCCAATCCTTCTGAAAAAAACTTGAGAATGCAACTTAATTGACTGTACTTGTCAACTTCTAAGAAACTGTCATTTTTCTTTACTTTTTCCCCTTTATGGATTTTATAATTTTGACCTATCATTTCAGGCCTCTGTTACTTTCATAAGAGTAGAACAACAATAAAAACCAGATAATTTTGCAAATTATCTGTTATTCCCTAAGTAGAAAATTTCAGATCCAAATTCATGGTAAGAATACTTTTATCTTGATAAGTATGAAAATTATTATCTTATGATAAATTTCACAGGATAATTCAGTTTGCTAGCAAACTTGGTCTCCAAACAAGCTACTATCATTGTATTCATAGGAAAGCAAAAAATTATTTGTTACAAAGTAGAAAATTTTAGAGTTTTTCTCAAGCAGTATATTGGCAAGGTAAAAGGAAGAAGACTTCTAGGGACAAGGAAATCCAACACTTGTTGGTAATAAGAACCTGAGCAAATCCTATAGCCTCTTAGTGCCCCCAAGAAACTCCCCTACACTATAAATTACTGAACAGGTACTGATATACATTAAGAAAGAGTTCCCTCATTGAGAGTTCCCTATTGCAATGAAACCATAGGTCCAGCATAAAAAATCATTTAACTGAAGCAAAGGTCTTAGAGATAAAACATTTATTTTTCTCATGAAAGAATCCAGTACCTTTTTGTAGAGTGCAGAAGTCTGAAAAGGTATACATAAATCTAGGTCAGCATGGTGTTTATAGTTAAGTATCTATTCATTGTGAGATAATGGTTCTCTATGGTGTCATAATGGTTGCCCAAACTCAGTGTGGTGTAGTGATGTAATCGTACTGAAGTATTTAAGGGCTGGGACAACTGGGAATGCTTTCTCAGCCACAGCTCTCAGCCAGACACTAGAGAAGACATCAGATTTTAGATTCCATCTTTGACAAACCTCGTGGTGGCTGTCCTGCCTCCTTCACTCCTCCACTAAGACCAGTGACTCAGGCTGATCCCACGGTCCTCCAGAAAGCTAGCCAGAAAGCAAGGTCCGAACATTGCACCTTTTGCATTCATTATTTTTTCTAAATTATTTGATTTGTACCTGATTGTATTTTTATTTCTAGATATAATGAGCAGTTTTGTCTTGCACACCCTGACAACTCTATAAAACCAAGTTTAGAAAATATACTATGATACTAATATCACTAATCCAGGCTTCTATAAAATTTCCCCAAAATTCAAATTTGAAAAGCACAGCTCAAAAAGGTAATGACAGGTACAATTATCAACTCATTGGCAGCATGGAAGCACCAAATTTATTCCTACCATAACATTTTTGCTGTTGCTAGCGCATCAAAAAAAATTTTTTTAAACCACAGCTTCTCAAATGACAGAAATCATCCCGTCACTTTGTTTCATAAAATCGACACTCCAGGGAAATGAAAAATAGTCAGAACTTTAGCAAAGCTGTTTCCCTATATCCTGGTAGGTATTTCTGAATTCTTTTTACCTCCTTTGAAGCTAATGTCATCAAGTCCCAATTGCTTGTTGTTCTTTTCTTCTCTTTCTGTTCATGTGCTATGAGATTTCTTGGCTTCTCTCTCTGCAGAAAGTTGGTGTTTTAAAAAGTGTTACTCATAACCAGAGATTCTACTGAAGGATGATTTGAATTCAGTGACAAAGAACAAAGGAATTTGATGCAATTATTTCACAGAATACTAAACATATGGAATAAATTACTGTGGAAGGTGATTCAGAGAGTTTAAAGAACAACTAGATTTGTTTCTTCAGGCAGTGGATTAGAGAGTAGAGTGAGGAGGAAAGTGAAACTCACAAAGAGAAGTGTTGGAGAGCAAACTTCTTATTTGACCTCATCAGACTCAAAAACAAAACCTCTTTCCCTTCCATTAGGTTCAAAGGATCTGATATCACCCTCAGAGCAAATTAGAATAAAATTCTTAGAAAGTGAACCCCATTTGAGGAAAAAAGAGCAAGACAGATGGAACTTTAAGCCTTGAATGAAGGGGGGGAAATGAAGGAAAGAAAATTTGACTAATTATTGAATAAATTCTCTATACACATTTATATTTCCAATGTCAAGTAAACTTGGTCCTACTTGGGCAGAAATTCTAGAGATTCAGATAAATTCAATCTACTCTGAGAAATATTTATTATGCAACTACTAAATGTGTTGCAATTTAGTAACACATTTAGGCATAAAGAATACAAAGTAGAAAGAAAGCCAACCCTGACATCAGGAAGCCTGGGATTACAGATTTTATTCTAGAAGAGTCCTTGAAGGTGATTGTGTTCAATCCCCTGATTTTTTAAAGACAAACAAATTAATGCTTGAGTAAGTGAATTGCCTGGTATCACACAGCTAATAAAATAAGGTTTTGATGTATCTTCAAGCTGTAAATCAGAGGCAGCTAGGTGGCAGAATGTATAGAGTAGTGGACCTGGGATTAGGAATAAGAGTTCAATTGCAGCCTCACTCATTTATTATTTGTCTGGGACCATATTAGAACCTATTTAACCTTGTTATTATAAGGATCAAATAACATAATATTTGTAAAGTGCCTAATACAATGCCTAGCACATAGGTGGCATTAAATAAATGCTTCCTATTACCTGTTCTATCCTCTCCCCCACATCCACTCTCAAACTTCTTGTACATAGTAGAATTCCCTGTCTAGACTTTTTAGTTTGGAGATTCAGATGATGTTGCACCACCTGTTTGCATAACTCCTGCTCAGAATTAACAAGGATATTTGATGCCATAGGGATTGCTTATATAGGTAGTGATTAATTCTTTCCTGGCAAACCAAAGAAGGAAAAGGGATTTACTCTTGTGCTCTGAAATTTCTCATTATTGTGTCCTTGAGGATTCATTGGAACTTATTTATTATTAAATCTAAAGCTGTACAAGAATCAGTAGGAAAAAAGAATCAATGGAATATATTCAGTAAAAGTTTAATAAATCAGAATCTACAGTGAGGTAAGAAATATCAATATTTAGATCCTCTATGGATCCATAACCTCTTTAAATACTTTTATCATTTGTTTGGGGACACAACCGAGTTATGTGATTTGCCCATGGTCACACAGGTACTAAGAGTCAAGTTCTAGGGCCACATTTGAACTTGGGTCTTCCTGACTCCAAGGTTAGTGGTCTAGCCATTAAGCCATCTGGCTGACTCTGTAAAGACTTTTCCAGGTCATTGAATACCAAGAAAGATAGGCAATGCTTAAAACTTTTAAATTGTCTGCCAGGTAGATGGTTGAGATAATCTTTATTAACTTTGTATGTATGGGATTAGAGAAACTTGCTTAGGAACCGAGTAGCATACTAATTTATTTTGGCTTTGACAAATGCATTACTTTGGGGACATGTCATTAATTATGTAATTCAAAATTTGAAAATACTATGGGTCACTATATTTCTATTTCTTTCACCTTTAAAAGACTCAAACCATAATTAGATGGTCTCTTTAAAATGTTTTCATATTTGTAGACACAAAGTTAGAGCACAGAAAGATTAAGGCTAGTACTGACTCCAAACCCAATTCAACAAATATTGATTGAGCTTCTACTAGGCACTATTCTAGGTACTGGAGATGCAATGATTTTTTTTTTCAAATCCCATCTTCAATGATCTTACATTCTGTTGTGAGGAAGATAGCATATTCATGGATAATTATATGAAAAAGTAATTTCAAAAGGGTGACATCACCAAGAACTGGTGACATCAGGAAAGCTTTCACCCATGAGGTGGCAACTGAGATAAGATTTGAAGAAAGCCAAAACTTCCATGAGATAGAAGTGAGGCAAGTGTTTGTTCCAGTCAAAGGACAATTTGTGGAATCCATAGATTAGCTTTGGTTGGCTTGGAGACTATGGAACATAGAATTTAAAAAAAAGATCAAATCTCGCTTTCTGTCATGGTCATCAGATAAAGTCTCCTCCTCAGAAGTTCTATTCCCTCCTTTTCTTTTTAAAATTGCAATTTATGGAAAACCCAGATGTCTGTAAACAATAATAAAACAATTTTTTCCTGGATCAAAATCCATTGTAGGCAAATATCATATAAATGACAAAATTATATTTTTCATCTTTTTTTTTCTTTTTTAAAGGTTAGGTCCCCTATCACACCCAGATTTTAAAGTATAGCAACTACTCACTGCCTTGATGCTAATAGTGATTGGCATATAAGTTGTCACCTGCTCTAGTTCTGACTGAATTCAATCTGTCCTTTCTTAGGCAGCCTAGTGGCTCCCTATCTCCAAAGACTAACCATATTTACACACACCTGCTCAGCACTCTTGAAGGTCAGGACTTCAGAATTCAAGTTATCAACCTGCCTCAACCACAGGAGCAAGCATTACAAGTCTATGCCCCATCTCCCACCCAGAGGTTTATTCTTTAAATAACCATGCAGTCATCCCCTACCCATTTCTTTAGAATTTACAGGTCTTTGTTGATTTGCTACCATTTTGGGTCATTTGTCTGCCAAGTAATATCCTTACAAATTATTTTCCTGCTGTTTATATTCCATTTTGGCTCGTACCTTTGCTCTTCTCTCTGAGTATTAGAAAAGAGCTTCTCAGTTGAAGTGAGCACAATCCACAATTATTTTTTTCTCTCCTTAACATGATGGTCTTGCCCTATGACTATGTGTTATGTGTCAATGCCAGGAAGCTATGTATGACTTTCAACATGAAAAATATTTGATTAAGATTAACATTAGAAATATAGTAAAAAATCAAAGCGAAGGGTCCATGACTAAGATGAAGACATTAGTAGTGTCTTATTTCCTTGATAAAACATAAGCTGAACTTGGAATGTAATTTTGAAACTTAAGGTCTGTGCTTAATTTAGACACAGTTTCTGGATTCAAATAAATGCCATATAAGGGAGCAGTACTCGAGCAAATTAGATAATGGTGTTATATGATGTCACATTGTAGACCTCAGCCTAATACAAAACCTGAAGCTTTGTAAGAGACTGTTGTTCATGGACCATGAAGAGCCTTCCTTATTTATCCATCCAGAGCATTAGTTCTCCTGCTCTTATTCTGGGCTTTGAAGACAACCATAATTTTCAGTCTTTTGTTTGACAATGAAGGCCTGCTTAGAAAAATTGAGGGTGTTGCCAGGATTGTTAAAAGACATTTTTGTAGTACACTGTATTCTTTACTCCACCCTCCCATCTTTGGGGGTAGGGAAAGGAATGGAGGTGGGGGGGGAAACCTTTACAAAATAAGGGTAGATTTTCAGGAAACATGCAAAATATGGAAGGGAATAGTACAAAAAAACCAGTTTTACAGAAAAATATGGAATGTCTTCTCATCCAAGAGGAGCATTTTGGCACCCTCGTATGTAATGACACACCTTCTAAGACTGTGTCCCTTGCACAGAATTATTTGGGAAACACCCCTAATTTTGCCAAAACTTTTTTTGGGAGAAGAGACTGGAAGTCAAAATTCAGGATGAAGAGCTGGGACACTACAGGAAGTAACTGAATCCAAACGGTTGCCTCACATTCATTTGGTGTAATTTCAAAACAAAATATGGATTGTAAACCTGTTGGCAGATAAGTATTAATCTCTTTTCAAATCTGTAAGATATAGAATCTGTATCTACAGATTGCCAAAAGCATACAACTAATGAGAAAATTATTTATGTTGTATGTTTATGTGAGTGTATGTTTTGGGGGGTATAGGGAGGGTATAAACTAAATTTGGTTTTCTAGTTCAAATATTTATGACCCTATTTGAGGTTTTCTTGGCAGAGATATTAGTGTGTTTTGTCATTTCCTTCTCCAGTTCATTTTATAGATGAGCAAACTGAGGTAAATAGGATTAAGTTACTTGCCCAGGGTCACACAGTTAATTAATGTCTAAGGCCAAATTTAAATTCAATAAGATGAGTTTTACTGATCCCTGGACTAGCTCTTCACCCACTGTGCCAAGCTATCTATCTAAAATTTAGTGGATTTTGATGTTATGTCTTTTCAATCAATTTACCAAACTCCAAATAATGTTTTCACTGATTAAAAAATGAATAAAACTACATGGTGTTTTACAACCATTATCATTATCATTAGAAGATAGCAATGAGAACTAAAGTTTGAGTCCAATCCTCTTGAAAGTAAAATAATTTCTTTATCGGACCTAATTTCTTTTCAAATATTAGTTAGTTTGTGAGTTTTTTCCTATTGTAGTTATCTACATTATGGGGATTAAGGAAATAATTATTACCCCTCCCCCCCTCAGTTCCTTACCACCTGCATTCCCCTATTCCCACAATGTGGAAAATCCACATAAATTTTTTTGGTTTCCCCTTCATCCAGAGAAGAAGCCTGAATTTTAATGTCATTAAAAGACAAAATATGTTGATATTATATAATGCCATAGATACAGTTTATGCATTTCTGAGTTTCTAAACTTTTTTTTGTATGTTATCTGCTGGCTTTTGTGTGTCATTTCTGGCCTCTGCAGGACTCCTCCTAAATTCCCATTTAATTTTTTTATGCTGATTCCCAATATATATGAAATGTGATAAAGTCTTTATGTGGAAGGGATAATTGTACTATGCACTTCAATTTATATTTCTACTGCTCCATTCCTTAGATACCACTGGATCTGTCCTTTCTGCTATTTCTTTCTTTTCTATCTTCTTCTTCTTCTTTTTCTACTTTAAAATAGATCTATAATTAAGATTTCTTTTGTCATCAAGGGTAATTACCACAAATATGGTACAAGAAGCATAATGCAAGTAAGGCCTCAGCTGAAGTTGGTGAGGGCTACATATCAGCCTGCAAGTGGACAGAAACTCTTAATCACTAGTCACAGGCTTGTTGTTGGGGATTTGGGATGGAGCATTGCTATGTAGCAGATAGGTAAGGGTTTAAGCCAGGGAAACTGAGAAAAAGAGGACAAATTCATCCCACCAAAGAGCAAATTTTTATATTAAGATATTCTTGCAAAAGATATTCTCTAGTTTCTGTTCCACTGAAGAATCACAAGTGCTCTTGGTACTCCTTAAATTTGACATACTATGATTAAAACCAATTTTGTCATCTTATTTTTATAGTTTTGGTTTTTTTAAAAATAATTATAACTTTTTAATGAAAGAACCCAAGCCTGGGTAATTTTTTACAATATCCCTTGCACTCACTACTGTTCTGACTTTCCCCCTCCTTCCCGCTACCCCTCCCCCAGATGGCAAGCAGTCCTATACATGTTAAATATGTCACAGTAGATCATAGATACAATATATGTGTGCAGAACTAAACAGTTCTCTTGTTGTGCAAGAAGAGTTGGATTCAGAAGGTAAAAATAACCTGGGAAGAAAAACAAAATGCAAACAGTTTACATTCATTTCCCAGTGTTCTTTCTTCAGGTATAGCTGCTTCTACCCATCCTTGATCAAGAAACTGAGTTAGATCTCTTTGTCGAAGAAATCCACTTCCATGAGAATACATCCTCATATAGTATCATTGTTGAGGTATATAATGATCTCCTGGTTCTGCTCATTTCACTCAGAATCAGTTCATGTAAGTCTCTCCAATCCTCTCTGTATTCATCCTGCTGGTCATTTCTTACAGAACAATAATATTCCATAACATTCATATACCACAATTTACTCAACCATTCTCCAATTGATGGACATCCATTCATTTTCCAGCTTCTAGCCACTACAAACATCTCCTAACTATTTTAAGGAAAAGTCCATATATTCCTATACTCTAAAGTGTTTTTATTAGAAATGGATGTTGGATTTTATCAAATGCTTTTTCTGCATCTATTGAGATTATCATATGGTTTTTGTTAATTTGGTTATTGATAAAGTCAATTATGCTAATAGTTTTCCTTATATTGAATCAGCCCTGAATTCCTGATATAAAACCTACTTAGTCATAGTGTATTATCCTGGAGATGATTTTGTGTAATCTTTTTGCTAATATTTTATTTAAGATTTTAGTATCAATATTCATTAGGGAGATTGGTCTATAATTTTCTTTCTCTGTTTTCAACCTACCTAGTTTAGGTATCAGTACCATTTTTGTGTCATACAAGGAATTTGGTAGGACTCCTTAAATCCCTATTTTTTCAAATAGTTTATATAGCACTGGAGTTCATTGTTCTTTGAATGTTTGGTAGAATTCACATGTAAATTCATCTGGTCCTGGGGATTTTTTCTTAGGGAGCTGGTTAATAGCTTGTTCTATTTCTTTTTCTAAAATGGGTAAGACCCTAAAGAGGGTAGACTACTTACTTCTTCCTCTGTTAATTTGGCAAGCTACATTTTTGAAGGTATTCTTCCATTTCATTTAAGTTATCGAATTTATTGCCATAAAGTTGGGCAAAGTAACTCCTAATTATTACTCTGATTTCCTCTTCATTAGTAGCGAGTTCTCCCTTTTCATTTTTAAGACTAACAATTTGATTTTCTTCTTTCCTTTTTTTAATCAGATTTACTAAGGGTTTGTCTATTTTGTGGGTTTTTTCATAAAACGAACTCTTAGTTTTATTAATTAATTCAATAGTTTTTAATTTCAATTTTATTGATCTCTCCTTTTATTTTTAGAATTTCAAGTTTAGTGTTTGACTGGGGTTTTTTAATTTTTTTTCTATTTTGGGTTAAGCCCAAAGGGACCTTTCTTTTCCTTTTTGCAAGTACCCTTTTAAGGTTAATTTCCCTTTTACCACTTTTGGTGATACAAATTTTGGAAGACCCTATTTCATTTTCTTTTAAATTATTAATTTTCTTCTTTTTTACCTAACATTTTTGATTTTTTAGTTTCAAATTTTTTTGTCTATTTTTGTTTTTATTAAAATTTTATTATTTTTAAAGGGAATTTATTTTTGCCCTCTTTTTTTGTTTTAGTTTAATTTGGTTTTTTATTGTTCCTAACTTTAAAGGAAGTTATCCTTTTTTCCTTCATTTTTTCAAAGTCTAATATTAATTTTTTAATCATTTCCCTTTGCTTTTCAATTTTGGATTAGTTTATTAATTTAATCGGTTGAATTCCCAATTTTTTTTTTTTTTTCACCCTTTTTTTCTTTAAGAATTTAAATTCCCAATTAGGTTATTTTTTTGATTTTTATTATGTAATTTTTCCATTTGCTGAAAAGGTGTTCCTTTCCTTTTAATTGATAATTTTTTTTTCAATAATGGTCCCTTTTTTTCCTTACCTGAAGAAATGATTCTTCCCCCTTTTATTTTCGTTTTTTTTATTTTTTCCTTTAAAAACCCAAATATTTTGGATTTTTTTAATCCATTCTTTAACCATTTTTCTTTATAGGGTTTTAATTCCTTTTTTAAAAATCTAATTTTTGATTATTCCACTTTTTAATGTTTATATTTTTCCCTTCCCCTTTTATGCCCCTAATTAAATTGGCCCCTTTTTTTTAAGTCCCTTTTTTTTCCCTCCCAATTTTTCCCCCCTTTTTTTTTCCTCTAACTTATTTCTGTTACCTTTCCTTCCCTTTTTTTTCCCTCCCTTTTCAAGGGTGGGGTTTCCATAAAATTTTCAAAAATTTTATTTAAGATTGTTTTAAAACCCCAACAAATTCTTAGGGGAAAATTTTCTTTATTTAAATGAAAAGGATCGGGGGAAAAAACCTTTTTATCCTTCCTCTACCCCCAAAAAACACCTGGGTCTCCAACCCCCCTTTTTCCTCCCCCCTTTCCTTCCTTTCTCCTCCCCAAAATCGTTTTTCAAACCTCCTTTTACTTTTCCATTTTTTATAAATTTTAAAAGATACAAATTTTTACCTCTGTATTGGGATTTTCACAATCAAAAGTTAATTCGCTTTTTTATTTAAAAAGGGGGGTAGACGCCTGGGAAAACCCCAAGGGAGGGAACAGCCCTTTCCCCAAAAGGGAGGTGGAAAACCCAAAAAGGGACCCCCCCCTCTTCTCGGGCTAAACACAAAAAGGGAATTCCCCACCGAAACTTTAAGGAGATGAAAAGACCAAAAAATGGGTTTTAAGGTTTTGGGCAATCTTTTAGCCCAAAATGTCGGTATTACAAAACCAAACAATAACCCCGGGGTAAAACCCCCCCGTTGGGGCTTGATTTAGAAAACCAGAATTTTCAAAAGGGAGGAAAGCCAAATTTCAAAGGGGGGGGGACCAAAATGAAAGCCTGAACTTTCTAAAATTTCCCCCAAATATTATACGACCTCAAAAAGGATGAAACAACTAAAGAAAAAGGGAAGCAATTTCCTGGCTGAAGTCTATTTAAAAGGTTGGGTTCCCAGGGGAATAGCAACGCAAGAAATTAGGGTTCTGGGTCTCAAACTGAAAGGGTAAACGAATTACAAAGCGCCAGAAAAACCCCAAATGGGGGCCCGGGAGTGGACCTGCACCAAGGGCCCCGGGTTTCCCCTCCAAATTTACAGGGGATTTCGTTGGGAATAAGGGTTTAGGCATTTCACGGGAATTTGGGGGGGGGGCCCGGGGTTTCGGCTGTGGTAGTCTTTAAAGCCCAAGGGCCCCCGGGGCAGGACATTTCACCCCCTTTTCCCAGGGCCCCAACCCCATGCCCTCTCAGTTTTGCCGGCCAGGCTGGGAACCCCCCGTTGGGGAAGGGGCCCCAAGAGGTCCCGGGAGGGGGAAAATTTTTTTTCCCGCTCTGCAAGGGGTAACCCCTTGCCTGGGACCCCTAATTTTAAAAAAAAAAGTGGAATAATTACCTTTACGGGCAGGCCGCAACCAAAGCCCTCAAACAAAAATTTGGGCTCCTTTGATCCCTCTGGGAAAAAATCTCAAAAGGAAGAAAAATGGGGGGAAAGAAACAAAAAACCCTTCCAAAAAATTGGAAAAATAAAAAAACTCAAAAGTAAAATTTGGGGAAAAAAAATAAAAAAATTTAGAAAGAGAAGGAATTGGAAAAACAAAGAATCAGAAAGGTTCTTAATTAAAAAGAAAACATAAAAAAAAAATTAAATAAAAAATTAAGGAAAAAAAACTTTAAAAACCAATTGGAATATAAGAAAAAAGTAAAAAAAATAAGAAGAAAAAAATTTTTAAAAAAGAATTTAAATAGAAAATTGATTTTAAAAGACAAAGAACAAGAAAAAAAAAAATGAAAATGGAAAAAAAATTATCTTAAAAAAAAAGATTGGAAAAATATTAGGAAAACAATTAATTTTTAAAAAAAAAAAAAAAAAAATACTATTTTAAAAGAAAATAAAAAAAAAATTTTAAAAATAGAAGGAAAATAGGATTGAAAAACACGAACATTCAAAAAACCCAAAAAAAAACCCCAAGAATATTTGGAAACCAGAATAAGATTAAGGAAAAAATTTTGAGAAAAATAAAACCTTTAAAACCAGGTGAAAAAAGGACCCAGGTTTTTTCAAACATAAAAGAAGGCCCGGAATAATATTCAAAGGAAAGAATTGGGAAAACCAAGAATCTAAGAACAATTTTCCCGGAAGAAATGGAATTTAAAAACAAATAAAAATTTTTTGGAAAACCAAAAAAAAAAAAATTTATTCCCCAACAAGGATAAAAGGTAAAAATAACCCTTTGAGGTATTTTGTTTGGAAAAAAAAGAAAATTTTAAAAATTAAAAAAAAAGGAAAGTTTTAAAGGGAGAGGGAATTTTGGGAAAGGGATTAAAAAGGAAAAAAACCAACAAAAAAAAGAAACCCAAAATTTTAGAATTTAGAGAGGAGGAGGAAATTTTGAACTTCTCTTGATTCAAAAGAAAAAATTGAATTTGTTTTGGAAAAATTTTTAAAAAAAAAAGGGGGGGAAAAGGAAAAAGAAAAAGAGAAAAGGGGGAAGGGGGAAAACCAAAGGGGGAATTTAAAAGAGAAGAAATTATCAAAGGGGAAAATTTAAAAGGGGGGAAAGGGTTTGGGGAAAAAATAATTAAAATTGGGGTTAAAAGGGGGAAAAAATTTGAAAAAAAGAAAGTAAAGGGAGAAAAAAAAGGGGAGGGATGAGAGGGAAAAAGTGAACCCAAAAAATTTGAAAAAAACATTTAAAGAGGGGATAATGATAAATGAAAAAGGGAGCAAAACAACTTGGTAAAGTCAAACAGGGTGTTTTAAAACCAATAACAAAAGAAAAATTGATTAATTAAAAGGGGAAGAATCATTGTAAAGGGTAAAAAAAAAAAATCTATTCAATAGCAAAATGCCCTAATTCCCAAAGGAGAAGTTAAAAAAAAAATAGCAAAAAACAAAGAGGGAAATTCAATTTTATTCAAAGTTCAAATCAACCCAAAAAAATAAGAAAGTAAAAGAAATAAAAAAAAAAATTAGGATTTACTTTGGAAAAATTGAAAATAAAAAAATAATTTTTTAGAGTTATAAATATTAAAAAAGCCATTTGGACTAAAGAAAAATTAAGAAAAGAAACTAGTAAAGTTTTTGACTATCAAAAAAACAATTAACAAAAAAGTTAAAATAACCAAAAAAGAATTGAAACTCCCCATCTTAAAGAATAAAACACAAAATTAAGAAAAAAAATTTTAAAATAAACAATTAAATCCCAAAAATTTGGGGAGCAGCAAATTATTTAAAAAAATTTTATAAATTTAAGGGCATTGGAATAAAAAGGAAAAAGTTAATAAGGGTTAACTAAAAAAACTAAAAAAACCAAAAAAAAATAAATAAAATTGGAAATTTAAAATTAAAAGAAATTAAAAAAACAATAAAAAAATTGAACTAATTAAAAAATAAAAATTTTCATGAAAAAATAAAAAAAAGTTTGTTCTATTGAAAAAGGGGAAAAATGAAATTGTATCTTAAAATGAAAAGGAATTTTAAGAAAGGAAATTAGAAAATAAAAGGAGATTTTGAATTTTAGATAAATTTGAAACCTAATAAAAAATGGATACCAAAAATAAGATTCCCAATAACAGAAAAATAAAGGGAAAAAAGTAAATTTCAAAAAAAAAAGACGAAAAAAACCCCCAAAAAAAAAAAAACCGGAAATGAATTTTATAACTTAAAAACAATTAAAACCCCTTTAATAAATTATTTGATAAAAAAAAAAAAGTCCTACCAAATTCCTTTATGACACAACATGGTACTGATACCTAAACCAGGTGGGGAAAACAGAAAAAAAATTATAACCAACCCTTAATTTTTAAAAATTAAAATAAAAAAAAGAAAAAAAAAAAATCCCCAAAAAATAAAGTTAATTTAAAAAAGGGGGTTTAAATTTAAAAACTATCAATATAATTGGATTTAATCCAAATTAACAAAACCATATATCATCTCAAAATGCAGAAAAACATTTGATAAAATCCAACATCCATTCCCTAAAAAACACTTGAATATAGGAAAAATGACTTTTCCTTAAAAAAATCAACATCTATTTAAAACCATCAGAACATCATATTAAGGAACAACCCAAATTCCCAAAAGTCTGAGTAAAACAATTCCCACATCACCGTTACTATTTATTTGTTTAAAACGCACTATAGCAAAAAGCAAAAAATTAAAAAAAGAAAGAAAAAAGCCAATTATCCTTTCCGTAAATATTATACTTAAAACCCCAAATTCCTAAAAAAGTTTTAAAAAATCCACAACTTTAAAAGTTGTTTTATAAAAAAACCCACATAAGTCATCAGCATTCTTATATATCACTAACAAAATCCAACAGTAAAAAAAAAATTCCATTTAAAAACACTTAATATAAAATATTTAAATCTTCTGCCAAAAACAAAAATAAAAAACAACCACTTTTCACAAAATTAAGTCGTCTAACCAACAAAAAAAAAGCCTTGGTGGGGAAAAATAAAAAAAAAAAAAATACCCATTTTATTTGCTAACCAATCAACTCCCAAAAACTATTTTAAAACCTAAAAAAAAAAAACAAATTCATAGAAAAAAAAATCAAAATTTCAAAAAATTAATGAAAAAACAAATAGGGTCACTACCAATCTAAAAAATTAAACGCATTCCAAAAATTTTATTGGCAGAAAAAGTTGTCAGTAAAATTGGTTCAAGGGAAAACATCAAAAATGCAACCTAGTCTTTGACAAACCCAAAATCCCACTTTTGGGAAAAACACTTTTGATAAAATTCTGGGAAAAAGGAAACTTAGGCAGAAACTAGGCAGATCCAACCAACACCGAAAAACCAAAAACCAAAAAAGGGCGACCGGCATTTAAAAAAATTTTAAAAAAAAAAAGGAATTTTTCCCTAAAAAACTTTTGCCAAAGCAAATTAGGAACAACACAAAAAAGAAAAAATACCAAAACAAAAGTTTTGTACAAAACAAAACAACAAAAAGTTAGAAAACAATAAACGGGGAAAAATATTCTTACATCAAAGTTCTTGAAAACCTCATTTCCAAAAATTTAAGAAATTAACTCAATTTATAAAAAAACCCATTCTCCCAATTGAAAAAAATGGTAAAATAGAACAACAATTCTCAAAAAAAAAACTTTTCTAGTCATATAAAAAAATCTCCAAGTCTTTTAATCAAAAAGCAAAAAAACAACTCTAAAACCACCACACACCTCCAAATTGGCAAAAACAAAAATAATGTATTTTGAGGGGAGGGAAAAAACGGGAATTGCATTTTGGGGAGGGAAAACAATCCAACCAGGAAATTTGATATCTCAAAAGTTATCAAACCCAACCCATCCAGCAGGGTTTACTACGGGATTAATTCCCAAAAATTTAAAAAGGAAAGGGCCGTTCACGAATTTTTGGCACCCTTTTAGTGGTTTAAAACAAACCAAATGTCCATCATTGGAAATGGCAAAAAGTGGTATATAAAAAAAAACTTTTTGAAAACCAACAAAATTTCAAAACCTGAAACACACAACATCTAGTAAAAGCAACCAAGAAATATCCTTCTAAACAAACAAAAAACCATTCATGGTCGCCTTCCTCACAAAATCAACCAAATCATTTCTAAACAGAAAACAACAAATTCCCAAAAAAAAACCAATGACAAAACCAACATTGCCCCAATCCCATATTACACACCTCATTTTTTTCCTTACAACAGCAATAATTCAAGTCATTCTTTTGTACACAAAAAATTTTGTATTATACTTTTTATCAATTATATTTTAATATATTTAAACTACGGTCATCCCAAGGGAGGGGGGGTAAAGGTAAAAAAAACAAAGGTTTAATTTTAATGCGTAAACCATTTATATCCAAAAAAACTTTTAAATAAAAAAAAAAAAAAAAAAAAAAAAAAAGGCTTTTCTACATAAAAAATGCCCAATCATTATTAATCAGGTAAAAAACAAACCTTAAAACCACACACACCGCCGTTGGGTTAAAACAGGAAAAATAATAATTGGGAAATGGAAAAACTGACATTGATGATTGTTTAAATTGGAACAATCCAACCTTTTAGAAATTGGGAAACATCTCGTTATCAAACCCGCAACCCATCCACATTTACACCCATATCCCAAAAATTATAAAAAAAAACCTGTTTTCACATTTTTGGCGCCCCGATGGCAAAAACTGATACTGAATATTTCATCATTGGAAACAAAAAAAGGGATAATGAAAAAGGAAATTACTGTTTGAAAAAGCCAACGGGCAAAACCGGGTTCAAACACAAGGAAAACACCGGAACAATCCCCAACAAAAAAATGTGACCACAACCACCACCCAGCAACGTCAACCAAACATTTCAAAGCAAAAATAACTGCTATGCCCAAAAAACCGGGAGTACAAAACCATTACATTGAATTCCCAACCCTTTTTTGCACACCCGCTTTTTGCCCCACGGACAAATTTGGCATTCTTTTTACCAAAAAACATTTTGGTCAGGAACGGCTTTAAAAATTTTTTTCTCTACTGGCATCCCACTAGGGATGGGGAAGAGGGAAAAAAACAAAGGGGCAATTTTAATGCCAAATTACCCATGATTAAACCCCGGCCATTTTAAAAAAAAAATCCATTGTTAAAAAACACCAAATTCTAAAGGTTATAAGCAACAGTCACAAACCCACCTTCTTCGCGCCAAAAATCCAAAACCAATCTATTTCCATTGCCACGCAGAATCCAAATCCCCATTTTGGTCCCAAAAAGTCTTTTTATTGTTAAAAATGATTCCGCAAATTTAAGTTTGAAAGTCTTATCCTTTAAAACCAATGTTCCAATTTTTTCCCATTCCAAAAAATATTCCAGGGTTTTCTTCCATCCAAAATCCAAGATTTATTTTAATCCAACACTTTATTCCGAGTCAAATGCCAAACTGCCACGCTCTTTCAATGGTGAGCAAATCACAACAGAACCACCCAATATTTCTTGGGTCTTCCTTTTTTCAAGGGTTTGTCCCTCCTCTGATGGACAAGGCAATATGGCTCTTGGCACCACGATTCCTTTTCTCCACCTGTAGAGATAAAACAAACCCCTCCCCAAAGAGAGCCTATCTTCCTTTTTCACCACTTTCTGGGTCTCTCCACATCACCTGGCATTATCTAAAGATAGTGGAGCTTAGACTGGACACTCCCTTGGGTTATAAACCGCCCTGCCGAGCCAGTGGATCTTTGCAAAAATCAAGAAGTTAATAGTATAAAAGGCTAGATTTCGAAGTTCCTGGGGTTCCGTGGCTCCCCTTCTTTTGTTTTTGGAGGGGCTTAATATTCTGTTTCTGCCTCCACTATTGCCTGGTCCTTGAGGATTGGATGCCCGTGGGTAAATTTCTGTGCACAAAAAGGTGCAAAATGGAAGATGCAGGACCATTGTCTGTTTTTATTGCTTGGGCCACCCATAGGCAAATCTTGTAGAGGAATTAGTGACCACTGGCTGTTCTTTTGCTGCTGGATTGCAAAAGTAACCCAAAAGGTGCACACAACATGGATGAAAAGACAGACGACCAAAAGATTTATAATGGTCCATCCATTTGCCAGATTTCCCGTTCCCAAGGGTTCTTCCCGGGCGGGGTAGGGCTGGAAGGAAAAAGCCGGCGGCTTTTACATGTCTAGCCCTCTTTGTTATTCCAAATTGTAAACGTAAAGCTCGAGCAGCCTGATGATATTTAGAATGAGATGCCTGGTTTTGGCAAAGGGGTATTGACCAACATAGTTAGAATATTGACTTTGTTCCCATCAAATATGGGACCAGAAGTCCATATGAGAATGGACATGTAATATAGATCTTACCTGGATGTTTTCACTTGTCTTGAAGTTTCTTAAAGAGCTGATATATTGAGGCTGCAAATTTTATTTGGGCGGGTACCTTTTGTACCACATAGAATGGGAATCAGATATTATATTTATGTTCCGGATAATAAGTAAGCTAGAATGACGTCAACATTCTGTTGAGTGGACGAAAAGGGTTCTGACTACCCTTTATGTTGATCTAGAGCCACACAAATATTATGTTTGGATGCATCTGACGATAGTTTCCTTAAAAACTTTAGAAACTTTTTTTCAAGGTCCATCGCCAATTATGTAATAGTCAGGAGTCAAATTCAGGTTAGGGGAAAATCATCAGTCTTTTTCTCAGTGAAGAAGGATCGGGGTGGAAAGTCGGCAATGGCAATGTATGAGCAGCAAAAGTTAGCTCAACCAGCAGCCACCAAACCGCACTCGGTTAACCCGGCCCAACCTTTAGCTTCTCTTCCTGTTCTCTCCTCCTACCCACTAAAATCCCATTTCCATACAACAAATTGGGATTCACAGAGAGTGGGCAGGGACCATTCTTTATCCAATCATGTATATTAATAGAGTATAGCCCAATTACTATTTAACCTCACGTACTAGGGACTTCAGTGCATCAACTCAAACCTCAGCCCATTACATTACTCTTTAAGCCAATTCTGATGGCAGTAAGATACACACTATGTTCATCCCCCTCCATTCTTTCTCTCAGATATAATAGGTTTCCTTTGCCTCTACATGAGATGTAGTACCCCCATTTTACCCTTTTCTGGGTACAATTTCCACCTCTAGTTTCTAGAACAAGGT
Organism: Sarcophilus harrisii; assembly: GCF_902635505.1. Taxonomy (NCBI): domain Eukaryota; kingdom Metazoa; phylum Chordata; class Mammalia; order Dasyuromorphia; family Dasyuridae; genus Sarcophilus; species Sarcophilus harrisii. Next base: position 273,608,647 of record NC_045427.1, on the reverse strand, counting down.
ATACATGTATTCTTTATATAATCTTTATAGCAGAAATATAGTTCCCAAGATTTCTTTTGACCTTTTTAGGTTTCTCTTGATTCTATATTTAAAATCAAACTTTTGTTTAGTTCTGTTTTTCATCAAAAAAATGGGTGAAATTTCTTTTTTTGTTGAATGTTCTCTTCCTGGAAAAAGTCTTATTTTGGGGGTTTTTTTGGTTGTTACCGTTCTTACCTTTTTCAGAATATCATATTCCAGGCCCTTTGATCCTTTAATGCGGACACTGCTAAGTCTTGAGTAATCCTTATTGTGGCTCCTCTATATTTGAATTGATTTTTTTCTAGCACCTTGCCGTATTTTTTCCTTCATCTGATAGTTCTGGAATTTAGCCTCTATATTTCTTGGTGTTTTGATTTTAGGGTCCCTTTCAGTAGGTGATCAATGAATTATTTCAATTTCTATTTTACCTTCTGTTTCTATAACTTCTGGGCAGTTCTCTTTGATAATTTCCTGGAAAATAGTGTCCAGGCTCTATTTTAGTCATCATATTTTTTGGGGAGTTCAATAATTTTCAGATTGTCTCTCCTAGATCTATTTTTCCAGGTCTGTTGTTTTCCGAAGAAGGTATTTGGCATTTTTTCCCATTGTTTCATCTTTTTGGTTTTGCTTGACTGATTCTTGGTGTCTCCTTGAGTCATTCAATTCCATTTGTTCGATTATGATTTTCAATGAAGTATTTTCTTCACTCACTTTTTTTATCTTTTTCTAATTGTCCAATTGAATTTTTAAGTGAGTTGTTTTGTTCTATGGAATTTTTTTCCATTTCGCCAATTTTTATTTTTAGAGAGCTATTTTCTGTTTCCAATTCACTAATTCTATTTTTCAATTATTTGATTTCTTTATCCACTCTGACTTTAAATGTGTGGGATGACTTCTCCAGAATCTCTTGCCAGGTCTCCCTTTCCTTTTCCCATTTTTCTTCTAGCTCTCTTGTGAGAGCCTTTTTAATTTCTTCTATGAGATTCATCTGTGCTGAGGAACAGATGATCTCCTCCTTTGGGGGTTCACCTGGGGACAGTCTGTTTTTAGTGTCCTCAGGGTTTAGAGTCTGCTCTTTATATGTATAGAAGCTGTCAATGGTTAAGGTCCATTTCAATTGTTTTTTGCTCATTTTGTCAGAGAAGAATCAAAGACAAACTAGCAAAGAAAAAAAGAAAAAAAATCTGCTTTCTTCTTTGGGCTGGGTGGTGTTACCAAGCTTCCTCTACAGCCTGCAGGAGACAGCAGTGAGGTACTAGCAGGATAGCAATGGCTGTGCTGCGCCTGCGCTCTGAGACTCTGAGAGCATGCTGAGACACTGTGGGGGAGGGGTGGCCAGGTCCAGAGAGACTCCAGCTGTTCGGGGTTGTATTCTTTATCCCCTATGTTTTTTAGCTTCTCTGCTTGACTGCTGCTTGTTTCCAGGGCAAAGTATCCAATCCTGTAGCAAGGCTCTCCCAGCAGAGATGGCTGAGATCACACCCCACCCCACTCTGGTCTGCTTGGTTAAGAGCTGCTTGCTGTGTTTTTGCTGCTGCTGCCTGCCCTCAGCCTGAGCCTGATCTAAAACCTTCCTCACCGTAGAGCAAAAACAGACCCTTCCTGCAGAATTTCAAGGATGTCTTCTCTTGGTAACTATTTGTGGGGTTTTCTTCAGTCAAGCTTTAATTCAGAGGCTTGTCATGAAATGAATTCTGAGAGAAAATGTGGAGCTTACGCAGCTGTGTGCTTCCTCTCCACCATCTTGGCCAGAAGTCCAGATCATAGACTTTTTAAAAATCAGCAATTTTACCCTTTTTATTCTACAAGATAGGTAGCTTGGAACAATAGAATGAAGACTGATTCCAAAATCAGAAAATCTAGATTCAAATCATGCCTATGAGATGTATTATCTGTGTGATAACAAGTGAGGTCCTTTAAATTCTTTGGGATTTGATTTTCTCTTTTGTATGATCCAGGTGCTTGACTAGATGGTTTCTGATGACTCTTCTACCTAAAAATTGATGAGTCAGTAATGATGATGATACTATACAGAGGAAGAATGAATAACAAAGAAGAAATTTGTTTGGCTGATACAAATAGAATGAATGAATGAACTGTTTATTAAGTACTTATTATATGCAAAGCACTGGGCTAAGTGCTATAGATACATAAAGAAAAATAAGATAAGTAGTCCCTATTCTCAAGGAGCTGGCATTCTAATGGAGAAGAAAATAATATTCATGAGCATAGTACTTGAGTTTTATATCTGATGCTCCTCAGTTTGATAATGTGATCAGCTCATATTCAATTTCTTTTCAGCATTATTAGAGGAAAGCATTTAAACAAATTCTCTTTCTTCATCAACACCAACAATAATTATTGACTAATTGCCATTTTTAGATAGACACAGGAGTCTTGGGAGATACAGCACCTCTGTATCACTGGTCCTACTTTAAGCCTAGACCTCACAGCCATCATCCAGGGAAGCAACTCCTGTCATGAGGATATTAGCTATCCTAATCAACTGCCAATTAGCTGTGACCCACAGGGTAGGGAAGCCAACTTGGCAGAAATAGCAAAGCACCCTGGTTAGCAACAGAAAATAGGATATTCCAAGTATCAGACCATCATCATCTTGACCATTATTTCCTTTCAGTCCCTGATAGAAATAGTCTAGAACCTTGAACCCAAGAGTTCTGACAATAACAATATTTTTATTGCAGTGTCCACAGCCATAATCTTGAGACAATATCCCTGTGTAGACGCAGCCTGGAGATTGATCCTGAATGTGCTATATATAGTCACAGTTACTGAAGACCCAGAAAAGAAAGTTCTTTGCACCAGAGCCTCTTGGAATTATCAAATAGCCTGACATCAGAAAATAGTTTGGTTTTCATGATGAAAATGACATTAAATAAAGGGCATTAATACGTGCTTTACAAACTCTGCACCCAAAGAAATATGGGAATTTCCCTTCCGATTTGAGGCTGACAATACTGTCAATAGTTAACAGTCAAAATCTGAACCTGTGCCATGTGACCATATTATGCACATAGAAACACTTGATCCAAGCTCCATGAGTGATTTATTTACCACTCCAAATTAATGGACATTTGCATCGCTTCCAGATTTTTTGTCATTATAAATAATGTTGCCAGGAAAAGCTTTTCAATGATAGCTTTTTCTTTCATTGTTGCTATTTTATTTCTGATATTCATTTTAGGATATATTCCCAACAATGGAATGATTGCTTAATAGTTTTGTTTTGCATTTCTACATTCCTAGAACCAGACATTTTGTCTTTTATACAATATAAGTTTAATTAATGTTTATCAAATTTATTATAGCAAGGAATTAAAGGTAGGGTCGTCAGGAGATAAATGTAGCTATAGAAAGTTATCAGCTGGCTAAAAACATGGTATCAAAAATATGAGATTCTGATTTCTGAATTTGGGCTTAAGATAAAGAAATAATTACTTATTGAATACAGATGAATTGCAACTAATTCTTCTAAATATTGCCTCAAGCAAGTATATGCCACATCCAGCTAAAGCTTTGGAATGAAAGTCAGAGCTCTTTGCCTAATATTAGAAATATTTAGATAGAAAGAATAAAGGATTTGGAGAATGAAGGTGGGATTTAAGTCAAGTTCTCAGGGTGTCAGCTTCTTTATAAAATAGAGTAATATGTATATGATTTGCTTCACAGAATTATTATAGGGAGAATACTTTGAAAATCTTCTAAGTTCTTTATATATATATATATTATTTATGGAATACAAGGAAATAATATGTGTTTTGAGATCAGGAGACAAGTTCAAATTTCACTTCTGCCACTTCCTAGCTATATAATCATGAGGAATTTATTTAATTCTCTACAATTCAGGTTTTTGAGGTTTGTAAAATCTGTATAATGGGTTTAATAATGATTGTTTTACCTATCCCATAGGTCATTGCAACTAAAGCACTTTGTAAACCTCGTATCAAAGAAATATGATCTATATTCAAAGGCATGCTGATAAAAATTTTTAAATCAACTCTCTAGGAAGGCTGAAAATATGTACAGCACACTTTTAAATTTAGTCTGAATTATTAACATTTTATCCATCACATTCTAGACAATCAAAAGAACAATGAATCAAGCCCTGATTTATAAAGTTTACCAATTTGCAAGGTTCTAAATTTCACACTAAACTTTTGACAATCAGTTAATAGAAACTGATTCCCATATATTGTTATCTTAATTTTACCTATCCTTTGGAAAAATTAGTTCATTCAGAAATGTTCAAAAGAATTTTCATTTAGAAGTTGTTCCTGACACTATCATCAAAGTAATTTTGATTTCATGGGAATTTGAAGTGTATTTAACAGGACAAAGCAGTACTCCAGGCTGAAGATATTAACAACTTTTTAAAAACCAATGAAGAAATGGATAACATTGTTCTATTAGTTAAGGTAAACTTTTTTTACTTTCTGACCATATAAAATAAAAATTATTCATGCTATTTGCTTATTAATTAAAAATTAATTAATTATTAAATTCATACAAAACTTCTGAAATTGCTGTTATATTGGCTTTTTGATTGTGATATTAATTTAGTTACAGGAGCATTCCAGCTATATTTATTCATTAACCAGGTCTCAAAATGTGGGCCTGCTAGAGTTTCTGAAAAAAAAAAACTAGAAAGTATTCATCTGACCTTTGACAGCTACTAATGCTATATGTCCAGAAGGAAAGCAAGACATTAGAGCTCTGTAATGATTGTAAGACTTTGAAAATCTTTGTTATCTCATGGGCCTAGATACTAAGACCACTAGACCAAATGAGTAGATCTATAAAATTAAATTAGATGCCTGGGAGAAGATGCAACTTAATGTCAATATAGAAGGGCAAAAACATACCCAGAATGGATTTTAGGAATATCAAATTGTGCCATTTCTGTTCTACAATGTGCCCAAAGTCTTCTTTCAGAGGTTATTGCATTTGATCTTTAAGGTTTGCTATACAGTGAGATGGTAATCTATCACAACTACTCCCATCTTCCTAATTAGCATGACAAAGTGACTCAACACATCTATGGCATAGATACCACACTAAAGACATGTCCATTAGAAAGGTAGGTGGGATTCCTGGGGAATCTAGTAATGCATTATGTATCTCTATAGGATTCTGGCATACACAGAAGACCCACAATATTTCCTTTCTCAAGATACAACAAGAACTTCCCTTCATAGAGCAGAGAAACTGTTGATATTGAACAAGTATTTTCTTATATATCTCACATTTTCAGAATAACTGATAAGACATTCATTGGGCTTTTTTTTTTTTTTTTTTTGTCTGAGGCAATTGGGGTTAAGTAACTTTCCTAGGGTCACACAGCTAGAATGTATTAAGTGTCTGAGGTCAGGTTTGAATTCAGGTCCTTCTGACTTCTGGGCTGGTACTTTATCCACTGCACCAACTAGCTACTCCTGGGCTTCAAATTTTGATTACATAACTAATAGGCATTTGTAACTGAATTTGGAGTCAAGTTTTCCTGCCTTTAAGCTCAGGGTTCTATCCACTATGTCACTTAGCTGCCTGCCCCTATAAAGAGTAGAAGGAAGGACATGTGAATGGAATAAGCACTATCAGTTGGAAAAAATAAAAAAAGACCTAAAGAAAATAATATGTGAGCTGAGTCTAGAAGGAAGACAAGGATTATAATAAGGAAACGTGCACAAGTATATGAATCTAGGTCTTTTAAATCTGAACCAAGAGACAAGAGCCTCCAAAAAAAAGGAAGTCAAAAGTATCAAATACTACAGTTGAAAATACAGACAGAATGATTTAGGAGAAACAGTAATGGTTTTGGAGTCAGAATATGTAGGTCTGCATTCCACCTGTCACTGCCTCTCTAGCTGTCTTGCTTTGGCAAGTCATTCACCTCTCTTAGCATCAGTTTCATGTTTTTTAATAAAATGAAAGCATTAAGCTGGATAATCTGAGGCTTTTTTATAGTTCCAAAATTACAAGTTTATGTGCTTTTGAAGATCATCACCAAAAAAAAAAAATTTCCATTAAATCGGGCAATAAGATAGTGATTATGTCCTTTGAGATAGTTTTAAATACAGTGTTGAAGATGTAAGAGTAGAAAGAACTCTGGATTTGGAACCCCAAAATCAGTTTCAATGATTACTCTACCTCAGTCTCTAGTGGCTTTGGGAAGTCACCTACATTCTATGGATTTAAGTTTCCTTATTAATGAAATGAAAGGGGCTGAACGAGATGATCTAAGGTTGATTGTAACTCTAAACTTGAATCACCAATTATAGACAGTTTCTTTTCAAAATCTGACTTCAGTAAAATACTGAATGATTCTTATAAGAAGGCTATTTTATTTTATTTTATTTTTTAATAGTTTTTTATTTACAGGTTATATGTATGGGTAACTTTATAGCATTGACAATTGCCAAACCTCTTGTTCCAATATTTCCCCTCTTTCCCCCAACCCCTCCACCAGATGGCAGGATGACCAGTAGATGTTAAATATATTAAAATATAAATTAGATACACAATAAGTATACATGACCAAACCATTATTTTGCTGTACAAAAAGAATCAGACTCTGAAATACTGTACAATTAGCCTGTGAAGGAAATCAAAAATGCAGGTGGGCAAAAATATAGGGACTGGGAATTCAATGTAATGGTTTTTAGTCATCGCCCAGAGTTCTTTCTCTGGGCATAGCTGGTTCAGTTCATTACTGCTCCATTGGAAATGATTTGGTTGATCTCATTGCTGAGGATGGCCAGGTCCATCATAACTGGTCATCAAATAGTATTGTTGTTGAAGTATATAACAATCTCCTGGTCCTGCTCATTTCACTCAGCATCAGTTTGTGTAAGTCTTTCCAGGCCTTTCTGAAATCATCCTGTTGGTCATTTCTTACAGAACAATAATATTCCATAATATTCATATACCACAATTTATTCAGCCATTCTCCAACTGATGGGCATCCACTCAGTTTCCAGTTTTTGGCCACTACTAAGAGGGCTGCCACAAACATTCGTGCACATACAGGTCCCTTTCCCTTCTTTATGATCTCTTTGGGATATAAGCCCAGTAGTAACACTGCTGGATCAAAGGGTATGCACAGTTTGATAACATTTTGAGCATAGTTCCAAATTGCTCTCCAGAATGGTTGGATGTATTCACAATTCCACCAACAATGTATTAGTGTCCCTGTTTTCCCACATCCCCTCTAACATTCCGCATTATCTTTTCCTGTCATTCTAGCCAGTCTGACAGGCATGTAGTGGTATCTCAGAGTTGTCTTAATTTGCATATTTCTGACCAATTATGGCATGGAGCATCTTTTCATATGGCTAGAAATAGTTTAAGAAGACTATTTTAGAAGAATAATAGTCCTCTTTGTGGAAAAGACACCTTCCCCCCCAAGAAGGGGAGTTTCAGAAATTAATTTTCAGGCATGCAATTGGTAGTGATGAAGTAGTTTTCACAAGTAACAATCTTCACAAAGGAGAAAAGTACCTTCTCTGAAAATTAATAGTGATTCCAGAAGATAAAAGGATAGAAGTACATGAGATAAAATCCTCATAAAATAAGATCAGAGAACTTTAATCCTTAAAGTTCTCATTCACTCTCCTCACCTACACCTCAACGGAACACTGGACATATCCAGTACAAGTAAATACATAGGCCTATATTCCAGAATAAGGGTAAATTGGACCCTCTTTGGTTCCATGGCAGTGATTCAGTCTGAATCCAATACATCCATCAGAGAATCAGAAACACTGATTCTACTAAGTTTAATCAGACAATGGGAGTGCAACTATAGATATATATGTATATATGATGTCCTATAAAGCAATTATAAAATTCTGCCATAAGACCAGCAACAAAATCTAAGTTATACTTACTTCCGAAGATGGCACATAATCAAACTGTTCAAATTATCAGTCTACTGATATAGATGTTCAGACAACCAAGCTAGATAACAACTGTGGTCAATTTTTCTCCTATATAGGAAGGATTTTGGGAAGATGGCACAGTAGATTAATAAATTTCAAGCTCTTCAAATTTCCCCCACAAACAGAACAAATTTGTGCCCCAGGGCAAACAGAGACTAGTTAAAAACATCAAGCCTTGGACCAGATCAGGAATCCTTCTGGTACAATCCAAGAAGATCTGAAAAAGGATTCCAGTCCAGGGATTAACCAGTATGGGGTGCAAATTCTTCCAAGCTAATTCCACAGAAACACCAAGTGAGGAATCCTGGGGCTAGCTAGGTATGGCTAGAGCCTCAGCAGGAACCACAGAGTCTTCTAACTCCCAGACAGTATTCAGATTCTAGAGTCTCAGTCTGGGAAGACTGAGTGAACCTCAGCTGATTAGGAACACCAGGCCCAGTTATGCTGCAGAGATGTGATCCTGGGTAAGAAGGAGTCAGTATACTCAGTGAGTGCAGAAGTAGAGGTACAGGGACACTGCGTTTGGGATTCCAGATCAGAGGGCAGAACTGAAGTGAAGCTAGAGGTTCCATTCTCCTATCCCATGATCAGAAGTGCTTACACTAATACTTCTCTTTAAAAAAATGAATTGGCAAAGAAGAAAAAAATCCAACCATAAAAACTTACTATGAATCCATCTTCAGAAGAGGACAATGAAGTAAAAAAAAAGCTTCTTAGCTTCTTGTCCCTCAAAGAGTTACATTAAGTGGTTCTCTGCCCAAAGAGAACTTATAGAATTTTAAAAAAAGAGTTTAAAAAATCAAATGAGAGACACTGAGGAAAAACTAAAAGTATAATAAAAATTAAAATCATCCAAGAAAAGCAAGATTATGAAAAAAAGCTAACCAACTAGAAAAGGAGATATAGAATCTAAAAGACAAAAATAACTCTGAAAATCAGAAACTAGTGAAGCTATGTGACTAAGAAATAACAAAACAATATAAAGAATGAACAAAATAGAATGGAGTGTCAAACAAAATTGTTGACAAGACTGCTGCAGAACTTCAAAATTTGCAGGAATCATTGGATTCCCTGACACATGATGAGACTATTGCAGGACTTCAAAAGTTGCAGAAATTATTGGATTCCCTGACACATGAAGTAATGGGCAATAGATTGGTTTTGGACTATCTCTAGAATCTGTGGACATATATAATTCCTCATGTTGATTCATGTTGTTTGTTACATCGCTACTAGCTTATGTTATAGTTTTATGTGCTTATGTAATACCTTCCATGTTGATGGATTTATGCATACCTGTTTCAAGTGAGACCCTTCAGAAACCTGCTAATTTGGTTTGACTGCCCATTTCCCTCTGGTGTTTTCATCTCTCTTCCTGAGATGTTAGGGAGGGCATGATCACCTCCTTTTGGGGGGTTCTTATCTCTCTGAGAAGTCAGGGAGGGTGTGATCACCTATGTTCTAAAACAAAAGAAAGTGGGAGATACAGAGAGCCAGAACTCTGGAGAAGCATACTTGAAACAAGGTGTTAACTCAGAGGAATTGATAAGACAATGGTTATCTAGTTTAGCTTGGTGATTAATAGTTCTCTAGTTTAGTACATGTACTTAGTATTTAATATAGTTCCACAAGATTGACACCTATTCAATAAGATTGACACCTACCATGATATAATTATGATAGAGTATATAAAAGCCAACAAGGACTGGAGGAAGGATCTCCAGAAAGCTAACCAAAACATTACACAAAAGAACTAATCCTGTGGTCAAAAATATAATATCCAGCAAAATTATCCGTAATATTAGATGAAAAAAGTGAACATTCAGTGAACTTGCAGATTTTAGTATTTTCTTTCAATCAAACGCAAACTCAATTGAAAAATTTAATACATAAGAACGAATATCAAAGATCAAAGTCTGTTTGGGGTAGATACAAAGAATGAAATGAGGAGAAAAAATTTTAAAAGTGTGCTGCAGAGAGCATAAGAACAATCTACAAGGAAGCAAAGAAAATATATCCTTTTTTGAACTGGTTATTTATTTTTATATATTTTGAATCCTCCCTGATGTACTTGGATACATGATAATAGTCTGTTTTGTATACTTTATTTTCCTTTTCAGTTTTTCTTTTCTCTATTCTTTTTAAATAAAATAATAAAAAGTAAAATAAATTTTAAAGTGTTATATAAAAAATACCCAATATCTAGTCTTTCACATTTCATTTCTCTCTTTTAATAAAGAATACATTATCTTTTACAATAGTAACTAGGTCCTTAAGGATAAAAAGAATGTATGAATAAACCAGCCCACATTAAAGGTGCATCTTTTTTTTTTTACCCTTTTCCACATTTGTCATGTTGCACAAGAAAAATCAGATTAAATAAGAAAAAAGAGAAAGAAAAAAAAAGCAAGCAAACAACAAAAAAGTAAAAATGCTATGCTGTGATCCACATTCAGTATCCACAATTCTCTTTCTAAGTTCAGAGGGTTCTCTCTATCACAATTCTATTAGAATTGGTCTGAATTACTTCATTGTTGAAAAAAGGCACAATTTAGAGATGATCATCCTACAATCTTGTGGCTGTGTACAATGTTCTCTTGGTTCTACTCACTTCACTTAGCATCACTTCATGTAAGTCTCTCCAAGCCTTTATGATATTATCCTGCTAATTTTTTTTTATAGAGCAATAATATTTCATTATATGTACATACTATAACTTATTCAGCTATTCCTCAACTGATGGGCATCCACTCACTTTCCAGTTCCTTGCCACTACAACAAGGACTAATAACATTTTTGAAAAGTGCAAATATGAACAGACAATTCTCAGATGAAGAAATTGAAACTATTTCTAGTCATATGAAAAGATGCTCCAAGTCATTATTAATCAGAGAAATGCAAATTAAGACAACTCTAAGATACCACTACACACCTGTCAGATTGGCTAAGATGACAGGAAAAAATAATGATGATTGTTGGAGGGGATGCGGGAAAACTGGGACATTGATGCATTGTTGGTGGAGTTGTGAACGAATCCAACCATTTTGGAGAGTAGTTTGGAACTATGCTCAAAAAGTTATCAAACTGTGCATACCCTTTGATCCAGCAGTGTTACTACTGGGATTATATCCCAAAGAGATTATAAAGAAGGGAAAGGGACCTGTATGTGCACGAATGTTTGTGGCAGCCCTTTTTGTAGTGGCTAGAAACTGGAAACTGAATGGATGTCCATCAGTTGGAGAATGGCTGAATAAATTGTGGTATATGAAAATTATGGAATATTACTGTTCTGTAAGAAATGACCAACAGGATGATTTCAGAAAGGCCTGGAGAGACTTACACGAACTGATGCTGAGTGAAATGAGCAGGACCAGGAGATCATTATATACTTCAACAACAATACTAGATGATGACCAGTTCTGATGGATCAGGCCATCCTCAGCAACGAGATCAACCAAATCATTTCTAATGGAGCAGTAATGAACTGAACTAGCTATGCCCAGAAAAAGAACTCTGGGAGATGACTAAAAACCATTACATTGAATTCCCAATCCCTATATTTATGCACACCTGCATTTTTGATTTCCTTCACAAGCTAATTGTACAATAATTCAGAGTCTGATTCTTTTTGTACAGCAAAATAATGTTTTGGTCATGTATACTTATTGTGTATCTAAGTTATATTTTAATATATTTAACATCTACTGGTCATCCTGCCATCTAGGGGGGGGGGGGGGGGTAAGAGGTGAAAAATTGGAACAAGAGGTTTGGCAATTGTTAATGCTGTAAAGTTACCCATGTATATATCCTATAAATAAAAGGCTATTAAATAAAAAAAAAAGAAAAGTGCATCTTTAAATCACTTTTCTATATGCTGAAACAAAAATTGATACTCCATCCAACTTCAAAGATTTTTCATTCTATTAGTATCACCTTAACTTACTATAGTGTTTTCTAAATAAAGATGTCTTTGGATTCCATTCTAATTCTTGTCACCTCAAATCTAGTCTTAACAATTGTCCCTTTTTTTTTCCTAGCACGGAATGGCTGAATTCCATTTCTTCACTTTAATGTTATTTCAATTTGTACTAAAAAACATTTTTCTTCACTATCAGGAAGATGATTTTAGAGAGGCCTGGCTAGACTTACATGAACTGATGCTAAGTGAAATGAGCAGAACAAGGAGATCATTGTACACAACAATATCAATATTATAGGCCAATCAATTCTGATGAACATGCTTCTTTCCAAAACTGAAATGACTGATGCCATTTCCAATGATCTTGTGATGAAGAGAGCCATCTGCACCAAGATAGACGACTGTGGGAACTGAGTGTGAATCACACTCTAACATTCTCACTCTTTTTGTTTTTGTTCACTTGCATTTTGTTTTCTTACTCATTTTCTTTGCTATTTCATCTGATTTTTCTTGTGCAGCAAGAGAATTGTATAAATATGTTTACACATATTGAATTCAACATGTATTTTAACATATTTAACATATATTAGAGTGCTCTCTATCTAGGGGAGGGGGTGGGGAAAAGAGGGGAAAATTTAGAACACAAGGCTATGTAAGGGTCAATGGTGAAAAACTATCCATGCATATGTTTTGAAAATAAAAAGTTAAAATTTTCTTCATTCCTTTGAACCTCTTAATTCCTTTTCCTCTTTTATTATCTCTTATTCAGTCCATAATTGAATTATTTATACTAATCCTATAAAATATTTGAATAGATTTGTATGAAAGATATTGTATAAAATAAATTGTACTGTATTTTAAATGACATTGCTCATTGGATAGTCATTTCATTATGGACTTCTTCCAAGATTTCTTACATTTAGTATACAGCTTATCTGAAAGGGACTCAGTGATATTCAAATCTATTCCATATAATATTGTTTAGCTAAGATTAAATAAGTGTTTTAATGTTTTATTGGCATGATATTACCATGTATAAAAAAATGACATTTACCACAATTTCTGAGAATCTTTGTAAATTTTACCTTGAGTGTAACAAAATATTTATGGAAGTATTTTAATCAAAATTCAGTTGATTAAGGCTTAAGAACAAGAGAGAATTTGTGCATACCACAGTTAAGAGAATGCTTCCATACAACTTAATATTCATCCAGTCTGACCTATTCAGGTCTTGTTATATCTGGCTTAAATTTGTGGTACATACTTTTACTCTCCACTATTTCCTTTTCATTTGCTAGAATAGTTAACGAATGACTAAGAAAATTTAGTAGAAACATCCAAAAAGCATCCAAAAAATCCAAACCAAAAAGGTTTTATTTTCATGTTCAAAGATATTTTATCCTCCGAATTGGAAATATAGTGAAAACAAGCAAGAAAATTCCTTAAAACTCTTCATTCCAGTAGCTATGAATATTGTTGTGGTTTGAACTAAGAATGAATACTATCTACCAAAAGACCACCAACTCATGTTAAGTTTATCCTTTTTTTCCTTAGATTTTCTAATACAAAAAAAATTTGACTAAGAAACTGATGACCACAATGAACCAATTTCTGATCATGGCTACAAATATATTGGGATGCTGTATAAACAGCTTTAAAAATATTCCTCCTGGAAGTTTAGCAATGAAGTGATAAATTAACTAGGTCTTATTTACATTGTTAAAGTATAACAGTTCTTAAATATTTGAGTAACTAAATAATGATACGGTTTTGCCATATGTTTCTATTTAATAAAGCCTTGTATTGATACTTAAATGCTTCATTAAGTCATAAGCTGCCAAAATAAGTAGTTTGTCTCTTGTCACAAATGTGACATGGTTTAACAAAAAAATCTTGTCATTTTAAAAATTGAAAATGCCTTTATTCTGCATGTATTATAAGCAACATCTCTTTTAATGGTTAAGGTTTAGATATGATGCTTCTTAAGGAGGCTGACAGTGTATTTGGGGATTTTTTTGGTACATAATTTTCTTGTCAGTAAAAGGTTGTGCATATGTTTTATAACTAGCATTTAATCATAAAATAAACAAAATTTGCATGAAATTCTCATACCTTTTAGGAATTATACCTTTATTATTAATGGAGAGGGGGGAAGGGAAGTTAGAAACTATCCTACTCCAAGTTACAAACATCAAGTAGAAAACTATAATTTCATTGAGATACTATTTCGTAAAGCAGTATGTTAGCTTGAGATCTCCTCTAACCTCACATAGTCAGAAAGAAATAGAATTGTTTGAAACAATAGCCTCAGGTTTTCCCATTCCACTCTCAATTGAATTATTTGAACAAAGGAATACTTTCTTTCTTTCTTTCTTTTTTTCTTTCTTTCTTTCTATAATAGAGTAAGAACCTGTTGCAACTTGAATGTTCTTTGAGCTTAATGAAAGCTTCTAGATTTTTATTTACTGTTTTCCAGAAGGTCAGATGAAATTGGAGAAGGTAGATTAAAATGAGCTGGTTTTTCAAATCCTCTTCACTAAACATGGCTTCTTCTATAAGAAGCTAAAGGGTAATAAGTGACAATTGCCACAATGATATATGTTGTATGAAATGAATTGCAAAGGAATGAAAGGAGTTAAAACAAAATCTTAATGCTTGCTTTTGTACATTAATAAATATCTCAAATATCTTTAGACAAATATTGATCAGAAAACAGAATGGAGCATCCAGAATGGGGAAAATCCTGGAATGAGTAAGAACAATGTGAGTAGGAAACAGATGCTAATAGGCTTGGGGCAGCAGTGGGCAGGAGAGAAGTCTTAAACAGAGAGATGGGAGATAGGGTGATAAGTTTGAAAGACAATAAAAATGCCAGTGTTGTCTGAAGTTTAAAGTATGTAAAAGGATCATGTGAAATAAGTCTAGAAAAATAGATCACAGTTGATAAGTAGAAAATTTTAATTACTGGAACACTTTGAAGAAACTTTTTTTCTACTTTTATTAGATTCCTCAAATGCTTTGTGAGGGCTAAAAGTACAAAGAATGAAACAATCCCTACATTCAAGGAGTTAAATTTTAATGATAAAGACAAGTATATATAAAACCACATGAAGCAAAAATATAAAGTAAATATAAATATAAACAAAATAATTAAATTCAAGAGAGTTTGGGAGGGAAGGCACTAACAATTTAGGAAAACAGTTAAAATTTCATTCAGAACACAGTACTTAGGATGTAGCTTTAAAATGAGAGAGAGCCAGAGATAAGGGAATATATTCCAAATATTTTACAGACACATTAAAACAAATACAATCTTTAAAGTATTCAAGATCCAAAATATGTTTAGGGACTTAAACAAAACAAAAAGTCATGATAGGATGATAGATATAAGGTAGGAAACCAGAAATAAAAATTGTGTGTATGTGTGTTAGTTACCTAATTTTGCATCTAGTTAATCAATAAGCATTTATTAGCATCTGCTATGTGCCAGATACTGTATTAAGCTCTAGAGATATAAAAAAGGCAAAATATACTCTTTGCTTCCTAAAACTCATATTCTTCTCTGCAAACTTGATTTTCAGGCTTTTATATTTTTACTTGAGACATTGAATAAAAAAAAATACTACTCATGGTACACTATTGGGATATTCTATTAGAAACATTCCTTAAGATTGATTTTTTTAGTGCTCTCTATTCTTCCCTTGAAACTATATTTTTTAAAAACCATAGAATTTTAACAACTTTAATCTCAAGGTAATTTACACCATCTAAATTTCTTTCCTCCAAATAGATGTTAGAAATATGTGCATATATACATACACACACATATATTTATATATGTATGTGTGTGTGTGTATAAATATACATACAGTAAAGGATTGATAGTGAATCAGAGTTGGATCCAACTGCCATTTCAAATTATTATTAGCTGTTCATCTGGAACAAGTCACTTAACCTCTCTGGATCTTGGTTTCTTCATCTGTATAATGAGAAGGCTACATTCAGTCATATCCTCTTATGACCCTATAATCCATTACACTTATGCCATGCTGAAAAAAATTAAGTTTGAGGATTATATGAAATATAATACAATTTCAGGCTCTAATATGTCGAGCCTGCAAAGGTGAAATAACATTCTAATTGTTTTAGTGAGATGTGACTCTACTTCTAAAGCTAATGAAATATTTTAATGTTATTATCAATTTTGTCTCTATAATTTTTTGGTTCCTTCTTTCTTCTATTTTCATTTCCTCTTTCTTCCTTTTCTATCTCCAATATCAACAATTTGGTATCTCCTGAAAGTAAAGAATGTGGGTATTTACTCAAGCTAGGGAATTATTCAAACTAGGGAACAGGTCATTGTTTCTAAGCTGCTGAAGAATACTTGTAAGTGCAGAGTCCTTTAAATTTTGTAACATAGAAATCTTGGCTATCCTTGGCTATCTTATTCTAACTCTGTTGGTTTGCAAAATTTAAATCAGAAAACAGACAGTCACAGAGACAGAAACCGAAATCAAGATACACACACACACACACACACACACACACAAACACACACACAGACACAGATACACACAGACATACACATTCACACATTCACACACATATAAAAGACATATATAAAGATATTATAAATGTGGACAGATAAATCTATCTATATACATACATATACATATAGAGACATATTCATGAATATGTATGTACATGTATCAGTTGCAGTTATTATATTATCAGTCTCATTTTTATGGAATTTAAATAAAAACATTTAAGTTAAGTCATCCTATTAGTGGTGTCATTGTTACAAGAATCCAATTATTCAAATATCTTCTGATTTGTTGGGGTTTTTATCCTTTTCAAAAATATAAAATATATTATTTCCAAAGTTTTGGCAATAACGTGGAAACAAGCAGAGTACATCAGCAATCACACAACATATAATAAGTGACATTAAGTACTTTAAGCTGTAGTTCTATTCATCTATCCTCTATGCAAGAGTTTTAGCAATAAAAAATTTTAGAATGCAGATCAGAAGTGGATAATTAACTCTCGGTATTTTCTAAATTCTAAGGTTTAAAAAGAGATATTCTCAGCCAAAGAAATAATAATTAGATGATAATTAATAATCTCACCCACGCATTATTTACAAACAAGTAAGCAAAACCTCATAAAGCAACTTGAGCCTCTAGTGATGATCAGACTATTATTATGTTCAGGATCATTTCTGATGAGTGTGCTAACCTTTCAGTATGACCTATTGCTCCAGAACTGATAAGTTTCTCTGTTCTTTTTCTCTCTAATTTTAGGCTTTAAGCACAAAATTCCAAAACACTTATATAATTATCCATTCGTGTTTTCTATTTAATTTTTTTTGTTTTTAACTTGTTCCCTGATCAATGAACTGGACTCTGAATCTGGATATCTGGAATTTAATTCTATCTTTGCCACTAACTGATTGAATGATATTGGGCAAGTCATTTAGTTACTTTGTATCTACATTTCATAATTTATAAATAATTGGGTTAAATGATTTCTGAAATATTTTTCCTAGCTCAAGAATATTATAATTATAGAAGTCAGGATTTAACTTTAAATATGGAGATAAATGAATTCTAAAGAGTCATAATTAATAAAAGATTGGGAGATGTATTTTTTCTGCCTAGAACAAATTAGGAGGTCAGAAGAAGAGGTCTGTGTCACTGGAATATGGGATTGCTAAAATATGCCTTGGAAGCAACACCAGGTGTGGGTCTTAGAGGCAGTAGTGGTGACAGCAATAGGAGCAGTAGCACCTGTACCAGAAGTACTCATTACATAGTCTTGGGTTATAGTCTCAAGGTGAGAAGAGAGCATTGGCTGTTCAGTTGCAAAAAAATGGAGGTCTTACCTGAGTACAGGTAGCAATTTTAAGGTAGAAAGTCATGGTAGTCACCAAAGAGAAAGGGCTCTACTTAGTCTGCCTTTTTGTCACACCTCTTCCCTTTCACTTTGTCCTTTCCTCTCCTGCTTCTCTTTTGGGTATAATGAATTTTTATACTCAAATGAGTATGTGCAAACATATTACCTCTTTGAATCAATTACATGAGCATGAGATTCAAGCATTGTCTGCTTATCTCATTTTCCCTTCCATTGTAAAACCTCTTTCTTACATTCCTCTTTTATATAACTTATTTTTCCCATTATTCCTCTCCTTCCCCCTTCTCCCAGTACATCCCTCTTTCTCAGGCTTCCATTTTTTTGAGATATTTCCAAATTAATAAACTCATACTTATACTTTCTATCTAAGTAGATATTTTTAACCACTTCGATGATGATAATGTTGTTGGGGAATTATTATTCCCATCATCTTCCCATTTGGGAATACACACAATTTAACCTTATTAATTTTCTCATGATTTTCCATGTATGAGGAGCTTTTTATACCTTTCCCAGGTCTTATGTTTGAAGGTCAAATTTTCTATCCAGCTCTGGGCTTTTCATCAGGAATACCTGGAGGTCCTCTATTTCATTAAATATTGATTTTCTCACCACCTCATTGGATTGTACTCATTATTCTTGCTTGTAATTCTGTCACTGTTGCTTTCCATGATATGACATCTCAAGTTCTTCACTCCTTTATATGGTATCTGCTAAATGTTATGTAATCATGACTGTGATTTCATAATATTTGAATGGTTTCTTCCAGACTGCTTGCATTATTTCCTCCAGGGTCTGGGAACTGTGGAATTTGAACATAATATTCCTGGGAGTTTGTATTTTCGGATCTCTTTTATAAAGTGATTGGTAGATTCTTTCAATTTCTATTTTACCCTCTGGTTTTTAGATATCTGGGCAAATTTCTTTATAAATTCTTGCAATGTGATACCTAGGCTTTTAAAAAATCATAACTTTGAGTTAGCAAAAGATACACAGTACAAGAAATATTGTATGCTGGTAAATTGTGAAAAACAGCTATTCTCAAACATAAAAAATCTGAAATAACTCTAAAGACTTATTATGAAAAATGCTATCCTTCTCCAAAGAAATGGAATCTGAATGAAGATTGAAGCATAAATGGGAATAGGGAATTTTGACTAACAAGAGTATTTTTACCTTATTATTTCTGGGAATTGTCTGTGTTTTCCTTCACAGCGTGACTGATATGGAAATGTTTTCCTTGATTGTACATGTATAACATCAGATTTCTTGCCTTCTTAATGAAGGGGGAGAGGAGGGAGGAATTAAAAAGATCTGACTCTTGAAATTTTGGAAAACAAATGTTAAATCTTGTTTTTATATGTAACTGGGGGACATAAAAGGAAAAAAAAACTTTCAGTTAGACCAACAATATTTAAATTATATTTCCTCCATATATTTTCCAAGCCAGTTGTTTTTTTTTTTTTTTTGATGAGGTATTTAACATTTTCTTTTACTTTTTCATTCTATTGACTTTGTTTGATTGTTTCTTGAGGTCTTATGCAGTCATTAGCTTTCTTTTGACCCCTTCTCATTTTTAAGGAATTAATTTCTTCAGAGAGATTTTTGATCCTCTTTTCCAATTTAGCCAATTCTGCTTTTAAAAGAGGTATTCTTCTCAGTGAGGTTTCATACCTTTTACCATTTAATCAATTCCATAATTTAAGGATTTATTTTCTTCAATTGTTTTTTGGTGTCACTTTTGCCAAGCTACTCATAATTTTCTTGCATCATTCTTATTGCTTTTCTTAAATTTTCCCATACTATTCTTATTTGATTTTTTAAAATAATTTTTATCCCTTTTAAAATTTCTTTCTTTAGCTCTTCTACCAATTGTTGTAGATTTATGTCCAATCAGCATTTTTTTGAAGCCTTGCTCATAGCTGTTTTTCACATCATTCTCCTGAGTCTATGTTCTGAGTTTCTCTTTCACCATGGTACTTTTATGGTTAAATTTTAACATTGTTGTTGCTTGTTTATATCTATAGCTTATTTCTTGACTTTGAATTTCATGTTAGAGTTGGGTTTCGCTCACCTGAGAGCAAGGAATGGATTCAAGCTTCTCTACTCTATTCTTTTGATACTCTAAGGGATACTAAGTCAGGGAGTCTAAGTTTTCTATGCTTCCAAGGTAGTGTGATTGAGGAGGATAGGTATAATTGATGAACTTAAGACAATAAAATATTTTTCACTTTATTTTTCTTGTCTTTTTATTTTTTGCAATATGGATAATATGGAAATATGTTTTGAATAACTTCATATGTACAATGACTTTCATTTTGCTTGCCTTCTCAATGGGTGGGGTAGGATCTAAAGACAGGAACTGAATTTTGAATGGAAAAAAAAATTTAAAATGAATGTCAAAATTGTTGATTGGTTGATTCAAAAAGATAGGAACATAATAATTTCTCCTTTTTCTGTAGGAGGCAGGCAGAAGAGTAAGAAAGAGACAGAGCAAGACAGAAAGAAAGAGAGAGAGACAGAAAGACAATCAGAGAGAGAGAGAGAGAGAGAAAAAATTCAACAAAGCATTTGAGTCTTTGTTGAGAACAAGGATAATTATAAGTAAATAGGGACAATGAGGAGATGGAAAAGTTACAAAATCTTATTTTGATTTTGACTGATAGTTTGGTCTTATACAGACATATAATCAATCCATCTAAAACTATCAATAAATAATTTGGAATAATAAAATATGCTCTCATTACAATATCTTCTTTATATTTCTTTGGTTTTGGATTTTTTCTTTTGCAATTAACAAAAATATATTTTCTCTCTACTTCTATCTCCTCTCACCCAGTTGAGGGAGAGAAATGAAAATGGAAATCCTTGCAGTCTATATGCATAGACTCAAATTGTACCCTGAGTTCATCATTTCTGTGGCAAGAAGTGTCACATGTTTCATCATAGTTCCTCTATAGTTATGGTTTTTCATTGCATTGATCAGAAGTCTTGTCTTTCAAAGTTATTTGTCTCTATGTTGCTGTTATTGTTTAAATTTTTTCCCTTGGTTTTGTTCATTTGTCACAGTATTAGTCCATATATGTCTTTCTAGAGTTTTATGATGATTTCTAATACAACAGTATTCTATTACATTAGTTTACCATAATTTGTTTATACATTCCCCAATTGATGGGTACCTCCTTACTTTAAGTATTTACCATCAAAAGACACTATCCCAAATATTTTTGTATATATGTTTCCTTCTTTCCTTGATTTCTTGGGGCAGAAGCCTAATAGTGGTATTACAGAGTTTAGTAATTTGGGATATATTTACAAATTGCTTTCCAGAATGGATGAGACAATAAACAATGCTTTTTCCTATTTTCCTTCAGCCCTTGAAATCATGTGTGGTTTTCATTTTTTGTCATCTTTGCAAAACTATTATAAAAGAATCTGAATCTCAAAGTTGCTTTAATTTGTATTTTTCTAATTATTGGAAATTTGTAGTATTTTTAAAACATAGCTTCAGATAGCTTGAGTGCCTTCCTTTGAAAATTGTTCCTATCCTTTGACCATTTATAAATAAGCAAGTGACTCATTATTATAAATTTTAAGTCGGTTTCTTATATATCTTAAAATGATATCCTTATCAGAGAAATTTCCTGCAAAGATTTTTCCTGTGTTTTTTTAAAATTTAGCTATATTGGTTTTATGCAAAATCATTTTCTTCCTTCATTTCTCAATTTGTGTATGATGATATCCTTATTTCTAAGTACAACTGCTGGGAAAACTGAAAGAAAGATAATAGAAACAAGCAGTTTTTTTTTCAAATAGTGAATTTTTAGTTCAAAAGTCGGGTTTTATCAAATGCTAGACTACTGTGTTGGTTTGCTTCTACAAATTGTGTACTTAATATGTCCACTCATTGATAATTCCATTTCTTAACAATATCAAATTGTTTTTAAGATTATTACTCTTATACAATAGTTTCATGTATGTTGTTAGATTTCATTCTTTCCCACTTAAAATAATGAACATTTCCCTTGAAATCATTGGCCTATTATTTATCTAGATGAATTTCAATTTTTCCCTGGTTCTATAAAACAATCCATTTGAAGGTGTGATTGGTATAGCAATGAAAATAATACATTTAAGAAATATTACAACTTTTATTATATTAGCTAGGCCTATCAGGAGCTATTAATATTACTTTAATTATTTATTCTGTATTTGTGTAAAACATGCTTTGTAATTGTGTTCATATAGTTTTCATGTATGCATTGACAAGTCAGTCCCAAGTACTTCCCTATTTCTAATAAGACCCTTCATCCTGGAAATCTACTAACAATATCTGGCTCGACTTCCCCTTGACTTCCCACTTCTCTTTGGTGTTTTCCTGGGAAGTCAGGGAGGGTGTGATCATCTCCTTTTTAATGTTTTCACCTCCCTTCCTGAGAAGTTGGGGGGAGGGTGTGATCACCTCCTTTTTGGTATTTTCACCCCCTTTCCTGAGAAGTCAGAGCATGTGATCACCTCCTTTTTGGGGTTCTCACCTCCTTCTAAAACAAAAGAAAGCGAGAGATGTAAGGGGCTGAAACTCTGAATCAGACAAGAGAGCACTTAAGGCTACCTATTCAATGTGAGATAATGGTTCTGTTAGCATATATTTGGATGATGGCTCTCTTCACCATTGGTGCTTGCTGAATGTTTGGTGGTGAGATAATCATAGGCAAGGATTGGAGGGCAGGGAGAGAGGTCAGAGTCACTTGGTGGAAGGATAAGGAGAGAAGCTGGAGACTCTGGACTCCAGAATCCAGGATACATCTTTGGCAAGCCTCATAGCAGCTTGCCTGTCTCCTTCATTTCTCCCGCTAAAGACCAAGGACTTTGATTTATCCTGACTCTGGCTGACCCTGAAGCCCTCCAGAGAGCTAGCCCATATTTACACCTAAGCTTATCATAGTGCCCAAATATAGGGTCAAGTTCAGTGCCTGTACTGGAAAGTTTCACCCGTTCTCCTAGCTAGACTCTGTCCTTCATGTTTACAAACCTTTAATGATCTTCCCATTCAAACCAGGGATGAAAAATATGATTCTCTAATCAGAACTTAGTCTGATTTTTTTTAGATCCTTGTAGAATAGTTCTGGCAGGGGAAGCTGCATTGTACTGCTTGCCCTTACTCTATTACTTTGACTGGTCTGCTTAGTATTCTTTGTACAAAAGCACATTAGGGGCTCCTTATTAAAACTGATTTCAGAGCTAGTTTATAAATCACATAAGAATGTAGTTACATGATTTTATAACCAAAAACCTTTTAAAATTCATTATTTTATCATGTCTTTTTTTTTTTTTTTTTACCCATTTTGTCCTCACATAATTGCAGGGTTTTTTTTTCTCCCAAGAACTGAAGTCATACTCAAAGAACCATGATTTAGCACTATGAAATAAGAGTAAAGGAATAAGTGGCAGTTTATGAAGCAACTCAATGCTGAACATGAAGGAAAGAGTTTATTAAAATTTCAGATACTAGCAAGTCCAATCCCTTCACTTTATGGATAAGGAAATTGAAGGCCATGAAGGTTAATGAATTGTCTGATTTTTAAAATAACTTATAAACCTTAGAAGAGGGACTGGAACTCAGGTTGGATGACTTTATAGCCAATATTCTTTCCATTATACAATGTTGCTGAAGGAAAGTTTCTAAAATGTTTTGAATGGCAACATCATTAGAAAAAGATGATGACTATGCATTCTCAGCTATCTAATTTTGACAAGGGCAATTTTGTGATTTACCTTCTAAAACTGTTGTTTTATAAAATTGCAAAATCTGTTTTTCAATAACATACATATACTATACAAAAATTATTGTATTTTATTTATATGTTCCTTTGCAGATTTCTTTGGGAAGCATATATATTCACTGATTATGTTCCTTAATATTTCAAAGGATATACTATATATTGGTGAAGGTAAACTTCCGAAGATGCTTACGACTTGAGTCATTTATGCTTCTTCATTCTCTGTTCCTCTTATCTATATTCTCTTTAAATCTGATATTGTGAATTGAAGTAATGACAACATGGCAATGCATCAGTTGTCCTTGATTTTCTCTATGATAATATATTTCTGTGCTATATCCATTATATGATTTTTCGTTCGAAATCATTTAGGGTTTCTTTAAATTACCTGTTACAGCTTGTTCATGCCCATAATATGCCTCTCCATCCTCATTTGTATCCTATGCTTTATTTTTTTGGTATTTCATTCTGTGTTTAAAAATATTTGAACATTAAACAGATATCTGACTACACAATGACTAAAATTAGTGTCCTTCTTTTCAACTTTGTAAAATTACAACTATCCCCCATACTGAAGATATTGGGTTCTAATATCTGATTCCTTGGAAAGAGCATATAAAAGTTTTGAATAAAAC
The DNA here is from genome assembly GCF_902635505.1 of Sarcophilus harrisii. Taxonomy (NCBI): domain Eukaryota; kingdom Metazoa; phylum Chordata; class Mammalia; order Dasyuromorphia; family Dasyuridae; genus Sarcophilus; species Sarcophilus harrisii. Next base: position 273,584,424 of record NC_045427.1, on the reverse strand, counting down.
TGTGTCTCTTAAACTTTGGAAAAGAAAGTGTTTTAATTGTGAGTTAAATTTACCATTGTCAGCTTTGTCATTTACACTTTGGCAAAACTGCCCTTCTAATTTTCACACTTCTAAAAATTTTCATCATATACTCAAACTTCATTATAAGGCTGTTTCTTCTAACACTAGTTCTAATACAAGACTACTATACCTCAGCTTCTAACTACATCCAACCCACTCTAATTACCCTTGTTAACACCTTTCCCTTTTTTGCCTTTCAAGGATGCTGCAATAATGTGGGTGGAGTGCATTTTGTTTAATGAACATCTAAGTTTTTCAGGCTGTCATATAGCAAACACTTTATAGATATATTTGTTAGATTTGTATATCATTTTTTTCTTTTAAGAACTCAAGGTGTTACATATGAATCTTCTGTTTCATGAAGGTTAAATGACTTAAAGTCATAAGCACTAAAATATTTATATGAGGAGAGCTCTAGAATAGAACTGCTTAACACTTTGGTTCTATCTGTGGTTGTCTTACCATATTCAATTTGTGTATTATACTTGTTAATATTTTTTTGTATCTCTTTACTGGATGATATATTCTTATAGGATAGGGACAGGTCTTATTTAGAATTTATAGTTCCATCAGACTAACACAATGCTTAATAGGTACTTAATAAATATTGTTGAGGTGGAGATGGAATTTCAAACCAACCTAAAAACTGATTGGAAGAAGTGGATAGAATGAAAGTTAATATATAAAATCAAATAATTTAAACCACTGTCTTTAAAGTAAAGGATTTTGTAGAAATTCACACTTCACATGCTTCTGTTTTGTCTCTAATTCAATAATATAATTCAATTTCTATCTTTTTCTATTAGCATGCAATCCAAAAACAGATTCATTCTGCCCTTGAAATATTTTCTAGCCCAATATTCCTGTGGTCTATTGGATAGATGTTTAAGGTTAAGGTCAGAAAGAAATAAAGAAAGAAAATAATTTCACTAATCTGATGGCTGGGTAAGTCTATTAATTATCAGTGGAAACCCTCATTCTCAGGTTCCTGGAAAAATTGGGCCTCTTGTTGGAAACTTTATCCCCATCCTCCTAGCTTAGCCCTTTCTCCTAGCTTCCTCAGCCCTTACCCTGTCCCCCTCAAATCTCCTTTTACTGCCCTCTGGTCAGGCAGCTGCCTTTTTTATTCTATCTCTTTTTTTAAAAAAACATTAGGATTATAGAAGAAATTCATTACATTTTATTTTGTAGTGACATTAAGTACACTGTATGAACCAACTATAAAATAATTCTTGTAAGTCAAATGTACTTAGGCATACTTAGGTGTATGTTTTGTATTCTACTTGTTCACATTAGGTCTTGAAATGTCAAGACCCAGTAAGTAATTACAGTATATAACCAACTTATGTGACAACATTCAAGATCCTATTTCTTTATGGTATGATTTAAATATGGAAAAATCAGTGCACAAAAGCATTTTGTTTCACCTAAGAGTCACTATTGTTGCTGGGATACACTACACATAAGCCTAATTTATCCATCATCCAGTGCTACCTACATGGTCTTCACTCCATGTTCATGTTGTGTGTTGAGAAAATAAGGTAAAAAGCATTTATACAAAAGTACAGTTAGGAAGATTTCTGTTGTTCTCCTCTTTGTGGTGAGGTGATTTTTTCCATGTATTTTCAGAATTATCTTTTGCCCTCCTGTATTTCCTGCTATTAGCTTTACCATATATATTAATATTATATGTATTATATTATATCTATAAGCTATATCATGTATATGATATATCATATATATCATATACTATATGATACCTCAGTGCTATTCTATGTAGCCAAATTTGATATAGAAATATTTTGATATAGAATTCTGTGTATGCAAATTTGATATAGAAATTTTTTTTCAAATGTGTTATTTACTTTGCATATCTTGTATTCTTACATATTATTTCTTCTTAGTTAAATGGAAACTCCTTGAAAGTAGTATTCTTTTTTTTTTTTTTTTTTGCTTTTGTTTCCCCTCCTCTACCTTATGCCCATTAAAGTTTTTTGGAAGTGTAGATGTTTAATAAATCCATTCCAAAAGGAAAAAGACCTCAGTTAGAGATAAATTTATGAGATTCCTCAGTTTCAGCAAGCTTGGTAAGGAGCTAGTCATTTAGCTTCATATGCTTCATATGCAAACATGCCATTATATTGATAAGACTCCTCTTCATTCAAAAATGGGCTTACATTCCCTTAAATTTATATAAAACTGGTTTAAAACTAGGCCTCTTAGTCTGTCCTGGTCTAGTACTAGGCCTTTTTTTCATCATAGAATATTGAAGAAGAAGAATTTATTAGCATTCTTAATTATTATACTTTGGAAGTCTGGGGCAGTTTCTTTTTTTTTATTATTATTGTAGCATTTTATTGACAGAACATATGCATGGGTAATTTTTGCAACATTGTACCTTGCACTCACTTTGGTTTCAACTTTTCCCTTCTCTCCCTCCACCCTCTCCCCTAGATGGCAGGCAGTCTCATACATGTTAAACATGTTAAAGTATATCTTAGATTCAATATATGTGTGTAGATCTGTATAGTAATCTTGTTGCACAAGAAAAATTGGATTTAGAAGGTAAAAGTAACCTGGGAAGAAAAACAAAAATGCAAGTAGTCCACATTCATTTCCGTGTTCCTTCTCTGGGTGTAGCTAATTCTGTCCATCATTGATCAATTGGAACTGAATTAGATCTTGTCTTTGATGAAGATACCAACTTCCATCAGAATGCGTCCTCATACAGTACTGTTGTTGAAGTGAATAATGATTCTGCTGGTTCTGCTCATTTCACTCAGCATCAGTTCATATAAGTCTTTCCAAAGCTCTCTGTATTCATCCTGCTGGCCATTTCTTACAGAACAATAATGTTCCATAACATTCATATACCACAATTTACCCAGTCATTCCCCAATTGATGGGCATTCATTAAATTTCCAATTGCTAGCCATTACAAAAAGGGCTGCCACAAATATTTTAGCACATAGAGGTCCTTTTCCCTTCTTTAATATCTGTTTGGGATAGAAGCCCAGTAGTAATACTGCTGGATCAAAGGGTATGCAGATTCTGATAACTTTTTGAGCATAATTCCAAATTGCTTTCCAGAATGGCTGGATCTCGTCACAATTCTACCAACAATGTATCAGTGTCCCAGTTTTCCCTCATCCCCTCCAACATTTGTCACTACCTTTTCTTGTCATCTTAGCCAATCTGACAGGTATGTAGTAGTATCTCAGAATTGTCTTAATTTGCATTTCTCTTATCAACAGTGATTTGAAACAGTCTTTCATATGAGTAGAAATAGTTTCAATTTCATCATCTGAAAATTGTCTGTTCATATCTTTTCACCAATTATCAATTGGAGAATGGCTTGATTTCTTATAAATTAGAGTCAATTCTCTATATATTTTGAAAATGAGGCCTTTATCAGAACCTTTAACTATAAAAATATTTTCCCAATTTATTGCTTTCCTTCTAATCTTGTTTGCATTAGTTTTGTTTGTATAAAAGCTTTTTAATTTGATGTAATCGAATTTTTTTTTTATTTTGTGATCAATAATGATCTCTAGTTCTTCTTTGGTCATAAATCATGAACCCATTTTGATCTTAGCTTAGTGTATGGTGTTCAGTGTGGTTCAGTGTGGTTCAGTGTCTAGTTTCTGCCATAGTAATTTCCAGTTTTCCCAGCAGTTTTTGTCAAATAGTGAATTGTTGTCCCAAAAGTTGGTACCTTTGGGTTTCTCAAACACTAGATTGCTATAGTTATTGACTATTTTGTCCTGTGAATCTAACCTATTCTACTGATCAACTATTCTATTTCTAGCCAAGACCAAGTGGTTTTGGTGACTGCTGCTTTATAATAAAGTTTTAGATCAGGTATAGCAAGGCCACCTTCATTTGATTTTTTTTCATTACCTCCCTTGAAATTCTTGACCTTTCATTCCTCCATATGAATTTTGTTATTCTTTTTTCTTTTTTTTTTTAATTGCAATTATAATTTTTATTTTTATTTATTTATTTATTTATTTAATACCTTTTTATTTACAGGTCATATGTATGGGTAACTACAGCATTAAAAATTGCCAAACCTCTTTTCAGATTTTCCCTCTTACCCCACCCCTCCCCAGATGGCGGATAATAGATGTTAAATATATTAATATATAAATTAGATACCAATAGTATACATGACCAAACTGTTATTTTGCTGTACAAAAGAATAAGACATTGAAATTTTTGAAAAATCAAAACCAGGTAGGCATGAATAAGGGATTGAATTCAATGTAATGGTTTTAGTCATCTCCCAGGTTCTTTCTTTGCCTAGCTGGTTCATTCATTACTGCTCCTTGGAAATGATTTGGTTGATCTTCTTGCTGAGGATGGCCTGGTCCATGAGGAACTGGTCATCATATGGTATCGTTGTTGAAGTATTTTGTCTTGGTCCTCTCATTCCTATCATCAGTTCATTTAAAGTCTCTCCAGGCCTTCCTGAAATCATCCTGTTAGTCATTTCTTACAAAAATAATATTCCATAATTTCTTACCAAATTTATTCAATTCTCCAACTGATGGGCATCCCTCAGTTTCCAGTTTCAGCCACTACAAAGGGCTGCCACAAACATTCTGCACATTCAGGTCCCTTTCCCTTCTTTAGTCCCAATATAAGCACAGTAGTAACACTGCTGGATCAAAGGGTATGCACAGTTTGATAACTTTTTTGAGCATAGTTCCAAACTACTCTGGAATGGTTGGATTGTTCCAAACTCCACCAACAATGAATCAATGTCCCAGTTTTCCGCCCCCTCAACAATCATTTTGTTTTCCTTCATCTTAGAATTTGGGGTGTTTTACTTAAGTTGTCTTTTTTTCTCTGATTAATAATGACTTGGAGCATCTTTTTTATATAGAAATGTTTCAATTTTTCATCTGAAAATTGTCTGTTCATATCCTTTGACCATTTTTCAATGGGAGAATGGCGATTATTTATAAATTAAATTAAATTCTCTATACTTTGGAAATGGGCCTTTATCAGAACCTTTGACTGAAAAATTTTTCCCAGTTTATTGCTTCCTTCTCATCTTTGCTGCATTAGTTTTTGTAAAAACTTTTCAGTTTGGTATGTTGTTTTCTATTTTGTGATCATATATCTCTAGTTCTTCTTTGGTCATAAAATCCTTCCCCTTATTGTCTGAGAGGTAAATATCCTGTGTTCCTCTAATTTATTAATAATTTCATTCTTTATGCCTAGGTCATGAACCCATTTTGACCTTATCTTGGTTCGTTGAATGGGATCAATACCTAGTTTCTGACTATTGTTCCAATTTTCCCAAATTTTTTGTCAAACAGTAAGTTCTTATCACAAAAAGCTGGGGTCTTTAATTTGTCAAAGACTAGGTTGCTATTTTGACTGTTTGTCCCTTAACCTCCCCTATTCCACTGATCAATAATCTTTCCTTAGCCAATCCCAAATGTTTTGGTAACTGCTCTTAATTAATTTTAGATCTGGTCCTAAGCCGCCCATTTGATTTTTCATTAATTCCTTGAAATTATTGACCTTTTGTTTTCATATGAATTTTTTTTTATTTTTTCTAGGTCATTAAAATGTTTTTTTGGGGGGCTGTTGGTATTCAAATAAATAGTTGTTTAGGAATATTTCATCTTTATTATTTTTCACCTATCAAAGCATTTAATATTTTTGCAATTGGTTAATCAGACTTAATTTGTGTGAAAAGTGATCTTAATTTTGCTCATAAAGTTTTGATTTTCCCTTGGCAGATAGATTCCCTAAATTTTTATATTATCAGTAGTTACTTTTGGAATTTCTCTTTGTAACTCGCTGTTGGATTTTTTATGATATAGAATGCTGATGACTTATGTGGGTTTTATTTTATAACCAACAACTTTCAAAGTTGTGGATTATTTTAATAACTTTTTAGTAGAATCCTGGGGTTCTCTAAGTATCCATCATATCATCGGCAAAGGTATATTTGGTTTCCTTTGCCTATTCTTATTCCTTTAATCTTTTCTCAGCTCTTTTCCAAATGGCGCTTCTAATACAATAGTAAATAGTAACAGTGATGTGGGCAACTTTGTTTCCTCAGATCTTATTGGGAATGGTTGCAGTTTGTCTCCTTACTTATGATGCTTACTGATGGTTTAAATAGATGCTGGATTATTTTAAGGAAAAGTCCATTTTTCCCTATACTCTCAAGTGTTTTTGTAGGAATGGATTTGGATTTTTATCAAATGCTTTTTTCTGCATCTATTGAGATGATCATTGGTTTTTTGAATTTGGTTATCAATATGGCCAATTATATTGTGTTTTCCTAATATTGAACCAGCCCCATTCCTGGTATAAATCCTACGTCATGTGTATTTTTCCTGGGGATGATTTTCTGTAGTCTTTTTGCTAATTTTTATTTGATTTTAGCATCAATATTCATTAGGAGATTGGTTATTTTTCTTTCTCTGTTTTCGACCTACCTGGTATCAGTACCATGTCTGTTCATAGAAGGAAGTTGGTGGGACTCCTTCATTCTCCTATTTTATCAAATAATATATATACATTGGGAAATTTTCTTTAAATATTTGGAAATTCAATTAAATCCATCTGGTCCAAGGGTTTTTTCCTAGTGGTTTTTAATTCCCTGTTCTATTTCTTTTTCTGAAATGGGACTATTCAAAAATTACTTCCTCCTCTTTAGTCGGGAAGTCTATATTTTTTGGAGATAGTCATCCATTTCATTAGGTTATCAAATTTATTGGCATAAAGTTGAGCAAAATAACTCCTTATTATTTCTTTTTTCTTTTGGTGGAAAGTTCCCCTTTTCATTTTAAGACACTAATTTCATTTTCCTCTCTCCTTTTTCTAATCAGATTTCCAAAAGGCTTATCTATTTTATTGGCTTTTCATAGAACCAACTCTTGTTTTTTAATTAGTTCAATAGTTTTTTACTTTCCATATTTTAATTTCTCCTTTTAATTTTAAATTTCAAATTTGTGTTTGATTGGGGTTTTAATTTGGTCTTTTTAGTTTTTAGTTCAAGCCAATTCATTAATCTTTTCTTTCTCTTTTTATTCAATAAGCCTCTAAGGATATAAAATTCCCTCTTATTACCCTTTGGCTGCATCCCAAAATTTGGTCTCATCATTATCATTATCTTGGGTGAAATTATTAATTGTATCTATAATTTGCTCTTCACCCAATCATTCTTAAGATGAGATTGTTTAGTTTCAATTACTTTTTGGTCTATTTACCCCTATCTTTTTGTTGAATTGTTTTTTCATCATGATCTAAAAAGCATTTACTTTTCCCTTTCTTGCATTTTAATTTTAAAGTTTTTGTTAATATGGTCAATTTTTGAATGGTTCCATGAACTGCTGAGAAGAAATATATTCCTTTCTTCTCCATTCAATTTTCTCCAAGATCAACATCCCTTTTTCTAATACTATTTACTTTTTAATTTCTTTCTTATTTGTTTTGTGGTTTGATTTGTCTAATTCTGAGGTGAAGGTTGAGATCTCCTACTATTAAGGTTTTTGTTGTCTATTTCTTCTTGCAACTCCTCTTCTCCTTTAGGAAGTTGGATGCCATACCATTGGTGCATATATGTTTAATATTGATATTGTTTGTTGTTTTTCCCTTTAGCAGGATATAGTTTCCTTCCTTATCTCTTTTAATTAGATCAATTTTGCTTTTGTGATCTGAGATAAGGATGGCTTCTTTTTTCCACCTGAAAATTGATTTTGCTCCAGTCTTTTACCTTTACTCTTATTATCTCCTGCTTTAAATGTTTCTTTAAACAACATTTGTAGGGTTCTGACTTTGATCCAGTCTGTATCTGCCTCCCTCTTTTGGGGGAGTTCATCCTATTCACATTTCGGTTGAATTACTAATTCTGTTTTCCTGCCATCCTAATAACCCCAGATTTGCACTTTTTCTTGCCTCCCCAAACCTCTTTCCCCTTTTGAACTTTAACCCACTTGTATCTTTTCTTTGTACCCTCCCTTCCTCCGTTTGAATCTTTTTCCCCTTCCTTCCCTTATTTCTTTTCTTTTCCCTTTTCCTCTCCTTTTTAATGGGGGAGGTTTTCTCAAAACAAATGTCAATTACTTTCAAGGCCAACTCAAGAGTAAGATTCACCACGATGTTCCTCCTTCTCTAAATTCCCTCAGATTGACAAGTTTCCTTTGCCTCTTTGTGGGATGTGGTTTCCCTCTTTTTTATCCCTCCTTCCCCTTATTCTGCCATCATCCCCTTTTCCTATCTACTTCCTTTTTTTATTTATATCAGTAAAATCAAATTATACATGTATTCTTTTTGTATATCCACAACAAAATACAATTCTCAAAGTTCTTTTACTTTTCTGCATCTCTTAGGTCCTATGGTTTGGAGATCAATTTTTTTGTTTTAGTTCTGGTTTTCCTTAGAAACAAATGGAATTTTTTGTTTCATTTGTCATCTTCTTCCCTGGGAAAACCTCAGCTTAGCTGGGTAGTTTAATCGGCCCATTAAAGTTCTTTTGACTTTTGAATATCAGATTCCAGGCCCTTCGATCCTTTAATGTGGAGGTTGCCAGATCTTGGGTGATCCTTATTGTGGCACCTTGGCATTTAAATTGTTGTTTTTTTTTTTTTTTTTGACTGCTTGTAAAATGTTTTCCTTAATCTAAGTTTGAAATTTGGCCAAAAGTCCTTGGGGTTTTTATTTTGGGGTCTCTTTCAGAAGGTGTTCGATGAATTCTTTCAATGCCTATTTTCCTTCATTCTATTACATTTAGATTCTCTTTGATGATTTCTTGTAAAATAGTATCTCTTTTTTTCATCATAATTTTCAAAATCCAATAATCCTAGATTATTCTCCTAGATCTATTTTCCAAATTTTCGTTTTCAATAATAATTCAATTTTTTCAGTTTGTCATTTTTTTTTTTGTTGACTGATTCTTGCTGTCTCAATGTTATTAGCTTCTATTTTTCAGTTCTAATTTTTTAAAAAATTATTTTTCCATTAGCTTTTTACTTCTTTCTGTATATGTCAATTGAGTTTTTAAATGTTTTTTTGCTCTGTGGAATTTTTTCCATTTCACTAATTTTTTTTTTAATTATTTTCTTTCAATTCACAGATCCTACTTTCTTGAGGTTCTTTGTCTTTCAATTCATAAAATCCTGCTTTCTAGTAATTCTTTATTTTTTTCCAATTCACAATTCTTACTTTCCAAGTTTTTTTACTTTCTCCAATTCAAAATTTTGTCTCCCACTTCCTGGGAATTTTTATCTTTTTCCATTTCGTATTTCAGGAAGTTTTTGTCTCTTGGAAGCTTCCTTTCCCCCATTTATCTTCAACTCTCTTTTTGAAACTTTTTAATGGTCTCTTCTATAAGAGCATCATGTAAAGGGACAAACTTCCCTTGGGGGTTGTCGGTGCATGTTTGCTATTAGTCTCTTCAAGTTTGCTGACCTGCTCTTTTTCTGTATAGAAGCTGTGGATTTCTTTTCATCTTTTTTTATGTTTAAAGCCTTTAGTGTTGTCTCCTAGGCAAAGGGGTTCCACTTCCTCTGGAACAGGGGGATAAATCGGTTTCCTGCTCCGCGTTGGGGGAGTGCTCTGGTGATTTTCCCTTCCCCAACAGGATGGATTCAGCACTGGCTAGGCTATCAAAAGTGCCAGTTGGGCTGTGTGGGTTAGCGATTGCTGTAGGCTAGAGACTAAGGGGTGAAAGTGTCACTGTCCCAGGCCAGAGCTTCTTATGGGGCTGTGGATATTAGCAGCTGACCGCAAACCCTCCGATTCTACCGGAAGTCTGCCTGCAGTCTCTGCCCCAATGTCTCTGCCAGATGCAAATCGGCCTTGTAACTCTATGGCAACAGAGCCCCTACTGTGCAGATTAGAGGCTAACCTGGGCTGTGCCCTCCTGCCGTGCAGGTGACCAACTGCCCCAAGGAAAAGCCCCGTACTGCAGGTTGGGGCTGTGAGCTTTTGCTGAGATCTGTGCTCTCACTTTCTGTTTGAGGCTCTTCTTGGAAACTAATTTCTCTCCCAGTCTACGCTGATCTCCCCCCTGGCCCGGAACAAACCTTTTTTGGTGAGATTGCAGGTTTTCTTTGGCTGGTGAGTTGTTTTACTTTTTATCTTTATGAATTGTAGTAGTCAAGACTATTTTTGAAGCTCGATATAATATTGATAAAGAGGGTAAGAGAAGAGCTTAGAAAGTCGCAGGTGTCTTCCCCGCCATCTTGGCTCCACCCCCTATTATTTTTTCTAGGTCATTAAAATAGTTTCTTGGGAGTCTGATTGGTTTAGATAGAGAAATAGATTAGTTTAGGTCGTATTGTCATCTTTATTATATTCACTCAGCCTATCCAAGAGCACTTAATATTTTTCCAATTATTTAAATCTGACTTTATTTGTATGGAAAGTGTTTTGTAATTTTGCTCATATAATTCCTGACTTTTCTTTAGCAGGTAGATTCCCAAATATTTTATGCCATGAACAGTTATTTTGAATGGAATTTCCCTTTTTATCTCTTGCTGTTGGATTCTGTTAATGATGTATAAAAATGCTGAGGATTTATGTGTATTTATTTTGTATCCTTCAACTTTGCCAAAGTTGTGAATTATTTCTAAAAGCTTTTTAATAGAATCTCTGGGGTTCTCTAAGTATACCATCATATCACAAAACAGCCAATAACTTTAATAATCGAAGGTTTGACAAAACCCAAAGACCCCAGTTTTTGGGCTAAGAACTCACTATTTGACAAAAATTGCTGGAAACATTGGAAATTAGTATGGCAGAAACTAGGCATTGACCCACACTTACCACCGTACACCAAGATAAGGTCAAAATGAGTTCATGCCTAGGCATAAAAAATGAGATTATTAATAAATTGGAAGAGCATAGGATAGTTTACCTCTCAAACCTATGGAAGAGGAAGGAATTTATGACCAAAGAAGAACTAGGGATCATTATTGATCACAAAATAGAAAATTTTGATTAGATCAAATTCAGAAGTTTCTATGCAAACAAAATTAATGCAGACAAGATTAGAAGGGAAGCAATAAACTTGGAAAACATTTTTACAGTTAAAGGTTCTGATAAAGGCCTCATTTCCAAAATATATAGATAATTGACTCAAATTTATAAGAAATCAAGCCATTCATCAATTGATAAATGGTCAAAGGATACGAACAGACAATTCTCAAATGAACAAATTGAAACTATTTCTAGCCATATGAAAAGATGCTCCAAGTCATTATTAATCAGAGAAATACAAATTAAGACAACTCTGAGATACCACTACATACCTGTCAGATTGGCTAGAATGACAGGAAAAGATAATGCGGAATGTTGGAGAAGATGTGGGAAAACTGAGACACTGATACATTGTTGGTGGAATTGCAAATACATCCAGCCATTCTGGAGAGCAATTTGGAACTATGTTCAAAGGAAAGGGACCTATATGTGCCAAAATATTTGTGGCAGTCCTGTTTGTAGTAGCTAGAAACTGGAAAATGAATGGATGCCCATCAATTGGAGAATGGTTGAGTAAACTGTGGTATATGAATATTATGGAATATTATTGTTCTGTAAGAAATGACCAGCAGGATAAATACAGAGAGGTTTGGAGAGACTTACATGAACTGATCTAAGTGAAATGAGCAGAACCAGGAGATCATTATATACTTCAACAACGATACTGTATGAGGATGTATTCTGATGGACGTGGATTTCTTCAACAAAGAAATCTAACTCAGTTTCAATTGATCAATGATAGAAGCAGCTACACACAAAGAAAGAACACTGGGAAATGAATGTAAACTGTTTGCGTTTTTGTTTTTCTTCCCAGGTTATTTTTACCTTCTGAATCCAATTCTTCCTGTGCAACAAGAGAACTATTCAGTTCTGTTCACACATATTTTATCTAGGATATACTGTGACATATTTAACATGTATAGGATTGCTTGCCGTCTTGGGGGGCGGGGGAGAGAGGGAGGGGAAAAGTTGGAACAGAAGTGAGTGCAAGTGATAATGTTGTAAGACATTACCCAGGCATAGGTTCTGTCAACAAAAAGTTATAATTATGAAAAAAAAGTACACCATCATATCAACTGCAGTGAGTGATAGTTTGGTTTCCTTATTACCTATTCTAATTCCTTTAATCTCTTTCAAACTCTTATTGCTGAAGCTAGCAATTCTAATACAATATTGAATAGTAATGGTGATAGTGGGCAACCTTGTTTCACTCCTGATCTTATTGGGAATGATTCCAGTTTATTTTCATTACATACAATGCTTACTGATCATTTTAAATAGATTCTCCTAACTATTTTTTAAATAACATTTTATTGACAGAATCCATGCCAGGGTAATTTTTCCCATCATTATCCCTTGCACTCACTTCTGTTCCAATTTTTCCCCTCCCTCCTTCACCCCTCCCCGATGGCAACGTCCCCTACATGTTAAATAGGTTTCAGTAGATCTCAATACAATATGTGTCAAGAAAGAACTTCTCTTGTTGCTCAGGAAAATTGGTTTAGAAGGCATAAATAACCGGGGAAAAAACAAAAATAACGTTACATTTTTCCGTGTTCTTTCTTTGGTGTTCTTCTTCCATCCTTGATCTAAATGAGTTAGATCTTCTCTTTGTCAAAGAATCCACCCATCAGAATACATCCTCATACGTATCATTTTGGTATATAATTTCTTGGTTCTCATTTCCTCCATCGTTCGACTCTCAAATCCTTTCATCCTGCTGGTATTTCTTAAACAATAATATTCCTCTTTTTACAAATTTATTAACCATTCTTAATTGTGGGCTCCATTTTTCCACTCAACCACAAACATCCTAACTATTTTAAGGAAAAGTCCATATTTCCTATCTCTAAAAGGTTTTTTTATTAGAAATGGATGTTGGATTTTATCAAATGCCTGCATCTATTGAGATATCATATTTTTCTAATTTGGTTATTTTAGTAATTTTAAGTTTTTTTTAAACCACCCTCCTTTGGTATAAATCCACTTGGGAATTTTATTATTGGGGTTTTTTTTTTTTTTCTTTTTTTTTTTACCTTTTTAAAAGGAATTTGGTCTTTTTTTTTTTTTTTTACCTTTTTTTTTTAATTTTTGATAAAAATTTTTTTTTTTTTTCAAACTTTAATACTTTTATTTTTTCTTTAAATGGGAAATTCCTTAAATCCTCTTCCTTATTTTTTCTTGGGGACTTTAAATTATTTTATTTCTTTTTAAAATGGGATTTTGCTATTTTTTCCCTTTAATTAATTTTTTTTTAAAGATTTTCCTTTCATTTTAGGTAATTTATTCTTTAAAATAATCCTAATTATCTAATTTTTTTCCTTAGGAAAGTTTTTTTTTCATTTTAAACTCAATTTATTTTTTCTTCCCTTTTAAAATAATTTTTAAAGGGTTTGTTTTTTTTTTTTTCGAAGCTTTAGTTTTAAAAATTCAATATTTTTCTTTCAATTTTATTGATTTCCCTTTTATTTTAAATTTCTTTATGTTTGCGGGTTTTAATTTTTTTTTGCCTTTTTTGTTTAAAAAGTTTCCTTTTTTTCTTTTTTGCAATAGGTTAGAATTAAAATTCCCCTTATTTTTTGGCTTCCACCTTTTGAAGATTTCATTTTGCATTTTTGGTGAAAAAAAAATTTTTTTTTCCTTTAAATTTTGGTAAAGTTATTTATTTTCCAATTTTTTTGGTTTTTTCCGGTTTTAAGAATGTAATTTTCATTGCATCGTGGTCTGAAAAGGATGCATTTACTACTTCTGCCTTACTGCATTTGAGTTTGAGGTTTTTATGTCCTAATATATGGTCAGTTTTGTATAGATTCCATGAACTGCTGAGAAGAAAATGTACTCCTTTCTGTCTCCCTTTAGTTTTCTCCAAAAATCTATCATGCCTAACTTTTATAGTGTTTTATTCACCTCTTTAACTTCTTTCTTATTTGTTTTGTGATTTGATTTATCTAATTCTGAGAGTGCAAGGTTGAGATCTCCCACTATTATACTTTTCCTGTCTATTTTTTCTTGCAGCTCTCTTAATTTCTCTTTTAAGAATTTAGATGTTACACCACTTGGTGTATATATGTTTAATATTAATATTGCTTCATTATCTATAATATCCTTTAGCCAGATATAGTGCCCTTCCTTCTCTCTTTTAATTAGATCAGTTTTTGCTTTTGCTTTATCTGAGATCAGGATGGCTACCCCTGCTTTTTTGACTTCACCTGAAGCATAGTATATTCTGCTCCAGCCTTTTATCTTTATTCTATATGTATTGCCTTGCTTCAAGTGTGTTTCCTGGAAATAACATATTGTAAGATTCTGGCTATTAATCCAGTCTGCTATCTTCTGCTTTATGAGGGAGTTTACCCCATTCACATTTATGGTTAAAATTACTAATTCTGTATTTCTTGTCATCTTGTTAACTCCTGTTCATGCTTTTCTCCTTTCCTTCCCTTTTCCCTCCTCCCCAGTATTAAACTTGTGCATACCACTTGCCTTTCACAGCCCTCCTTTTTTAGGATCTTTCCCCCCACCTTAGAGTTCTTCCCCTTTTCTTACCCCCTTTTCTCATAAATTCTGTATTCCCTTTCACTTAGCTTACTCCTACCCTTTTTGCTTTTCCCCTCCCACTTTTCAATGGGGTGGTAGAAGTTTCTCTGTAAATCGAATGTGTCTAATATTTTTCTCTTTAAGCCAGTTCTAATGGGAATAAGATACATACTATGTTCATCTCCTTCCCTTCTTTCCCTCAGATATAATAGATTTCCTTTGTGTCTTCATGAGATGTATTACCCCCACTTTACCCTTTTTCTGGTACAAGTTCCTTTTCACCTTTAGTTTCTTTTTTATATTATAACTGTAAAACCAAATCATACTTGTGTTCTTTATTTATATTCATAACAGAAATATTGTTCCCAAGATTTTTTTTTTACCTTTTTATGTTTCTCTTGAGTACTATATTTGGAGATCAGACATTTTGTTTAGTTCAGGTTTTTTCATCAGAAATAAATGAAATTCACCTATTTCATTGAATGGCCATCTTTTTCCCTGAAAAAATGCTCATTTTGTCTGGGTAAGTTATTCTTGGCTGCATACCAAATTCCTTAATCTTTCAGAATATCAGATTCTAGGCCCTTCTGTTCTTTAATGTGAACACTGCTAGATCCTGAGTAATCCTTATTGTGGCTCCTCTATATTTGAATTGCTTTTTTCTAGCTGCTTGTAGTATTTTTTTCTTTGGTCTGATAGTTCTGGAAGTTAGCCACAATATTTTCTTGGCGTTTTGATTTTGGGGTCTCTTTCAGTAGGTGATTGATGAATTATTTCAATGTTTATTTTACCCTCTGTTTCTATAACATCTGGGCAGCTTTCTTTGATGATTTCCTAGAAAATAGTGTCTAGGCTCCTTTTTTCATAAGGAAGTTCAATAATTCTCAGATTATCTCTCCTAGATCTATTTTCCAGGTCTGTTGTTTTCCCAAGTAAGTGTTTAACATTTTTTCCATTGTTTCATTGTTTTTTTTTTTGTTTGTTTGTTTTGTTTTGTTGTTGTTGTTGTTGTTGTTGTTGTTTTGTTTTGCTTGTTTGATTCTTGGTGTTTCCTCAAGTCATTCATTTCCATTTGCCCAATTCTGATTTTTAATGAATTGTTTTCTTCATTTACTTTTTTATTTCTTTTTGCAATTGTCCAATTGAGTTTTTAAGTGAGTTGTTTTGTTCTATGGAATTTTTTTTCTATTTCACCAATTTCATTTTTAGAGAGCTATTTTCTTTTTCCAGTTCACTAATTCTGTTATTCAGGGATTTGATTTCTTTACCCAGTCTGTCTTTTAATAAATGGGATGACTTATCCAGACCCTCTTGCCAAGCTTCCCTTTCCTTTCCCCATTTTTCTTCCAGCTCTCTTGAAAGAACATTTTTTTTTAATTTCTTCTATGAGAGTTTTGTGTAGCGGGGACCAAATCATATCCCCTTTGGGGATTCATCTAGAGACAATCTGTTTTTAGTCTCCTCAGGGTTTAGTCTGTTCTCCATCTGTGTAGAAGCTATCTATAGTTAAGAGTTTACTTTAATTTTTTGCTCATTTTGACAAAAAAAAATCAAAGAAAACAAACAAACAAACAAAAAACTTCCTCTACAGACTACCAGAGATAGCAATGAAGCAGTAGTGGAACAGCAATGGCTGTGCTGCCTGCACAGTGGCCACTCTCCAAGACTCTGAAAGCATGCTGAGTCACTCTGAGTGTTGGGTGGGCGTGGTCAGGTCTTGAGAGACCACAAGTGTTTTGGGATTGAAGTCTTTGCCCCCTGTGTTTATAGTTTCTCTGCTGATCTACTGGCTTGCTGCCAGGACAAAGAAGTTCATACTGGGTAAAGTTCTCCCAGCAAATTTTCTGAGGGCTGAAACTACGTCTTTTCCCTCTCCAGTATGCTCAGTGTGAGCTGCCTTTTGTGCTCTCAATGCCTGCCTGCAGTCTGTGCCTGGTCTAACCAGACCTGCCCAGAAGCAAAAACAGATCTTTTCAGGTGAATTTCAAGGATATCTTCTGTTGGTAATGTATTCATCGGTTTTTTCAGTCAAGCATTAATTCTGAGGCCTTATCATGAAAAAAATATTCTAAGGGCAAGAAAGAGCTTAGATAGATGCATGTGTCCTTTTCGCCATCTTGGCTGAAAGTCCCTGGGCATTTTATTTCTTCAAATCACTGTATACATTTAATCTTTCAATATATGATATATTAAAATTATATATAATTTATATTATAAAGGATTGCTTACATTGTTCCATATATCCTTGTTTTACTATAAAATGGACATTAAACAGATATGAAGTCATAAAACTTAGATTTTCACACAGAAAACCTTTTTTTTATTGAAAGATACCTGGGGATTAAAATACTGAACCAAAGAAAAGGCAGAGAATTATCTGCAATATGGTGTCTTTTTAACCTTCAGAAACTTAAAAGTGCATTACACATTTATATTTGGAGAAGTCATTCCATAATAATGTCAAATGTGAATTCTTTTTAATCCTTTCTACATTTTTGTAAAGGCTAGATAGTGTTTCTATCCAGTACTATAAGGAAAATCTGCAGTGAGAAAAGAAGTAAAGTAAAATTTTTACTGAAATGGAGAGGAAAATACAATGAAATCTTCCTCCATATGCCATTAGAAGGCAGACGTGATCCAGGCCCTTACACTTTCTCCTGGAGGAGGACAAGCTCTGCCACAAACTAGGAAACTAGAAAAACATTGATTATATGCCAAAAGATATATTTTGGGCTTGATGTATAAAGACAATTCTCTCAAAATTTGAAGAAACCTATTATCAGAGTACTGGATACCACACAATGAAATATTTTAACTATAGTGCATACCTTGAATGATAGAAAAAAAGTGTTGTATTTTTGGTGGAGGAAGTAACAACTTGAATGAAATAACAAATATGTTAAAATATTGAATAGATGGAGGATAATATCATAACAGACTTCAAGAGACCAACTATAGTTTAATAGCTAAGAAATCAGTTGCTGATTTGTAGCAGTCAATAAGCATTTAAAAGCTTCTATTTTGTGGAGGCACTATTGGATATTCTGAGAGTATTCAAATGCTGAAATGTATCTCTGACCTCATAAATTCAGGAATTCTCTTTAAAGATACAGGTTGCAACTCTGATGCCCACCCATTCTATAAAATTCTCTATCAATTTTTACATCCAAGGGTTCTGATAAAGGCCTCATTTCTAAAATATATAGAGAATTGACTCACATTTATAAGAATGTAAGCCATTATCCAATGGATAAGTGATCAAAGAATATGAACAGACATTTTTTCAGATGAACAAATTAAAATCATTTCTAGTATATGAAAAAAAATGTTCTAAATCACTACTGATCAGAGAAATTCAAATTAAGACTACTCTGAAGTACCACTAAACACCTCTCAGGTTGGCTAAGATGACAAGAAAAGATAGTGATAAATGTTGGAGAGGGTGTAGGAAAACAGGGACACTAACATATTGTTGGCAGGAGTTGTGAACTGATCCAACCATTCCATAGAGCAATTTGGAATTATGCCCAAAGGGCTATAAAACTGTGCATTTCCTTTAATCCAGCAGTATCTCTACTGGGCCTGCATCCCAAAGAGATCATAAAAAAGGGGAAAAGAGCCACATGTGCAAAAATGTTTATAGCAGCTCTTTTGGTGGTGGCAAGGAACTGGAAACTGAGTGGATACCCATCAACTGGAGAATGGCTGAATATATTATGGTATATGAATGTGATGGAGTATTATTGTTCTATAAGAAATGATTAGCAGGATGATTTCAGAAATTCCTAGAGAGACTTACATGAACTGACACTAAGTGAAGTGAGTAGAGCTAAGATGTTGTACACAGCAACAATAAGATTATGAGAGGATCAGTTCTGATGGACTTGGCTCTTTCAAACAATGAGGTGATTCAGGCCAATATGGAGAGAGTCATCTGCACCCAGAGAGGACTGAGTGGACTGAATGTGGATCACAACATAGTATTTTCACCTTTTTAATTTTGCTCACTTGCTTTTTGTTTTCTTTCTCTGTTTTTTTTCCTTTTTAATATGACTTTTCTTGTGCAACATGGTAATTGTGGAAATATCTATAGAAGAATTGCACATGTTTAACATATAATGGATTACTTGCTGCCCAAGGAGAGAGTGGGAGGAAGGGAGGGAGAAAGTATGGAACACAAGGTTTTGCAAGGATGAATGTTGACAACTATCAATATATATGTTTTGAAAATAAAGAAAGAAGCTTACAATCACATCAACACTGCAAATGTTAATAGTAAAGTAGAACTTTGTGTGGATTTTTAAAAATTACTAAAATATTACATTAAATCTTATGTACATGGAAAAAAATAAAATTCTCTTCCATCTTCCCAAAAGAGTATCAAATCAGATAGTTCTTATCCTTGAGAAGCTTATATAATATTGGTAAAATTTTCTCTATATAACTCTCTGTCTCTGTGTCACTCTGTTTCTACGTGTGTGTGTGTGTCTGTATCTCTATCTTGATCTCTGTCTCTACACACACACATACACATATATACACACCACACACATATATACACACTATTTCTGGCTCCTGGGAGATACCCAGATTCTTCTAGTAAAGGACCAATCTCTGAGCTAATACATACAGATTTAAGCTCAAACAAAAGAGAGGACATAAGGCTTTCTTTTTTTCTCACTCACTGAATGTTTATGTCCCCAATATGGAGGACAAATAAGAATAATTTAAAATAGTTTGGGGCTCATTTCTATGTCTCTAGACTTATGTCTAGTTCATGTCATTTCTGCTCCCAAAAGGGAATATTCAAAATACAATACAGACAAGATATGGTATAGTTAATTATTCTTTCCATGTAGAAGAAATGTTTAAAACACAACCTATAAGCATTCATTAACAAAGACTTATACATGATGCAATAGCTTGTAGATCCTTGGGAAGTTGACATCTAAAACATCAAAATGTTAACCATTTTGTAGGATTACAAAATGGATATTTCATCTTTGCCTTGCTACATCTGAAGAGTCTTCTCAAGGTAATGTCTTCTGGCAATCCAGGCAAGGAGTTGTACTTGTCTTCCATTCAATGTTCATCTTTTACTAGTATTTGGTAGCTATAGGGGATAACTATTCCCTATACAGCAAGTTGTCCAGAACTTGTAATTGGTAGCCATAAGGGTAACTGCCTCCCCAGTAGAACAAGTGACATCAATTGAAGGAATCCAGCACTCTTGAAGAAATCATCTCTCATTATTTGGGCATTCACATTCAGAAAAATAATAGAAAGTTAGAAGAGATAGACAGAGACCTCAAGTCTTGTCACAGTTCATCTAAACATCATGTGTTCAAAATCAACCTAACTACTGAGGATGTGGAAGGATTGGCACTTCTTTAATCCTTACATGGAATTGTAGGAGAGTGTCATCTGCTACATGTTTTCATGAAGAATACTTTGAGTGGAATTACTCCCTATAGAGACTACTGAGTGAGAATTTTTTTTTAGCTGAGTGGATAGTTCTCATTGATATAGAATTCCCTCCCAATCATTGCTTGTTAGCAAGAGATTGATTTGTCAGTCCAAAGCCCCAAAGTTTTTCAGTATTGAGTTGACTTAATAGAAAGAGTTGGACCAAATGTATCAGAGGAAGAAGCCAAACTAAAAGGACAGCACATGTATTGTAAAATACAATCCAGCTCCAAATTTCATGAGGTTTACTCTAACCAGAATAAATGGGAGAGAATTGAAAAATTCCCCTGGTAGTTGGAATCCTAGTGTCAACTCAACTTGAAACAAGGTGAAAACTCAAGGGAGATGTCAGAATCCTAGTGTTAACTCAATGGAATTGATACAATGCTTATTGGTTCACACCTTAGAGCCAATCCTTACAAGGTGAGAAGTTGCTAATACTGATAGACAATAATGCTTGTGTTCACACCTTTAGAGAGCTCTTATAAGCAAGAAGTATTTAAGTACTCATTGGAGTTCACATGTTTGGGAGATTTCAGGGTTTAGTATGAGATATCTGAATTCACACCTCCCTTGAAGTTCTTAGGGCCAGAGAGCATGCTGGGAGATATCCCACAATCCCATTCTCTCAAAGGAGAAGTTAACCTTTGGGAGATCATATATATAGAGGAAGCTCTTATAGCTTGAGGGGAATTACTTGGGAACATTTCCAGGAGTCGGAGAGGAGCACTCTGGGAGGAAGCCTACAAGCCCTCTCTCAAAGGCAAGAGAGATTCATTGCATCTTCCTCCTTGGTGCTGGCTGGAGTCTGAAGGACAAACCTTTGGATTTGGAGACATTCAGAAGGAGCTCTTGGAATCAAGCAGAGAGATAGGCCTCTAAGAATCTAGCTATCCAGGCCCAAGGAAACAGACAAGACTTGGAAGGAGAAAATAAGTATTTGCATTTTATCAGCTAGCTGCATTTTGGGTGATTATTTACTTGTAACTGAAACTAAGGCTGCCTACAGAAAACCTCCCCAAGAAACCAAATCTGTTCCCAGAGAAAACCTTTTTATTATATTTTAAAGAACAAAAACACCAACACCTGGTTATACCCATTACATATAAAAAGTAAATGCAAAATAATTTTAAGAAATTAAGAAGAAGGCTGTTTGATATTTGGTTTTCACTCAAAGCTTCTTAGTCTTTGATAATCCAAGTTTGAGGGAACATGCTACTTATTAAATTCCAGAAATTGAGACAATGTTCCATTTCTACCACATTCATAACTGCTCATCAAATTATTGAACCTTCTAAATTTGATTTTAGTTGTCTGTTAATTTGTAATAATCAACTTACTTAACCAAATAGGTAAGGAGAGTGGAGAAATAATAACAAATAATTAGCTTATTTGTTATTGCAGAAGTAAAATTGCATAGTAAAAGGGGAAAATGTGTTAAATTCACTAAAGGACAATAAGCTATAATTTTGGTTTTGTTGGGGATTTTTGATGTGTGCTTCAATTATAAAATAGAGATAAGTCCTATTTAAGGTACAAGTCACAGACTCAAGTCATATGTTATATGTTCTCTTTACTTAAGGGGATTTAGTGAATTTGCTTCTGGGAATATAGAATGAAGTATAAAGGTAGAGCCTTGCCTTTCATTCAAAATCTACCAAGGTATTTTGCAAATGCTTTTTGTCCCTTTACTCTTAAGTGAATAAAAGACTTTTTCTTGACTTCTGTGCCAGAACTGAATGTGCATAAAAAAGGCATGAACAGACCAAATTACACTGTCATTTGTGGTGGTAATCAAAGAAATGATGCTATAATCTTTTGGGACTGAGGCTCTCTTTTTCCCACTTGAGTAACATATACCCAGAGAATTCAAGACCCAGTTTTTCCTTTTGTCTTCATTACATTTATTTTTTTCTTAATCTTAAGTGAAGGGGTAATGGAGACAGAATGACCAGGTAAAACTTTGTGAGCTTTGAAACAGTGGAAAAGGAATGAGAAGTTTAGTGGTTAAGCCAGGAAGGAGCCAGCCCTGAAAAAGGACCTGCTTGACCCAACCACGTGGTAATTGAACCTAGCAGCTGAGATGTTATTCCTTGTAAGAAAGGGAACAACTTGTCTATCAACTATTCCATTCAGGAGTGTCAACAATGGTTGCAATGGAAGGAATGTTTGTATCATTCACCTTAAGTATGGTCCTATTTTTCCTAGGGGATGAGGTTATAGAGGGAAGAATGTGAACATAGTAGAGTAGGAGGGGGGCAGGGTGGTTTGTATTTTTATTTCTGTGATATCTTTGGATTAAGTATTTCTTTAGAAAAGTTAATTCATATTGACTTGGTTATCAATGATATCAAAAGGATATCAATAGCTGAAAAGCTACTGAGACACAAGTCACTAATAGTGATGAATGAGTTTATGCCAACAACAGGAGGAGAAACCCATTTGCCCTCAAAAATCACACCCCAAATAATCACATGATCAACTGTGAAAAAAACTTTATTATGATCAGAACAATGGCCCAAGGTAATTCCAAAGGACCCATGATAAAAAAAAATACTATCTACTTCCAGAGAGACAATTAATAAACTCTGAATGTGGATTGAAGCACACATTTTAATTTTTTTTTACTTTCCTTATTTTTTTTGTCTGTTTTCTTTTGCAGTATGACTCATATGGAAATATGTTTTTGGATGATTCCACAAATAGAATCAATATCAAATTATTTATTTACCTTCTCAAAAAGGGAGGAAAGTTTGAAGGGAGGAAGAGAATTTGGAACTCAAATTTTTAAAAAAATATTGTTTGATATTTTATAAGTACTTGAGAAATGTTTAATGAAATAAATGGAAACTTTTTCTAAGTCATAGAGAACACTAAGAGAGAGATGTAGCCAAACAGGTTTTAGGTATATGATTCATTAGAGTACATGAGTTTAGAGATTATTTATTCAGTTACACTACATAACCAGAAAAAGTGTCAATCTACAGACTCCCAACTCCACTTACTCTTTAAAAATTAGGCAGCATTATGTTGTTTTATCTGAATATTTTGTTAAGACATTGAATTTGACAAGCAAGTAAATTTTTGCTTCACTTGAAGGCTAGCACGAAACTTAAATCTCAGGAAACCATTCTTTCATTAAGCCATGATCAACCTCTATTTAATATGATCTATACTTTGTGAGGATTTCTACAAAGGGATATTAATTTTTGTGATTACATACAGAAAATGTGATTAGAACTCAAAACTTAATTAAGAATTACCCATCTGATCTTTATAATTGCTGAGATCTCAATAGTAAAGGGCTAGACTATCCAATGTTCTCATTTTACTCCGGAAAAAACCAAGTGATACATACATGGTTAAACAGAAAGTAATCAGTAGAATAAAATTCAAATCTAGGACCTCTGACAATAGCTCCAAGGTTTATTTTCACCTTTACATTGAGGACCCTAAAAAAGTCTATATTTATAATACTTCAAAATTATATCTCTTCATCACTTCCCATTATATTCATGTCATCTCTGGTATCCAGGTTGGCACAGCGTATGTGTCTGGAGTCAGAAGATATTGTTGTTGTTGCTGTTGTTCAGGCATTTTTCAGTTTTATCTGACTGTCCATTTGGGGTTGTCTTGGCAAAGATACTATTTCCTTTTCTAGCTCATTTTATAGATGAAAAACAGAGCAACAGGATTATGTGATTTGTCCAGGGCTACATAGCTAATAAGTATCTGAGAGTCAGATGCGAAGATGAGTTTGACTTACTCCAAACTGGGCTTTCCATCTACTGTACTATCTAGCAGCCTGAATTCAGGAATACCTAATTTCAAATTCAACCTCAGATACTTACTAGCTGTATGATCTTTGACAAGTTCACACAGCACTGGTTACCTCAGTTTCCTCATCTGTATAATGAACTGAAAAAGAAAATAGTAAACTACTACAATATCTTTGCCAATAAAATTCCAAATAGGGTGACAAAAAGTTTGATACACATAATTAAAAATAACTAAACAACAACAAATCTTTTGTCAAGAGTACATTATGTGGGGGGCAGAGCCAAGATGATGGTGAAGACACACATGTCATTCTAAGCTCCCCTTCTACCCTCACTACTAATTACCAAATTCAGCCTCAGAAATAGGGCTCGACTGGTATAATCCACAAATGTTGGGAGTACAACCAATTACCA
This sequence comes from Sarcophilus harrisii, assembly GCF_902635505.1. Taxonomy (NCBI): domain Eukaryota; kingdom Metazoa; phylum Chordata; class Mammalia; order Dasyuromorphia; family Dasyuridae; genus Sarcophilus; species Sarcophilus harrisii. Next base: position 273,560,158 of record NC_045427.1, on the reverse strand, counting down.
GCTGAAGATAATATGGAAGATTGCCAGAAAATGTGATGACCATATTAGCACCCTGGATACCTTAGAGTCAGGATAAGCAAAAGTCTTTCTTCTTTATTCTTGGTCTTTAGAGGTAGGATTGAATTGGATGGAAGCAAAATCTCCGTGACCTTCCTTCTCCCTTGTCTACAACCAAAGTGACTCTGGCTCATCTTACTCAACCCCCTAGTCCCTCCTACAATTCTCTGTATGCACCAATTATCAAGTCAGCACAGGATAGTGGGAAGGGCCATTCCCCAAGCACATGCCCAGAGAGTATTGTCCAATAGGTAATTGGCCTTAAGTGCTCGAACCAACCTCAGTACATTGACTCAAGAGTTTCAGCCCTCTGTATCTCCCACTTTTTTTTTTTTGTTTTAGAACACAGATAGTCATGCCATCCCTGACTTCTCAGGGAGGTGAGAACCCCCAAAAGGAGGTGATCACACGCCCCCCTCTTTCTTTGTAGGAAGGAAAGTGAAAGCACTAAAAAGGAGATGATCACACCCGCCCTGACATCTCAGGAAGGGAGATGAAAAGCACCAAAGGGAAGTGGGGATTGCTAGTGGGTTTCTGGACTGAAGTCTTATTAGAAACAGGTATGCACAAACCCATCAGCATGGGAGTCTTACACAAGCACATAGCAATAACACACAGGCTATTAGTGATGACTCTCCCCACAACCAGTGCAGACTTAATGTGGTGCAATCAACATGAATTTTACATGCAAATAGTGATATAACAAACAATATGAATCAACATGGTGTTGTAAAAGATTTCCAGAAGTCCTAGAAGGAGGGTATGTAAACAACAGTCACACATACGCCTTCTTCAGCAGCCAAGATATAGTCCAAAACCAATCTATTGTGCATTTCTTCATGTATTAGGGAATCCAATGATCCCTGGAAGTTTTTGAAGTCCTGCAACTGTCTTTTTATGTTAGGGAATCCAATGATTCCATCAAATTTTGAAGTCCTGCAACAGTCTTATCATTTCTCAGAAAATCCAATGATTCCTGAGGGTTTTCAAGTCTTACAACAGTCTTATCATATCTCAGAGAATACAATGATTCCTGATAATTTTGAAGTCCTACAACAATCTTATCATGTCTCAGAGAATCCAATGATTCCTGAGGGTTTTGAAGTCCTAGAACAATCTTATCATGTCTCAGAGAATCCAATGATTGCTAAGGGTTTTGAAGTCCAACAATTTTTGATGTCCAGAGTCAAACGCCATAACTGCCTGCTTATTCAGTGGTGGGCACAGTCAGCAACAGAATCACCCAATGTTTCTTGGGTCTTCTCCTTCATTACAAGGGTCTGCTCCATCTTTCTCCGATGGACCAGGTGAATATGGATCATTGGCACCCATCTGATTCCTTTTCCATCTGTAGAGATACAAGCAAACCCTCTCACCCAAGCAGTTAGCCTATCTGGTCCCTTCCATTCACCACTTTCTGGGTCTCTCCACATAACTTGATGATTATCTAGAGCTAAAGAGCTGCTTGCAATGGACACTGCCCTTCTGGTGGGTTATAAAACCCGTCTGCCAGAGCCAGTGCATTTTTGTCAAAATTCAAGAAGTTAATATATAAAGAGCTAGATTTAGAAGTTCTCTAGGGTTACCTGTTGGCTCCCCCTTTCTTTTGTTCTTGGAGGAGCATCTTAATGTCTCTATTTCCCCTTTCTACTATTGCCTGTCCTTGAGGATTAAAGGGTATGCCAGTGGTGTGTAAAATCTTAATACTGTGCACAAGAGTGTGCAAAATGTTTACAAATATATGCAGGTCCATTGTCTGTTTTTATTGCTTGTGGCACACCCATAACTGCAAATGCTTGGATAAAGAATTCAATGACCACTTGGTCACTCCCACTTTGCTGCTGGTATTGCAAAAGTGAATCCTAAAAAGGTGTCTATTACAACATGGATAAAAGACAGACGATCAAAAGATTAATAATGGGTCACATCCATTTGCCAAATTCCATTGGTTCTCAAACCATGAGGATTTTTTCCTAGAGGCAGTGTAGGAGTATGGAAGGGAAGGGAAGCTGTACAGGCTTTTACTGTCCTCCTTGATTCCTCTCTTGTTATTCCAAATTGTAAATGCAAAGCTTGAGCAGACTGATCATATTTAAAATGAGATACTTGGGCTTCTTATAATAAAGGGGTATTGACCAGCATAGTTAGAAAGCTATCTGCCTTTGAATTACCATCAGAAATAGGACCTGGAAGTCCATTATGAGAGGGGACATGCAAGATACAGATCTTACCTGGATGCTTTCTCACTTGCTCTTGAAGTTCATTAAAGAGTGATATATATATATATTAGAGGCTACAAATTTTATTTGGGCTGTGACAATTCTTTATACCACACCTACTGAATAGGCCGAATCAGATATTATATTTATATCTCCTGGATAATAAGTAAAAGCAAGAATGATTGCATACGGGGGGGCGGAGCCAAGATGGCGGAGAAGACACACGCGACTTTCTAAGCTCTTCTCTTACCCTCTTTATCAATATTATATCGAGCCTCAAAAATAGTCTTGACTGCTACAATTCGTAAAGATAAGAAGTAGAACAACTCACCGGCCGAAGAAAATCTGCAGTCTCGCCAAAAAAGGTTGGTTCCGGGGCCAGGGGGGAGATCAGCGCAGACGGGGAGAGAAATTAGGTTCCGAGGAGAGTCTCAAACCGAAAGTGAAAGCACAGATCTCAGCACAAGCGCAGCCCCAACCCGCAGTACGGGGCTTTTCCTTGGGGCAGTTGTGATCCTGCACGGCAGGAGGACGCAGCCCGGGTTAGCCTCCAATCTGCGCAGTGGGGAGCTCAGCTTGGGGCCATAGAGCTTTTCCAGGGCCGATTTGCATTGGGCAGAGACACTGGGGCAGAGTTCGGGGCGGTCTGCGGTCTGTGGTCTGCGGTCAGCTGCTAATACTCACAGTCCCACAAGAGGCTCCGGCCTGGGGCAGTGACACTTTCACCCCTTAGTCTCTAGCCGAGGGCAATCGCTAACCCACTCAGCCCTACTAAGCAGTTTGATAGCTCAGCCAGTGCTGAATCCACTTCCTGTTGGGGGAAGGGAAAACTCTCACTCAGAGCACTCCCATACCTCGGAGCCGGAAATCGGTTTACATCTTTCCCTGCTCTGCAGAGGAAGCTGGTAACCCCCTTGCCTAGGAGACCTACCCTAAAGGCTTTAAAACATGAATAAAAAGATGAAAAGAACGATCGACAGCTTCTATGCAGAAAAAGAGCAGGTCAGCAAACCTGAAGAGACCTCAAACAGCAAAAATGCATCAGACTGTCCTCCTTTACATGATGCTCTCATAGAAGAGACCATTAAAAGTCTCAAAAGAGAGTTAGAAGATAAATGGGGAAAGGAAAGAGAAGCCTTACAAGAGAGCAACAACTTCCTGAAATACGAATTGGAAAAAGTAAAAAAATCTCAGGAAAGTAAGAATTGTGAATTGGAAAAAATAAAGAATTCACTAGAAAGTAGGATCTGTGAATTGGAAAAGACAAAGAACACTCAAGAAAGTAGGATCTGTGAATTGGAAAAAGAAAATAATTCACTAAAAAAAAATAGTGAAATGGAAAAAAATTCCACAGACCAAAACAATACATTTAAAAACTCAATTGGACATATACAGAAAGAAGTAAAAAAAGCTAATGAAGAAAATAATTCTTTAAAAATTAGAACTGAACAAATAGAAACTAATGATTCATTGAGACAGCAAGAATCAGTCAAGCAAAACCAAAAAATTGACAAACTGGAAAAAACCATGAATTATCTACTTGCAAAAACGACAGACTTGGAAAATAGATCTAGGAGAGATAATCTGAGGATTATTGGACTTTCCGAAAACTATGATGAAAAAAAGAGCCTAGATACTATTTTACAAGAAATCATCAAAGAGAACTGCCCAGATGTAATAGAATCAGAAGGTAAAATAGGCATTGAAAGAATTCATCGAACACCTTCTGAAAGAAACCCTAAAATAAAAACCCCAAGGAATATTGTGGCCAAATTTCAGAACTATCAGATTAAGGAAAAAATTTTACAAGCAGCCAAAAAAAAGCAATTTAAATACCGAGGTGCCACAATTAGGATCACCCAAGATCTGGCTGCCTCTACATTAAAGGAAAGAAGGGGCTGGAATATGTTATTCCAAAAGGCACAAGAACTTGGGATGCAGCCAAGAATAAACTACTCAGATAAGCTGAGCATTTTCTTCCAGGGAAGAAGATGGACATTTAATGAAACAAATGAATTCCATTTGTTTCTGAAGAAAAAACCAGAACTAAACAAAAAATTTGATCTCCAACTATAGAACTCAAGAGATGCAGAAAAGGTAAAAATAACTCTTGAGAATTGTATTTCTGATTGTGATATACAAAAGAATACATGTATAATTTGATTGTACTGATATAACATAAAAAAGGGAAGTAGATATGGAAAAGGGATGATGGCAGAATAAGGTGGGATGGAGGGATAAAAAGAGGGAAACCACATCCCACAAAGAGGCAAAGGAAACTTATCATATCTGAGGGAATTTAGAGAGGGGGAGGAACATTGTGTGAATCTTACTCTCATCAGAGTTGGCTCAAAGAAAATATAATTGACATTTGTTTTAGAGAAAATTCTCTCTTGCCTCATTAAAAACGGGGGAGAGGAAAAGGGAAAAGAAAAAGAGTAATAAGGGAAGGAAGGGGAAAAGACTCAAAGGGGGAGGAGGGATTATAAAGAGGGTAAGCATCGTGTTACAAGAGGGGTACATAAGTTTAAAAGGGGGAAAGAGGGTTGGGGGAGGCAAGAATAAGTAAAGCACAATCTGGGGTTATTAGGATGGCAGGAAGGTGGTTTAGCTGTACCAGATCTAAAATTATATTATAGAGCAGCAGTTACCAAAACTATTTGGTATTGGCTAAGGAATAGATTAGTTGATCAGTGGAATAGATTAGGTTCAAGGGATAAAACAGTCAACAAATATAGCAACCTAGTCTTTGACAAACCCAAAGATCCCAGATTTTGGGATAAGAACTTACTGTTTGATAAAAATTGCTGGGAAAATTGGAAACTAATATGGCAGAAACTAGGCGTTGATCCATACTTAACACCGCACACAAAGATAAGGTCAAAATGGGTTCGTGACCTAGGCATAAAGAATGAAATTATTAATAAATTAGAGGAACACAGGATAGTTTACCTCTCAGACCTGTGGAAGGGGAAGGTCTTTATGACCAAAGGAGAACTAGAGATCATTACTGATCACAAAATAGAAAATTTCGATTATACCAAACTGAAAAGTTTTTGTACAAACAAAACTAATGCAGACAACATTAGAAGGGAATCAATAAACTGGGAAAATATTTTTACAGTCAAAGGTTCTGATAAAGGCCTCATTTCCAAAATATATAAAAAATCAAGCCATTCTCCAATTGAAAAATGGTCAAAGGATATGAACAGACAATTCTCAGATGAAGAAATTGAAACTATTTCTAGTCATATGAAAAGATGCTCCAAGTCATTATTAATCAGAGAAATGCAAATTAAGACAACTCTAAGATACCACTACACACCTGTCAGATTGGCTAAGATGACAAGGAAAAAATAATGATGATTGTTGGAAGGGGTGCGGGAAAACTGGGACATTGATTCATTGTTGGTGGAGTTGTGAACGAATCCAACCATTTTGGAGAGTAGTTTGGAACTATGCTCAAAAAGTTATCAAACTGTGCATACACTTTGATCCAACAGTGTTACTACTGGGATTATATCCCAAAGAGATTATAAAGAAGGGAAAGGGACCTGTATGTGCACGAATGTTTGTGGCAGCCCTTTTCATAGTGGCTAAAAACTGGAAACTGAATGGATGTCCATCAGTTGGAGAATGGCTGAATAAATTGTGGTATATGAATATTATGGAATATTACTGTTCTGTAAGAAATGTCTAACAGGATAATTTCAGAAAGGCCTGGAGAGACTTACACGAACTGATGCTGAGTGAAATGAGCAGGACCAGGAGATCATTATATACTTCAACAACAATACTATATGATGACCAGTTCTGATGGACCAGGCCATCCTCAGCAACGAGATCAACCAAATCATTTCTAATGGAGCAGTAATGAACTGAACTAGCTATGCCCAGAAAAAGAACTCTGGGAGATGACTAAAAACCATTACATTGAATTCCCAATCCCTATACTTATGCACACCTGCATTTTTGATTTCCTTCACAAGCTAATTGTACAATATTTCAGAGTCTGATTCTTTTTGTACAGCAAAATAACGTTTTGGTCATGTATACTTATTGTGTATCTAATTTATATTTTAATATATTTAACATCTACTGGTCATCCTGCCATCTAGGGGAGGGGGTGCGGGGGTAAGAGGTGAAAAATTGGAACAAGAGGTTTGGCATTTGTTAATGCTGTAAAGTTACCCATGTATATATCCTGTAAATAAAAGGCTATTAAATAAAAAAAAAAAGAATGATTGCATACAATTCATTCTACTGAGTGGACTGAAAAGAAGTTTTGACTACTCTCTTTATAGTTAAGTCTCAAGAGTATACAGTGCAAATATTATGTTTAGATGCATCTGTAAAGATACTTGTTCCTTTAAAAGGAACTTTAGAAACCCTTTCTTCAAAAATCCATTGCCAATTATGTAATAATCTGGTTGTCTTTTATGGAGATCCGAGTGTAAAATTTGGAGTCATGGCTAATAAAATTTGCCATTCTGGGATGGTTTCACAGCATACATTAATTTGTGCATTAGCATAAAAAGGTGTTTATGTTGTCAGGTCTTATCCCAGATGATTGTACCACTCACTTAATGGCCTTTAATAAAACTCTAGCCACAAGCACTGGTTAAGGATTAAGCCTTTGTTCTGGATGTGCTTGGAGGTTCACTCACTCAATCACACTGTCTCCTTGATGAAGGACTGCTGTGGGTGCCTCTTGTGTAGCAAAAACTGATATTTCCAAGGGTTTTTGAGTGGCTCTTTCAACCACATTGGATAAAGCCAGTTCAACTTCTCTCAAAGCCTCTTGAGCTTCTTTTGTAAGCTGGCTTGGTGAATTTAAAGCAGTGTTTCCTCTTAAAATATCATAGAATGGTTGTAATTGATAAGTAGTCAAGCCTAACGCTGGACACATCCATTGGATATCTCCTATCAATTTCTGAAAGTCATTTAACCTTCTCTGTTCTTAAGGAACTTTTGTACTATAAGCACTTTAGGATATACTTCAGATCCTAAATATTGAAAAGGAGCATGTCTCTGAATTTTTTCTGAGGCTATGTGCAATTTATAGTACCTTAGTGTTTCCATGGTCTTTCGTATACATGCTTCTAACATTTGTTCCTCAGGTGCACATCCCAATATATTGTCCATGTAATGTAATAACATAACTTTTGGAAATGCTTTTCTTACTATAGTAAGAGCAGCAGCAACATACATTTGATACATAGTGGGGTTGTTTTTCATTCCCTGTGGCAAAAGTGTCCATTCTTATCTTTTATAAGGCTCAGCTAAGTTAACACTGGTCACTGAAAAGGCAAATCTTTTCATATCCTCCTTAACTAGAGGTATAAAATAGAAACAATCCATAATGTCTATAACCCAAAGAGGCCATTCTCTAGGCAATTGAGTAGGAGACAGAAGCCTAGGCTGAAGAGTTCCCATAGTTTCTATCTGTTCATTTACCTTTCTTAAATCAGTCAACATCCTCCATTTTCCAGATTTCTTTATTACAACAAATACTGGGGAATTCCAAGGACTTACAGAAGGTTGTACGTGTCCTTGGTTAAATTGCTCCTGTACTATATCTAATAAGGCCTGAATTTTATCGCTGCCTAGGGGCCACTGCTCTATCCACACTAGTGTATAAGTTTTCCATTGGATAGGAACAGGTGAAAGTGTTGACAGGCCTTCAACAGCAACCCTGCCTAAAAAAACCGAGGTACTCATTTTTAATTCTAATTATTGTAAAATATCTCTTCTCCACAGATTGATGGGCATTTTTCAACTATAAAAGGAGTAAAAACTCCTGTTTCACCTTCAAAAGTCCATCTCAAAGGGGTAGCACTAACTTCAGCTGCTATTGATCCTCCTACGCCAGACATATAGGTGTTTGCCTTAATCTTTGGCCAGTGACTGGACCAGTTGGCACCTCTAATGACTGTACGAACTGCACCTGTGTCTACCAATTCTTCTAATAATATGCCATTTATATAGATAGTGAACATAGGTCAGTCAGCTGTCACAGATGCTGTCCAGTATATTCCTGGATTTTGTTGCTTGGAATCAGAATCTGAGTGACTATCACCAGATTGCTTATTAGGAGTCTGTATCAGTAAACCTGATGCTACTTCTTCTCCTGGGTGATAAGTCACACACTGTCTACCTATATTAGTGACTGGGATATTATCTACACATTCCCCTGTTTCCCACATCAGTGTATGGATGGACAGTTTTGTAAGTGCTCTCAGGAGGTGAAATAGGCAAGTCTACTGTGCCCAAAGGCAAGGGATCCATAGGCTGGAGAAGAACAGATTTCACCTCTCCAGGGGGTATCTCAGTTGTCCCAGCTGCATACAACTCTATTCTCCCTAATTGTAAACCCTTTCTTCCATTAGATTGCTTTCTGGCTAGTTGATTGTGTAATCCCTTTCTCCCATCATATGGCTTCTTGAATAATTGGTCATGTCTGGGTACTGGACTTCTAGGCACTCTCAGGGTGTACCATCAACTGCCATCATGCCCCAAGTGATTTTTGCCTGGGGCCGTGGAGCTGGACCCCCGCATCCCATTTCCCTGAATCAGTCTACATTTTGATGCCCAATGGAAGCCTCTGTTGCATTTTGGATATGGGGTATTGGGTCTTGTTCTCCCACCCTGTTTTCTCACTCTGTCTCTATGCCATTACTGATCTTTCAGATGCTCTACTTTACCACACTGGGAGCATTGACGAATCTCTCTGGAAATCCCTTGCAAAAAGGGACCCTGTCTTCCCATGTTGGGATCTTGGGGAGTCTGCATCACAGCCTGGATATAAAAGGTATTTGTGCCCACCATGGCACAGTCTTATGATCTCCTCTAAAGGATCATTCTTGTGTTGTCCTAGCATAATTCTTCTACAAACCTCATTAGCATTTTCTTTAGCAAGTGTGAAGACCGTGTAGTTTTAAAATCAGCATGAGTCAGGAGTTCAGGTTGGGGAAAATCGTCAGTCTTTATTCTCAGTGAAGAAGGATCAGAGGCGGAAGAGAATCGGCGATAGCAATGTGTGCAGCTGAGTCAAGAAGCTAGCTAGACCCGCAGCCACATGACCAGCAGCTAGGAGCAAAAACCCAGGCCCAATCTCTCCCAGCTTCTCTTCCTGTTCCTCTCTTTGCCTCCACCCACCAAAATCGTCATTTCCTCTTCAACACATCAGGACTTGCACAGAGAGTAGGCAGGGACCATTCTTTATCCAATCATGTATATTAATAGAGTATAGCCCAATTACTATTTAGCCTCATGTACTTGGGACCTCAGTGCATCAACTCAAACCTCAGCCCATTACAAGCAAGTTGCTTTATCAAAATGTCTGTTACTATATTTTACCATTAGTTCGTATGATAGCTGTCTGCAAATGTCACACAAAATCAGCAAAGGGTTCATTTGACCCTTGTGCTATTTTTGTGAAGGCTTTACCTTTGTCATTTTGATTGGGGAGCGAAGTCCATAGCTTTGGGCTTTGATGGCAGCAGCAACAATTTGCTCATATGCCGCTAAGGGGTAATTAATCTATACTGAAAGTTCTGCATAAGAACCTACACCTGTTAGTTGGTCACAAGTGATTGGACTAGGGGGGGCAGAGCCAAGATGGCGGAGAAGACACAGGCGACTTTCTAAGCTCTTCTATTACCCTCTTTATCAATATTATATCGAGCCTCAAAAATAGTCTTGACTGCTACAATTCGTAAAGATAAGAAGTAGAACAACTCACCGGCCGAAGAAAATCTGCAGTCTCGCCAAAAAAGGTTGGTTCCGGGGCCAGGGGGGAGATCAGCGCAGACGGGGAGAGAAATTAGGTCCCGAGGAGAGTCTCAAACCGAGGGTGAAGGCACAGATCTCAGCACAAGCGCGCAGCCCAACCCGCAGTACAGGGCTTTTCCTTGGGGCAGTTGAGATCCTGCACAGCAGGAGGCGCAGCCAGGTTAGCCTCAATCTGCGCAGTGGGGAGCTCAGCTTGGGGCCATAGAGCTTTTCCAGGGCCGATTTGCATCAGGCAGAGACGCTGGGCAGAGTTTGTGGTGGTCTGTGGTCAGCTGCTAATACTCACAGTCCCAGAAGAGGCTATGGCCTGGGGCGGTGACACTTTCACCACTTAGTCTCTAGCCGAAGGCAATCGATAATCCACTCAGCCCTACTAAGCAGTTTGACAGCTCCGCCAGTGCTGTCCACTTCCTGTTGGGGAAGGGAAAACTCCACCCAGAGCACTCTATACCTCGGGCGAAATCGGTTTCATTTTCCCCTCTCTGCAAAGAGGCTGGAACCCCTAGGGAGACCTACCTAAAACAAAAAACATGAATAAAAAAAGATGAAAAGAACAATCGACAGCTTCTAGCAGAAAAAGAAGGAACAAACCTGAAGAGACCTCAAACAAAAAATCTAAGTCCTCCTTTACAAATCTCCATAGAAAGAATAAAAGTCTCAAAAAGAGGTTAGAAGATAAATGGGAAAGAAAGAGAAGCCTTACAAAAACAACTTCCTGAAATACATGGAAAAAATAAAAATTACTACAAAGTAGGAATTGGAAAAACAAAGAATCATAAGAAAGAGTTCCGTGTGGAAAAGACAAAGAACACCAAAAGAAATGGGATCTTGAATTGGAAAAAAAATAATTATAAAAAAAAAAATTAGTGAAATGGAAAAAAAATTCCAAAAAAACAATACACAAAAACTCAATTGGACATTACAGAAAAAAGTAAAAAAGCTATTGAAGAAAATAATTCTTTAAAAATTAGAACGAACAAATTGAAACTAATGATTCATTGAGACAGGTATCAAGCAAAAACAAAAAAAATGACAAACTGGAATAAACCGGTTTCCTTGCAAAAACGACAGACTTGGAAAATAGTCAGGAGAATAATCAGGGATTATTGGACTTTCTGAAAACTATGATGAAAAAAGGCCTGATACTATTTTCAAGAAATCATCAAAAAACCCCAGATGTAATAGAATAGAAGGTAAAATAAGCATTGAAAAATTCATCGAACACCTTCTGAAAAGAAACACTAAAAAAAACCCCAAGGAATATTGTGGAAAAATTTCAGAACTATAAGATTAAGGAAAAAACCGCAAAAAAAAAATTTAAATCCAGGGTTTACAATAAGGATCACCCGTCTGGCTGCCCTCATTGGAAGAAGGGCCTGGAATATGATATTCCGAAAAGCACAAGAACTTGAGATGCAGCCAAGAATAAACACCCACTAAGCTGACATTTTCTTCAGGGAAAGAAGATGGACATTTAATGAAACAAATAATTCATTTGCGAAGAAAAAACAGAACTAAACAAAAAATTTGATTTAAGAATAGAACTCAAGAGATGCAGAAAAGGTAAAAAATAACTCTTGAAATTTTATTTCTTTTGGATTAAAAAGAATAATTTAAAATTTGATTGTACTATATAACATAAAAAAGGAAGTAGATATGGAAAAAGGATGATGGCGAATAAGGTGGGAAGGAGGGATAAAAGGAAACCAATCCCAAAAGGGGCAAAAAACTTATCATTCTGAGGGTTTAGAAAGGAGGTTGTGGATCTTTTTCAAGTTGGCTCAAAGAAAAAAGCAATTTTTTAGAAAATTCTCCCCAAAAAGGGGAAAAGGAAAAAGAAAAGGGGAAAAAAGGGGAAAAGGAAAAAGGGGAGGGAGGGTTTAAAGAAATAAATCGTTAAAGAAAACCCAAATTTAAAAAAAATTGGGAGGCAAAAAAAAAACACAATCTGGGGGTTAAGGATAGGAAAAAATTTAAACCTGGGTTCTAATGGGATAACTCCCCATAAAAAACAATACAAACTGGATCAAAAATCAAACCCACAATTTTTTTAAAAAACATTTAAACGGGGACATATAATAAATTAAGGCAAAAATCATTATGCTTCGGTGAATCAAAAACAAGCCTCCTTTCTCAATCAACAAAAAATAAAAAAGCAATTAAAAAATAAAGGAAAAACTACATCCTTAAAAATAAATAACCAAGAACAATATCTTTAAACATAAACCAATGGTTAAACTCAACCCTAAGGAGGTTAAAAATTGCAAGAAAAAAAACAACAAAACAATAGAAGGAATCTCAACCCACTCTCAGAAAACAAATCAATCCACAAAACAAAAAAAAAAAAAAAAGAAAAAAATAAAAAAATTATTTTGGGTCTTTGGAAAAAAAAATAAAAAATATACTTTCTTCTCAATTCATAACCTATTCAAAAAATTACCATATATTAACATAAAACCTCAAATTAAAGCAAAAAAACAAAATGAAATCCTTTTCAATCAACAATAAAAAACACATTCAACAAAAAAGGGAAAAACCAAAAATTAAACAAACAACTCATCAAAAAAATTGGGTAAAACAAAAATTAAATACAATTAAAATTTCCTCTTCAAATAACACAAAAAATTTTACTAAACAAAAGAAATACCTTGAGGCAAAAAAACAAAAAAAAAAAAATTGAAACCCAAAAACTAAAAAAGCAAAAAAACCCCCAATCAAAACTAAAGGCAAAATTAAAGGAAAAAAAATAGAAAAAAAACATTGAACAATTAATAAAACTAAGTTGGTTCTATAAAAAACCAAAAAAAGAAAACCTTTTGTAAATCTATTAAAAAAGGGAAAAAAGAAAAGTAGTCAAAAAGAAAAAAACCCACCAAGAAAAAAGAAAAAAAAATTATTTTCTCAACTTTTCCTATTTATAACCTAAGTAAAACACTACCCAAAAAAAACTTCCCAACTAAAGGAAAAAAAATTGCCAAATCCCTTTCAGAAAAAAAAAACAGGCAATTAAAAACTTAAAAAAAATCCCCAGGCCAATGGTTTACATGGAATTTTTACCAAACATTTAAAACAATTGGCCCCAATCTATATAAAGTAAAAAGGAAAAATCCCCAAATTCCCTTCTTAACGAACATTACAACCTAAACCAAGGCAAAACAAAAAAAAATTAAACCAATCTCCCTAAGAAAATCTAAAACATAAAATATTTAAAAAACTACAAAAATCATCTCCAAATAAACCTATACCAAAATTTATACCAAATCGGGGCTTTCAAAGGAAAACTATCATATAATTGGCCAAATAAAATTAAAAAAACCAATGACATCCAATAGTGGAAAAAGCAATAAATCCAACATCCCATTCCTAAAAAAACACTTATAAAAAAAACCCAAAATTCACCATCTATTTAAAACCATCGTAACATATAGAAAACAACTGCCCATTCCCAAAAATCAAATGAAACAATTGCCCACATCCCTTACAAATATTTATTAAAACACTACTTAAGCAAAAGACAAAAAAAATTAAAAAAAAAACAAGGGAAAAGCCTTATCCTCTTTCCGAACATGGGGAAAACCCCAAAAATTTCTAAAAAGAAAAATAATCCACAACTTTGCAAAGGCTTTATAAAAAAACCCACAAAGTCATCCCACATTCTTTTTCACTAACAAATCCCACTTTAAAGAAATTTTTAAAAACCCAATAATAAAAAATTTAAATCTACCAAAAAATAAAACATAGCAAAATACAACCACCACACAAATTAATCATCAACCAAGGAAAAATATTAAATTCTTGGAACACAAATAAAAAAAACAAAACCAAACTATTATTTATTTGCCTATACCAATCAACTCCCCAAAAACTTTTTTAAAAAAAAAACAACAAAATTCATATAAAAAAATCCAAAACAAAAAAATGAAAAAAAATCAAATATGGGACTTTGTACCAATCAAAATTATAACCACAAAACTATTTTAAAAGAAAATTGGATCAGGGAAAATTGGTTCAAATAAACATCCAAAATACAACCTATCACAAAACAAAACCTTTTGGGAAAAAACCTTTTTTGAAAAAAGTAAAAGGAAAAAAGGCAAAACTAGGCATTGATCCCTTAAGCTACACCAAAAATAATCAAAAGGGTTTACCTTAATAAAAAAAAAAAAAAAAGAAACACAATATTTACCCTAACCTTGGAAAAAATTTATACCAAAAAAACAAATCTACGTCACAAAAAGAAAACACTATACCAAAAAAATTTTTACAAAACAAACAAAACAAATTAAAAAAACAAAAACAAAATATTTTACAGCAAAATTCATAAAACCCATTTCAAAAATAAAAATAACCTAAATAAAAATCCAAACCATTCTCCAATTGAAAAAAGATCAAAATAAAAACAAAATTTCCAAAAAAAAAACTTTTCTAGTCAAAAAAATCTCCAATCTTTTAATCAAAAAGCAAATTAAAACCTTAAAAACCACACACACCTTCAAATTCTAAAACAGGAAAAAAAAATTGGGAGGGATTTGGAAAAAACATTATTCTTTTGGGGATTGGAACGTCCAACCTTTTAAAATTTAACACTCAAATTATCCTTCATACCCTTTATCCCATGTTACTACTGGGATTATATCAAAAAATTATAAAAAAAACCTTCTTAAAACAAATTTTTCCCCATCAAAATGGAAAACAACCTTTAAACAAAAATTTGTAAAAAAAGGAATTTACTTTCTTGAAAACCAACAATGTTTCAAAAACCAAACCAACAACATGCGGTAAAAAACGAAACCAGGAATCTTTTCCAACAACAATCAAATTTAACCATTCATATCGGTATCCTCACAAAATAACCAAATCAAATGAAAAAACTTTGCTTACCCCAAAAAAACCTTCAAAACCTTCAGAATTCCCAATCCCGCCCGCGATTTCCCACCGCTTTTAAAATAATTAAAACATTCTTTTTTTGCAAATTTTTGGCGAACTTTTTTTTATTAATTTTTTTCATTTCACTGGTCATCCCCATTTGGGGAGGGTGGGGGTAGAGGTGAAAAATTGGAACAAGAGGTTTGGCAATTTTAACCTTAAAATTCCCATATATATATTCCTTAAATAAAAGGCTATTAAATAAAAAAAAAAACAAAAAAAAAAAAACAAAAAAAAAAAAAAAAACAAAAACAAGTGATTGGACTATAGCTCCACTATGACTATGTTGTTCTTTTCCTACAGAGCTCCTATTTAAAAACAACAAGTTTATTCAGGTTCTAAGCATGTCCTTGCTATAATTTCCAGTCCTAGGGGTTAAGACTTCATAACCAAATTCTGTAATAACATCTTCTAAGGTGTAGCCCTAAAGAATGAAGCCTTTTTTCAGGTCTTTGAATTTCTATATCAAAAGGAGGTACCTCTTTCTTACCTGAAGGTTAAACTGTTGTCTAGGATACATTCCAGTTTCAAATCATCTAAATTCTGCCTTCTTCTGTGGCTTTAATGCTGCCTTTGAATCCAGTCATAGGAGGGGATGATTTCTGGGGGGGAGGTGCTGGTGGTTTCACTGCCCCTCCCACTACTCCTCCACCCTCCATCCCAGAAAGTGAAGTTTATGGGAGCATGTCAAGAACCTGTTACAGTTTAGGCGGAGTTGAAACTGCTTTGTGAGAGCAAGAATCACCATGCCCTTCACCACGCCCTTCACCACGCCCTTCACCATGTCCTTCACCATGCCCTTCACCACACCCTTCACCATGCCCTTCATCCTCACTTAACTCCCCATGACCTCTGGAGATATTGCTTTTAATCTCTCCTTTGTCCTCCTCATTTTCATCACACTTCCTCATCTGGATGTTCTGAAAACTTTTCTTTTTTCTATAACTTTTCTATAACTATAACTATAACTTTCTATAACTTTTCTATAACTATAATCTATAACAGGATTTTTTAAGGCCAATTGTATTATGTTGTGTGTGTATATATATATATATATATATATATATATATATATATATATATTTCTTAGGAAATTGACTTGGAACCATTATCATTATAATAATATTCACATAGTTGATCTCCTACAAGTTTCCAATTATTTAGGCTTATCTCTTCTTCCTCTAAGAGCCAAGGGGACTTATGTTCTAATGTATCCAGGAATCCATCAATCTGCTCCCAAGTCATAAATAAGCCCTGTCTCTTTATCAGTCTGAGTATGCTTCCTGCAGAACTCCTTTGGAGTAGGGGTGAGGGTAAGGCTGGGGGTGGGGGAGAATCTTTTCCCAATATCTGCCCCATTGTAGCTAGTTTAGCCCTTAAAAAAGTAAGTTCTCTGTTTGTCTATAAAATACCCAATTTCCTGGTCACTGGAGACTTCTTCATTGAAAATAGGGTCCTTGGCCCCACACTTGGGCAACAAATGTGATGACTGTGTTAGCACCCTGGATACCTTACAATCAGCTGGAGTTAGGTAAGCAAAAGTCCTTAGTCTTTATTCTTGGTCTTTAGAGGTAGGATTGAATTGGATGGAAGCAGAATCTCTGTGACCTTCCTTCTCCCTTGTCTACAGCCAAAGTGACTCTGGCTTGTCTTACTCCATTCCCTTTTCCCTCCTTCAATTTTCTGTATACACCAATTATCAAGTCAGCACAGGATAGTGGGAAGGGCCATTCCCCAAGCACATGCCCATAGAGTATTGTCCAATAGGTAATTAGCCTTAAGAGCTTGAACTGACCTCACTGCATTGACTCGAGAGTTTCAGCCTTCTACAAGAAAAGGTTTATCCTGATCTGCCAGGAGCAGACCAGCACAGGGATGGATACAGAACATGGAGGCTAGCACACTGAGTGAACCTGGGCAGGTGTGGTCTCTGTGGGTGGAGAATTTGTAGGGAGGATTCTACCACAAGTTGGCTGCTCTGCTTTGGTTGCAAAGCAGTAGATCAGCAGAGAAGTTACACAAATGACAAAGGAAGAGTATACTCCAAAAAATGCCAGAATTTAACAGGATTTGGCTACACCCAGCACCAGAAGTGACTCAGCATGAACCACAGCCATATTCTTCACCCTGGCATTTGCCCAGGGCAGCCACACTTCTGCACACCAGGGGAGCTCTTCCTGGGGCAGCCACAAATCTTCACAGCGAGGGGAGAAGGGTCTGCCTGGAGCAGTAGAACTTTCTCAGCATAGCCGAGCTTCCCAGGGCAGAGACACTTCCTTTGAGGGGCTCTTCCTAGGGCATTTCTGCAGCTCGGCTGCTCTTTGCAGCCCGTTTGCAGGACAGCTACTGTACATATATCTATTCCTGTTCTGCAGAGGATGCTGTTAACCTCCTTGGCAGACTCTAAAGGCTTTTTAAAAAATTAATAAAAAACCAAGCAAACTCTAACTATAGATAGCTTCTATACAGAAAGAAAGCAGGTTTTCAACTCTGAGGAGACTAACAGCAAACAGTCTTCAGATAAACTCCCAAAGGGGAATGTAACCTGATCCCCATCACACGAGGCTCTTCTAGAAGAAATTATAAAAGATCTTAAAGAGAGCTAGAAGAAAAATGGGGAAAGGAAAGAGAAGCTCTGCAAGAGAGTATGGAAAAGGCATATAACTCACTAAAAGAAAAATTTGATAAAGTGGAAAAAGAAAACAACTTCCTGAAATGTGAATTGGAAAAGGTAAAGAACTTCTAGGAAAACAGAATTTGTGAATTGGAAAGGATAAAAAAAAACTCCCAGGAAAGTAGGATTTGTGAATTGGAAAAAGAAAATAACTCAACAAAAGAAATTAGTGAAATGGAAAAAAATTCCATAGAGCAAAACAACTCACTTAAAAACTCAATTGGACATATACTAAAAGAAGTCCAAAAAAAGCTAATGAAGAAAATAACTCATTAAAAATGAGAATTGAACAAATAGAAATGAATGATTACTCGAGACATCAAGAATCAGTCAAGCAAAATAAAAAAAAAAATTAAAAAAAAAAGAAAAAATAGAAAAAATGTTAAATATCTACTTGGAAAAACAACAGACCTGGAAAATAGATCTAGGAAAGATAATCTGAAGATTATTGGACTTCCTGAAAATTATGATGAAAAAAAGAGCCTAGACAATATTTTACAGGAAATCATCAAAGAGAAGTGACCAGATGTAATAGAATCAGAAGATAAAATAGGCATTGAAAGAATTCATAGATCACCTTCTGAAAAGGATCCTAAAATAAAAACTCCAAGGAATATTGTGACTAAACTTTAGAACTATCAGATTAAGGAAAATATATTACAAGCAGCCAGAAAAAAAACAATTTAAATACAATAAGGATCACTCAGGATCTAGCTGCTTCTACATTAAAGGATTGAAGGGCCTGGAATCTATATTCCAAAAGACAAAAGAACTTGGAATGCAGACAAGAATAAACTACCCAGCTAAGCTGAGCATTTTCTTCCAGGGAAGAAGATGGACATTTAATGAAACAGGTGAATTCTATTTTTTCTAATGAAAAAAACCAGAGGTAAATAAAAAATTTGACCTCCAACTATAGGACTCAAGAGAAGCAGAAAAAGGTAAAAAGAACTCTTGAGAACTGTATTTCTGTTATGGACGTATATCAAGAGTGCATGTATAATTTGATTTTACTGATATTATACTAAAAAAGGGGAAGTAGAAGTGGAAAGGGGATAGCATCAGAAAAAGAGAAAAGGGGAGATAAAAAGAAGGAAATTACATTCCACAAAGAGGCAAAGGAAATCTATCATATCTGAGGGAATTTAGGGAGGGGGAAGAACATTGTGTGAATCCTACTCTGATCAGATTTGGCTCAAAGAGAAAATAATAGACATATTTGTTTTACAGAGAAACTTCTCTCACCTCATTAAAAATGGGAGGGGAAAAGGGAAAAGGAAAAGAATAGTAAGGGAAAGGTATAAGAAAGGGGAACAGACTCAAAGAGGGTGGGAGGGATTCTAAAGAGGGAGAGTGCTTAATACTGATAAAGGAGGTAGGGGGGAAAGAAAAAGGAAAGCATAATTTGGGAATAAGAACATGGAAAGAAATACAGAATTAGTAGTTTTAACCATAAATGTGAATGGGATGAATTCTCCCATAATGCGAAGGTGGATAGCAGACTGGATCAAAAGCCAGAATCCTACAATAGATTGTTTAATTTACATTAAACACATTTACATCAGGGTGATAAATAAAGAGTAAAGGTAAAAGGCTGGAACAGAATCCATTATGCTTCAGGTGAAGTCAAAAAAGCAGGGGTAGCCATCCTTATCTCAGATCAAGCAAAAGCAAAAATTGATCTAATTAAAAGAGATAAGGAAGGAAATTATATCTTGCTAAAGGGTAGCACAGACAATGAAGCAATATCAATACTAAACATATATGCACCAAGTGGCATACGATCTACCTTCCTAAAGGAGAAGTTAAGAGAGTTGCAAGAAGAAATAGCCAGCCAAAGTATAATTGTGGGAGATCTCAAACCTGTACTCTCAGAATTAGATTAACCAAAACCACAAAACAAATAAGAAAGAAGTTAAAGAGGTAACTAGAATATTATAAAAGTTAGATATGATTGGTCTTTGGAGGAAACTGAATGGAGACAGAAAAGAGTACACTTTCTTCTCAGCAGTTTATGGAACCTGTACAAAAACTGACCATATTTTAGGACATAAAGACCCCAAAATTAAATGCAGAAAGGCAGAAATAGTAAATGCATTCTTTTCAGATCACAATACAATAAAACTACATTCATCAAAAAGTTAGGGGTAAATAGACCAAAAAGTAATTGGAAACTAAATAATCTCATCCTAAAGAATGAATGGGTGAACCAGCAAATCAAAGATACAATTAATAATTTCACCCAAGAGAATGACAACAATGAAACAACATACCAAAATCTGTGGGATGCAGCCAAAGTGGTAATAAGGGGAAATTTTATATTTTTAGAGGATCACTTGAACAAAATGCAGAAAGAGAAGATCAATGAATTGGGCTTGCAAATTAAAAATCTAGAAAAAGAGCAAATTAAAAACCTCCAATCGAATACTACATGTGAAATTCTAAAATTAAAAGGAGAAATTGATAAAATTGAAAGTAAAAAACCTCTTGAATTAATAAAAAAATTAAGAGTTGGTTTTATGAAAAAAACAATAAAATTGATAAACCTTTAGTAAATCTAGTTAGAAAAAGGAGAGAGGAAAATCAAATTATTAGTCTTAAAAATGAAAAGGGAGAACTTTCCACCAATAAAGAGGAAATTAAAGAAATAATAAGGAGTTATTTTGCCCAACTTTATGCTAAAAAATTTGATAACCTAAGTGAAATGCATGATTACCTTAAAAAATATAGGCTTCCTAGATTAACAGAGGGGGAAGTAAATTGCTTAAATAGTTCCATTTCAGAAAAAGAAATAGAACAAGCTATTAATCAACCTCCTAAGAAAAAATCCCTATGATCAGATGGATTATGTGAATTATTCCAAACATTTAAAGAACAATTAACTGCAATGTTATATAAACTATTTGAAAAAATAAATAATGAAACTCTTACCAAATTTCTTTTATGACACAGACATGGTACAGAAACCTAACCCTAAGTTTGAAACTCTAAGATTGAAAACAAAGAAAGAAAATTATAGGCCAATCTCCCTCATGAATATTGATGCAAAAATCCTAAATAAAATATTAGCAAAAAGATTACAGAAAATCATCCCCAGGATAATACACCATGACCAAGTTGGATTTATACCAGGAATGCAGGGCTGGTTCAATATCAGGAAAACTATTAGCATAATTGACTATATCAATGACCAAATTAAAAAAATCCATATGATCATCTCAATAGATGCAGAAAAAGCATTTGATAAAATCCAACATCCATTCCTATTAAAAACACTTGGAGAGTATAGGCATAAATGGACTTTTCCTTAAAATAGTCAGTCAGATCTATTTAAAACCATCAGTAAGCATCATATGTAATGAGGATAAACTGGAACCATTACCAATAATATCAGGAGAGAAACAAGGTTGCCCACTATCACCATGACTATTCAATATTGTATTAGAAATGCTAGCTTTGTCAATAAGAGTTAAGAAAGACATTAAAGGAGTAGGTAATGAGGAAACCAAATTATCACTCTTTGCAGATGATATGATGATATACTTAGAGAACCCCAAAGATTCTATTAAAAGCTATTAGAAATAATCCACACCTTTAGCAAAGTTGCAGGATACAAAATAAACTGCAAATCATCAGCATTCTTATATATCACTAACAAAATCCAATCATTAGCATTACAAAGAGAAATTCCATTTCGATGGCATAAAATATTTGGAACCTATCTGCCATGGGAAAGTCAGGAACTATATGAGCAAAAACCCTTTTCACACAAATAAAGTCAGATCTAATGAATTGGAAAAATATCAAGTGCTCTTGGATAGGGCAAACAAATATAATAAAGGTAACAATACTACCTAAACTAATCTATTTATTTCATGTTATACCAATCAGACTCCCAAGAAACTATTTTAATGATGTAGAAAAATTAACAACAAAATTCATCTGGAAGAACAAAAGGTCAAGACTTTCAAGGGAACTAATTAAAAAAAATCAAATAAAGGTGGCCTAGCTGTACCAGATCTAAAACTATATTACAAAGCAGTGGTCACGAAAACCATTTGGTATTGGCTAAGGAATAGACTAGTTGATCAATGAAATAGGTTAGCCTCACAGGACAAAATAGTCAATAACTTTAATAATCTAGTGTTTGACAAACCCAAAGACTCCAGCTTTTGAGATAAGAATTCACTGTTTGACAAAAACTGCTGGGAAAATTGGAAATTAGTATGGCAGAAACTAGGCATTGACCCACACTTAACACCATACACCAAGATGAGGTCAAAATGGGTTCATGATCTAGGCATAAAGAATGAGATTATAAATAAATTAGAAGAACCTAGTATAGTTTACCTCTCAGACTTTTGGAGGAGGAAGGAATTTGTGACTAAAGAACAACTAGAGATCATTATTGATCACAAAATAGAAAATTTTGATTAGATATAATTCAAAAGTTTTTGTAGAAACAAAACTAATGCAGACAAGATTAGAAGGAAAGCAATATACTGGAAAACATTTTTACAGTCAAAGGTTCTGATAAAGGCCTCATTTCCAAAATATATAGAGAATTGACTCTAATTTATAAGAAATCAAGCCATTCTCCAATTGATAAATGGTCAAAGGATATGAACAGACAATTCTCAGATGAACAAATTAAAACTATTTCTAGCCATATGAAAAGATGCTCCAAGTCATTATTTATCAGAGAAATGCAAATTAAGACAACTCTGAGATACCACTTGACACCTGTCAGATTGGCTAGAATGACAGGGAAAGATAATGAGGAATGTTGGAGTGGATGTGAGAAATCTGGGAGACTGATACATTGTTGGTGTAATTATGTGTTCATCCAGCCATTTTTGAGAGCGATTTGGAACTATCCTCAAAAAGTTACCAAAATGTGCATATCCTTTGATCCAGCAGTGTTACTACTGGGATTATGTCCCAAAGAGATCTTAAACAAGGAAAGGGGCCTGTATGTGCAAGAATGTTTGTGGCAGCCTTCTTTGTAGTGGCCAGAAACTGGAAACTGGAAATGCCCCTCAATTAGAGGATGGGTGAATGTTATGGAATATTATTGTTCTGTAAGAAATGACCAGCAGGATGAGTTCAGAAAGCCCTGAAGAGAATTACATGAACTGATATTGAGTAAAATGAGCAGGACCAGGAGATCATTATATACTTCAACAACAATACTATATATATATGATCAATTATGATGGACTATATGATGATCAATTTAACAATAAGATGAAACAAATCAGTTGCAATAGAACAGTAATGAATTGAACCAGCTACACTGAGCAGAAGAACTCTGGGAAATGAGTGTGAACCACTACATAGAATTCTCATTACCTCTATTTTTGTCCGCTTGCATTTTTGATTTCCTTCACAGATTTATTGTATACTATTTCAAAGTCTGATTCTTCTTGTGCAGCAAAATAACTGTATGGACATGTATACATATATAGTATTTAACATATACTTTAACATATTTAACATGTATCGGTCTACCTGCCATCTGGGGGAGGGAGTGGAAGAAAGGAGGGGAAAAATTGGAACAAGGTTTTGCAACTATCAATGCTGAAAAATTACCCATGCATATATCTTGTAAATAAAAAAGCTATAATTAAAAAAAGAAATCAAGCCATTCTCCAAATGATAAATGGTCAAAAGATATGAACAGACAATTTTCATTTGAAGAAGTTGAAACTATCTCTAGCTGTATGAAAAGATGCTCCAAGTCATTTTTAATCAGAGAAATGCAAATTAAGACAACTCTAAGATACTACTACACACCTCTCAAATTGGCTAGAATATCAGGAAAAGTTGGAGGGGATGTGGGAAATCATTGTGAACACATCCAGCCATTCTGGAGAGCAATTTTGAACTATGCTCAAAAAGTTATCAAAATGTGCATACCCTTTGATTCAGCAGTGTTACTACTGGGCTTATATCCAAAGAGATCTTAAAGAAGGAAAAGGGACCTGTATGTGCAAAAATGTTTGTGACAGCCCTCTTTGCAGTGGCTAGAAACAGGAAATTAAATGGATGCCCATCATTTGGAAAATGGCTAAATAAATTGTGGTATATGAATGTTATGGAATATTATTGTAAGATATTATTGTATATCTGTAAGAAATGAACAGCAGGAGGATTTCAGAAAGGCCTGGAGAGACTTACATGAGTGAAATGAGTGGGACCAGGAGATCATTATGTACTTCAACAACAATACTATATGATGATCAATTCTGATGGACGTGGCTCAACATTGAAATGAACCAAATCAGTTCCATTTGTTCAATAATGAATAGAACCAGCTACACCCAGCAAAAGAACTCTGGGAAATGAGTGTGAACCACTACATAGCATTTCTAATCCCTTTATTTTTGTCTTCTTGCATTTTTGATGTCCTTCTCAGGTTAATTTTACATTATTTCAAAGTCTGATTCTTCTTGTGCAGCAAAATAACTGTATGGATATGTATACATATATTATATTTTACATATACTTTATCATATTTAACATGTATTGGTCTACCTACCATCTGGGGGAGGAGGTGTGGGTAAGGAGGGAAAAAGTTGGAATAGAAGGTTTTGCAAGGGTCAATGCTGAAAAAATTACCTGTGCATATATCTTGTAAATAAAAAAGCTATAATAATAAAAAAAGAGTACATTATATTATGTTTTATGCCATAGTGTAGAAATATAAATATTATCCTCAGACACTAATTTTCTTCTTGAGGATCCCCAACTTTTAAGTGATGGACAGTTGTGGAAATGATACTTCTTCCCCTAAAATATTCAACTTGATAAATAGGACTTCATGATTCCAAAGGACTAAAGGAGAAACTTATCCCTATCTCTAAGAATTCAGAGAAGATTCTCCATCCCACCTGATGGCCTAATTAATAACATTATCCTCAGATGTGATCTCTGATGTAAATGGAGTTGCTTAAAAGTGATTCAGTTCTATAAAATGTATTATCTCCTTTAAAAAAAACTTGGATATTAAACAATTCCAGTGAAGATTCTAAGTGGCAATCAACCTGAGCTAAGAAGAAGTTAATTGAAGAATAAGATGAGGAATGGGTGAGGAACTCCAACTTCATAAGAAGGCTTAGTTTTTAAATTATATTTGTTGGACTATTTGGACTATGATCAAACTCACTTTCAAAGCATAATAAGGATGATTTAATAATATAATAATTTGTAGATAATAACCTTTTTAAAATTAGGCAGCATTATATTATTTTCTCTGAATATTTTCATGTCATAGGATTGTATAATAGAAATGTATTTTAAATGACTTCACATATATAATTGATATCATTTTGATTTCTTCTCAGTGGATGTGGAAGGAAATAAAAGGAAGGGAGAGAATTTGTAACTCAAAATTTAAAAAGAAAAGGGTCAAAATAGGTATTTTTAAAGAGAAAAAAGATATAAAATTTTGGCATGAATAATATCTTTACAAGTTAGCTAATCTTTGTCCCAGTTTATGGATAGCACTAAATTTACATTTCAGGAACACATTTTTTTCTTTTAGCAGTGATCAAGAATTTTTAAAAAAATTTTTTCTCACATCCACACTAATTTCCTTCCGTTATAGTTTATGTTCTCTTAAGCTATTTTTTTTAGGAAAATTGGGAGAATCAACTGGTCACCATTTGAAACTCTGCATCACTTTTTGGAGCAATAGATTTCACCTGTAATTTCATTCCCTTTTGACCACTTCACTCCCTTTGCTCCAGTTGACCTCTTGACATCACTTCTTTCCATTAAAAATGCAGTTGTATTTCTATGTTATTTAGAAAGAAGTAAATATGTAATCATATATTTTTCAGAACTGGAAGGGATCTTAAAGATGATATAATATTATTTTCTCATTTTTTTAGGTTAGGGAGCTGAATGCAAAAATGACTATTTTCATTATCTCTATTTCCGTGTCTTTGTTTTTTCTATATTTTAATGTTTATCTTTCTTTCTCATCTATCTCTAGCTCTTCCATATTTTGAGTCTGACCAAAGACAAAAAATAATATTAATATCTCAGAAGAGAAAAGTTACATAACATAAATTGGGAGCTGTTGGTTGTGAAGAATGATAGGTGTATACAAAAATTAATGGATATTAAGCAATCAGTTAAGAAGTCTTTCAGAACCTACTACATGATTAATGACAGACACTAGAGCAAAAGTCAACAAGAGGTTTATGATATGCCCTCTACTTTCAAAATGTTTATAGCCTAGTAGAGACTATAAGGTATGTATGAAGGGAGGAAGGAAAGGAAAAATTGGGATAGACAAATAAATTGTTGAAAGAATAGATAGATATCAAAGAGATAATAAAAGATAATTGTATGTATATAAGTGTATACATATTACATATATAATATCTAATATTTCACTAATAAGTATCAGAATTAATTAAAAGAAAGACGAAGTTGGTGAGAGTGAAGAAAAAAGGTTTGGAGGCAGAGGAAATTGCTGTCTTCAATATCTGAAGAATTGTCTTGTGGAGATGGGATTAGATTAAATTTTCTTGTTCCCAGAGGGCAGACTTAGACCAAAGGAAGGAAGTTATAGAAAAGTAGATAGTGACTCACTATAAGGATAAATTTCCCAAACAATTAGAGCTGTCAGAAAGTGAAGACAGTGAGCTTATCTTTGAGGGTTGGTCTTCAATTATGACACTTTTTCCCCCTGGGAGTATTGTAGAAATAATGCATGCTTCAGATATAATAATAGCCAGCATGTATGTAGCATTTTAAGATTTGTAGAATCATTTACATTTTTAACTCATTTGTATAGATTGAATCCTGATACTTGAAGATCATTTCTACCTCTGAAATTCTTTGATTCTAAATAATAAGTGGGAAAACTGCTAATCTAATCTGGGCAGTTAAGGAAGCCTTCTTGGAGAAAGTGAGGTTTGAATTGGAGCCCATAATATGTAGGATTAAAATATATGTATGATATGGGCATATCATATGTGAGTTTTTAAGTGAAAAAGAAGGAAGTGTATTCTTCCCAGAGGAGCTTTGTAAATCAAAAGAATAACAATGAGAAAAGCCCAGTACATGTTTGGAGTATAGTAAGTATCCTCATTTAATATGGAATATTTTTGTGAAGAAGAATAATTGAAGTTAAGTTTGAAAAGGTAAATTGGAGCCATGCTGTAAAGAACTTTGAATGCCATTAACTCTGACTTTGAAGTTTATCTTCTAGGTAATGGGGGATTATAATATTGATGCATGAAAGTAGAGTAGTGACATGATCAGTGAGGTACACTGTGAAAGGTGAGTTGCAAGTGGTTGAAATTTGAACATCCAACCCACCTGTTGGTGGAAGTAATTGCATCTGGCTAGACCTGAGTTAATAGACTGAAAGAAAATAAAGGAAGAGACAGAGATAAGAGAAATTTCAAGGAAAAATAATAAATCTTAGCTTCCTTTGTATTGAAATAAAAATATTTATTCCTAATGGGGCAAGTAGAGAGAGAGAAATTTTAAGTTTGATTCCAGGAATGATGGTAATATTAACAGGAGCAAACTCTGGAGTGATAGTTTGGGAGCAAAAAATGCTGAGCTCAGTTTAAAACATAAAATCCCAAATTTTCTAATATATATATAGATAGGTAGATACAGATATGGATATAGATAGATAGATTCAAGAGAAAACAGAATGAGAGATAAAGACAACAAAATTATGTTCAGATAGATAGATAGACATATAATGATAGATGAATAGATAGATAGATAGACATGTAGATAGGTAGGTAAGTAGGTAGATGGATAGGTAAATAGATGAAGCTTTTATTAAATACTTAACATATGCCAGGCACTGGGATGAGTCATGAGATAGAAATGCAAAGCACTGTTCTATACTCCAAAGATAGAGAAAATAAAATGATAGGCTATTCTCTTTCTCTTCAGGAGAATATATTCTAATGGAAGATAATACATATAAAAGATTTCAATAACAAGTCAGAAAAAAGTCTTGTGATCTTTAATGTATAGCAACAAAGTAGATGTTAAAATGCTTCTTTAATGGTTCAAAAATTTGAACCATTTAACTTTTTCCAAGGACTTTGATGACTAGAGCATCTTCAATAGATGTGACTGTCCCACCTGCAGGAAGAGTTGCCAGGCTTCATCTTTAAATGGGAGATCATCTTCCAAGATGACAGCTGTGGAAATTGAGTTAGAAACAGTGCCATTCCAGGAACCCTTCATTTCATTTCTATTCATGTATGTCTATCAGGGACTTAGGGGAAATTCATGGTTTGACTTGAGTAGTATATAAGGCTTACTATTTCACTCTTGGGGGCTTTATAGCTTCATCAATTAATCAAGACAGCTTTTGCCATCATACAGTTTACATTCTAATGGGAGAACATTATGCATAAACTAGAAAAGGGTAAAGTAAGATATACTCTCATCAGGCAGGGTGTGAAGATGGATGTGACAACTTGGATCCACATGATATAAGGCATATTCAGGACTATCAAACCCTAAGGTATGTCTGAGGGAGAAGCCTAATTTTCTAATAGTGAGGCAGGAAGATGGTAAAACATAAAGATGGTGGGGAAACTGCTATTCAGAAGATGTCAGAAAATTAGAGAAATAATCAAGATAATGATGAAAAGAGTAAATGAATAGGGAAGGATATGATCAAATTATAAGTTAATTTTATTTTATTCTTTTGTAATTAGCTAATGCTTTCAAAGCTTGCAAATTTGTTTATATAACTTTGCTTACCCTTTTACATCAGTTCCCAGAAATCTTACCCTCTATATTGAAACAAATTTTTAGATTTCCCATTTTAGCAAAATATTTGTTTTACCAGTCACCACATGTGCACAGGATTTTTTTTTCAAGATAAATGTCCCATTTTATTTAACATTTTTCTTCTCTTTAAATCTCAGATGGAAAATTAGAGTATTAAAGGTTGTAATATTGGATTATCAAAAATACCCCCAAATAGTATTTTCCCAAGAGGTCTTTAATCTTTATTTTCTGAAATATTTGGCTACCTGTACTTGGTACTTAGGCCAATAGAAAGCAAAAAGGTAAATGATCTCTTCAATCACTATCACAAAACCTATTCATTCCTACTCTAGGAATTGGAGAGAGAGGAAGATATAAAGGAAGAAAAAAAAGTAGAGTGGTTGATAACCTTTATTTAGAAAGATGAGAATTGCTCAACAACATTGGAGTCCTTATAGACAAGATTTCTCTGTCTCTCTAATCTTCTCATATCCTACTCTTTCTAAAGCAGCTCTTTCAAATCTTTTCATCACTCCTCAAGTCTGCCAAGACTTTCCTTCTCCTACTTTATCAGCTGAGAACCTCGTTCCATATTTTACAAAAAACACAATGAAGCCATTCCAAATGAACTCCCTCATCTTCCTTCTTCTTCATCTCCTATCATTCAGGTTCTTTCTACCACTTCCTTCTCTCTTGTTTCACAACATAAATTTGCCTTATTCTTTACAAAGGCTAAAGTCTTAATTTATTCAATTAACTTCATTCCATCCCATATATTCCAACAGATTTCCCTTCTGTTATCCCCAATCTTTATTTTCAATCTCTCCCTTTCTACTGACCTATCTTATACTACCTAAAAACATATCCATGTCTCTCTTACCATGAAAAAAATCCTCACTTGATCCTTTCATCCCTCCTATTTACCTATATTTCTTCTGACCTTTGCAGCTAAACTCCTTCATAGCTAAACATATCTTAAAAAGGTTATCTCAATAGATGCCTCTATTTTTCTCCTCTTATTCTCTTTTAACTTCTTACAATTTGGATTCTGACCTTATAATTTACTTGAAATTGTTCTTTCCAAAGTTTCCAATGATCTTTTAATTGTTAAATCTAGTGGCCTCATTTTCTATGACTTCTCTGGGGCCTTTAATACAATTAATCCCACTGCATTATTGATATTCTCTTCTCTCTAGGTTTTTGGGACACCACTGTCTCCTGATTTTCCTCCTACCTCTGACCACTCCTCTGTATCCCAGGCATCTTCTGCCACATCATGCCCTTTACTCGCAATTGTTCTTCAGGGTTCTGTCTTAGACTATCTTTTCCTCTTCCCTTATGCAATTTTACTTAGTGATCTCATCAGCTCCCCTGGATTTACTGATGATCTGATTTGCAAATCTAACTTTCCTGCCATAATCTCTCTGCTGACCTTCAACTACCTTTCAGATACCTCAAACTGGATGTCTAGTAGACACTTTAAATTCATTATTTCTAAAACTAAAATCACTATATTTTCCCCTAAACCCTTTTCCCTACTCTGACTTATCCTATAATTGTAGAGGCCAACACCATCCTTCCAATTCCTCAGTTTCCCAATTTATAAATCATCCTGGATTCCTAAAACTAACCCCAACTGCTGTATCCAAGCTGCTGTCAATTGCAGTATCTCTCAATTATACACCTTTCTCCCTTGATACTGCTTTCACTCTAGTGCAGATTCTCATTACTTCATACCTTGTTTACTGTAGTTGTCTGCCAGTGAGTCTAATGGCCTCAAGATTTTCCCTACTCCACTCTATTTTCCATTCAACCACCAAAGTGGTTTTTCTAAAATGCAATTCTAATCATGTCAGACGCTTTACTCAATAAGCTCAAGCTTTTCTTATTGCCTCCAGGATCAGAGATCAAATACTCTGTTTTATGTTCAGAACCATTTATAAACTAGCCTTCTCCTACATCCTCATTCCTCAATGTTTATTCTTCAGTCCTCTGATACTGGATTTCTGATTGGAATATGAGTCAGACACTCCATCTCTCAACTCTAGTCATTCTCTCTGGCAATCCTCTGTACCTGGAATACTCTTGCTTCTCCATTCCAAGTACTAACTTCTCTAGCCTCATTTAAATCCCAAATAAAATCCTACCTTCTGCAATAAACCTTCCCTAATTCCTTTTAATACTTATGTTTTCCCTTTTTAATTAATTCTTGGTTATCCTGTATTCCCTCTTGGAACACCATTTTATTTTTGATGGAAGGATTTGCATAGCTTTATCACAGAGGTTTTTCCTTATACAAGGTAAGGGCTTCTTCTCTAACTTTAAATTCTTATTTCTAATTCTGCCCTTTGGAGTCATGTAGGAAAAGTCTGATCCTTCCTTGACTAATTACTCTTCAAGTACTTGAAAACACCTATGAAGCCTCTATAACTCTTTACTTTCTGGGAGTAAACACCTAAAGTTCCTCATATTGTTTTTTGGTTGTTGTTTTTGTTGTTTTGCTTTGAATCTTTTTACCTTCTTAGTTGCCTTCTTCTGAGTGCTTTCCAGCTTGTCAAAGTACTGCTTAAATTGTGACATCCATGACTGAATATGATACTATAGATTTGTTACAAACATAATAGTTAAGTTAGATTACTACTTCCTATGTTCCAGACACCACGCCTCTCTTAATGCAGGCTAAGATTACACAAGATTACAAGATTAATCACCTGCCAGCTTTTAGACTACGGTACTCATATAGGCAAGGTAGCATGACTTTGTTGTCATGGTGGTGGTTTGGGGCTCTATCATGATGTCAATGGCATAGCAATTCCCTCCCCTAATCTAAATCAATAAATAGTCTGCAAATCTGTAATTTTTTCTCTTTGAGGATATTGAAAATTTAAGTGACTGGCTCATTTTCTCATAGGAATTATGCATTAGAGTCAGAACTTAAACCTATATCTTTCTCTATCCACTACCCCTATTTATTTTGATTTTTAAAAATCACATACTACTCCCCATTTACTCTACAGTTTATTCAAAGAATCCTTTATACTGTTCTTATACATGACACTCCTTCTTCTGTCTTCCCCATTCCTCAGTATTACTTGTCCTTTATACTTGAAATGCAACTCCCAAACTTTTCTACCTCTTTGGATATGTAACAAAGAATTTACTAATAGAATTTCATACATAGAGTATATCTAGTATACTCCACCTGCTAGCAATACAAGTGAAGACATGGTGAGGCTTCCTTCCAGAACTATATGATGGGAGAGGATGCCTTCTCCCCCCACCCAATTCAGAGTATGCACAGGTATTCTGTGACTTACTGGCCTGTTTACTGTGTGGTGATAAAAAGCTTTTTAATCAATTGCTGTGCTAGAGCTGAGTGGACATACAAAAACTCTAAATGAAAGAGAAACAAACATAGACACAGAGATGGAGACAGGGAGACAGAGAGAGATAGAGATGGGGGGGAGGGGGAGAGGAAGCGAGAGAAAGAAAGAAAAAAAGTATCTTCCCTGATAACTTTTGGGTGAGGAAGAATATTACATTCTAAGGTTCTGAGTAGGAAGGGAAGTACAAGTACTGGCTGCCTTATCTCAGACTATATTTGAATTTAATGTTATAGTGCTAACTGTCTCTTATGTCTCTTTTGTGTTTTTTTCCTTATTGAAATTAAATAGATTTTAGACACAGAATTGATGGTATCACCAATTTATGAGTTTATAAAAAGTTATTAGATCCATTAGAAGTTCATCTACTGGAGTCAAGGGCAAAATCTGTAGCAGCTACACAGAGTAAGGAGTCAGGAATTAGGAGCCTATTTGACTCAGCTGAGCAACAAATTGAACCATCAGCCAAGTTGTGCTGCATCTAGAACCAAGCTGCATCTAGGGCCAAGTTGGGCTGCATCTGTTAATTGGTTCATTGATATTGAGATATCAATTGGTTATCAATAATATTAAAGCAATAATTGATCTATTTTATGATGAGGAAGTAAAAACTGGTGGTAATATTGGAAAGAAATACTCTAGATGATGGATCAAGAGCTATCATACTAGAGATAGGTAGCTCCAAAGCCCTCAGGATTACTCTTAGAATTTTGAACAAAGTTATATCTTACTCTGGGAAACTGATCTACCTACCACTAGGAGTAAGAATTGGAAGAGAGAACCTAGAACACATATATGCTACTACACTCAGTTCAAGTTCCAGCTTCTAAAGAAAGCCTTTTCTGATCCTGGTAATTAATGGCTTGTCACCTTCATACACACACACACACACACACACACACACACATTGCAATACACACACAAATGCAAACTATAATGTCTTTCTTCTTTAGAATGTGTATACATGTGCATATATATATTTACTTACTTATTTATCTTTATTTATTTATTTAAGTTTTCTTCCTGAGTAGAAGATATCAATAGCAAGAATTATTTTATTTCTGCCATCTTATCTCCATCAGATAATAATGTGGCACATAGTACCATGTTTAATAAATGATTATAGATTAATTCAATATTCATACAGCCAAAGAGAGTTCTTTTAAAATACTTCAGTTTTTGAAAAAACTGTAATGTGATATTTGTGTACTCTGTGATATTTTTGCTTTCAGTTCACACCTTAAACTCACATTGATAGTAATGTGAGTTGGGGGTAGGCATTAAACTGTAACTCGATTTGGCATTTGTGCATGTTCTACATTTCAAAATAAGATTTTGCATTACCTGTTTTAACTCCTTATTTCTAGTATTGGGGAGGAAAGAAAATGGTGATTTTCGTAAAACTTCAGATACAAACTAGGGGGAAGGTTTCAAAATTATCTTGCCAAGACTCAAAACCTATCTATTTTTACTCAGCACCAAATTATGACAGCATTTCCAGTATAAGGATTTCACTTTTAATTCTTCCCTCACATTGATATTTCCTGCAGGCTTCCATTTCTGTACTCTTGTACATTATGTCTCAGAATTTATGTCAGTGATAAGGTATTAATTTTTTTTTAAATGATGAAATTATGGTTATATTATAACATGTCAAATATATACTTGCAATTTGTAAAGCTCCACTGGCAACTGTTTGTTTGTTGGCCTCAATTCTTAGAAAATAAATCATCTAAACAGAACTGCACAAAGAATAATACATCTCAGTTAATATTTGTATTGCTATAGAAAGAAACCGAACTCTGAATGCATCAGTAAATGAAACCTTTCCAAAGTAGAAAGAGACATCCACTGCACTTCAGAGTTGTCTTTGTAAAGGATGGTTTGAGTCAGATGCTTTCTTAAATTTCCCTTAGCCTAAGACATGTCAAAAAAGGGATGTGATTTCTTCAGTATTAGGAAGATTGTGTTACCATTTGGTTGACTGATGTCCATGATAATCTAACCCCAAGTAAAAAGTAATTTCATCCCTCTGTATGCTCAGACATAAGAAGTTAAATTGTGTCCTTTATAATGATTTCTTTTTCATAGTGTATAGTTTTCAAACAGTTATCCACTGAGTTTGGTAACATGAAGCAAGGAAAAAGATATGTGTTTACTATGAAAACACAGTTTTATGTGTGCATGCATATATATTTTCTTATAAAAGTGGTATGATATTTTAGATTCCTAGGTTATGAGAAAGAAAAGATTTTGTGTGCATGTATGTCTGTTTTCATGGTTCTAAAAACATCTTCTGGCTTTAGAGTAGTACCATTGCTCTGCATTACTATTTAAGTGTTTGAAAGTCTATTGATCAATATTTTAAATTAGTATCTGCATTTTAAAAAAATAGCTACATGGCCAAAAGAGGACTTCTCAAATTATTTGTAAAATAAGTCCTCATTTAGTAGACCAGTCTCCTAAAGGGCATTGCTGAAGCCATGAACTTTGGCAGATTAGGGGAAATGATTAGACACTGATTGGGATGAAAAAGCCTTGTTACTCCCACAGTTGGGATAAAATAATGAGAATTTTCTATGCTTATGTTGCAGAACATAATGGCACTTACTGTGGTAAGTACACATATCATTTCTAGTAACAATGGAATCCTCTGCTTGCTGCTATTTGATATGGCTAGTTATCTCAAGATGAATATTCCACTTTCGCTAATGCTTATGAATATTTTCCTCAACTTTACACAAAAAACTAGATAGGTCCTTTGTCTGGTTGCAGTCCTAAGATTCCAAATATTCTACACTATGAAAGAAGAAATAAAGAGATGAAGGTTAAACAAACATTTCCCCCCATAACACAATGAGAATCTGTCCTGCTTGCAAGTAAAAAAGCCCCTGTAGAACCCCATTCACCATCAAGAATCCAAATTAGCAGCAGCTTGCAGTGATAATCAGTTCATTTCAGTGCGCTGAAAATGGGCTCATTATTATTAATTTTTGCCAGCTCCCAAGCAATTCATGAACCATTTTTAGAATTTCAAAAATCAGTTCATGAATCAGACAAAAAAATTAAAAATGAGCCCATCCCACAATGAGATGATGACTCAGAGTCCTTTGCAGTAGCTGTGTCAACTGCAGAGCATCTGAAATCTGATGAGGATGGAGTTGATGTAGAAAAGGCCATGATGAGCCTGAAACAATGTGTTGAATTTACATGTTAAAACTCCTTGTTGGTTTTGGCAATTTTGCTGAGGATTATTGAGAAATCCATAACATCTGGATGTGGGGGAGCAGATCCACTAAAATGACGAAGTTTATATTGGTCGACAAGACTATAAATGGAAGAGAAAGTAGTTTCTTACACAGCTGTTTCCAATTTTGTTAACATTTTGGGCCAAATTCATTTGGAAAAACAAAATGAAACAACATAAAACTATTATGTTAAAGGAATACTTTGCTGGTCTGGATTAAATGTAATCATGCCAAGGACATTCTAGCTATCCAAAATCCCAGAAAGATGGATACAGAAACCACTGTACCTAAACTTTACACCAAATACTCACTTAAAACCAAATTTCTTGGCTAATTTCATAGCACTTTATACTACACTCATATTTCAAAGTCAAATAATAATTTTTACTTTAACTGATTTTCTACCTGATATAATGTTACCCCACTTAAGGGAGTGATAATATCTTATGTTCTCTATCTGAGTCAATTTTCCTGGAAATTCTTAGAAGATAAGACTCACACAAATTGAGAGTTGGAAAGATCCCCACTGGCCATCTAGTTAAATCTATTCTAGCACTACCTACCCCCATTCCAGAAAAAAAAATCCATACTAGAACTTAGTGAACAATTGATCATTCAGCAAATCTCTCCGTTGAGGAGAAATATCACTACCTATTCACATAGCCTACTTCTTTTTGGGATAGCTACAAGTGTTAGGAAATATTTTGTTCTTAATTTTATTTCCATTATTCTAATCAAACTCTATCTCTTTGGGTATTCTAGTCACTGCTCCTATATCTATATTCTAGGACCAATCAGAAATCATTACTCTTTTTAAATGATGACAGACTTTCACCTACTTGAAAATAGTTATCACACACCTCATTCTTCTCTCTTTCAGAATAATAATTCTCACTTCCCTGAATTAGTTCTTATATGTTATGGTCTACATTCATTCTATAATCCCTCTTCTCAATGAATTATCCATATCAATGTCACTTCTGAAATGGGGAATATAACATTGAACACAGTCTCAATAGTGTCTCAGTAAATCAGAGAAAAGGGGCAACTGTCATCAGCATTCTTCACATTGAAGTGTCAATGTAGTCTGGCATCAAGATATTTTTGTTAATATCATACAACACTGATGACTCATATCAATTTTTCAACACACTAAAATCCTAAGGTATTTTTATTTGAATTTTGAATATTGCTTTTAAAAACCTAAGAGTCAGAATTTTGTGTTTATAATTTAAAATTTGCTTTTTCTTTATAATTAGAGGTAGCAAAACTAGTATATTGAGGATTAGTTGTATGCTCAAGTCATCTAAAATGAAATCATCCATGTGAAAGATGCTATGGACCAACTTTTTAAAGACAGGAAAACTGGCACAGAATAGGGCATTTCATTTTAGCCTCTCACTGGATACAATTGTTTGAGTAATATTTTTTTATTGGTTATATTGGCAGATACGACTCCCTTTTTTGTCTAAACTAGAAATGACTGTCTTTAACTACATGATACAAACAGCCAAAACAAACTCCTTCAAACAATTTAAAATTAACCATATCTTTACAATTTAGACTTAGGATTAAGGTTAGTACTGAGAAATTAAGGGACTTTCATAAGGTTACAGAGACATTTTATGTCAAAAGTCTCACTTGAACCCAGGTTTTCCCAGATTCACAGCCAATTCTCTGTCTACTATTGAATACTGCCCCCTTATTATGAAAATGTGACTTATACTATGATATAGCTCTAATTAAACTTCTTTGTAAATTGCAAATGATTACATATAAATTATAAACAATGAATGCTTTAAAATTAATGCTTTTAATTGGTGCTTTAAAAATAAATGCTTTAAAAATTGACCAGACTGATAAATTAGTGAGTACAACATCACTATAAGTAATGCACAGACTGAATGATTCTAGTAAGAATGTTGTAGAAAGGATTAATATATTCAATAACGCAATGGACAGGATAGCCTTTATGCACAGAAACAAGTTTCATGGAACCTAGGTAATGTAAAGTGGCATTTTGGTGCCTCATCTTTATGAGTTTGAATCATACTATATATATAGTGTGTGACCTTGAAGAAATCACTTAACCCTATTTGCCTCAGTTTCCTTATCTGGAAAATGAGTTGGAGAAGAAAATGGCAAACTACTCCAATATCTTTTCCAAGAAAATTTCAAATGGAATCATGGAGTATCAGATATTTTTGAAAACTAACTGAACAAAGGCAACATAAAAAAACTAATTTTTTTTAAAAACAAATTTGGCAATTTTTCCATGTGTTGTTTAATTGTTTGTTGCTACCACTGTAGAAAAGATGGTGATATGAGCTAGACACTATTACTATTAAAAGGATTAGCTGGAAAACTAAACCCTCATCAATAGTTAATATTCTATAAACATATATTAAGTACCTACTATGTGCCAAACACTGTGCTAAGCACTAGAAAACAAATAAGAAAAAATAGGCAGTTCTTGCCTTTAAGAAAAATACAATCCAATGGAGGAAGATAATAGACAGAAGGAAGTTGAAAAGATGGAGGGGCACCAGAGAGTACCAATATAGGGGCTATGAGAATTGTGGAGATGAAACCAGCTAGTGGGAATTGGAGATATACTCTAGTAATAGTCATTAATGAGTCAGTCAACTTCCAATACAATTAAATTCAACAAAACATTTATTAAACTCCAACAAAGGTTTTTTTAATATTATTTAATGTAAGGATTAAATTAGATTATTACTGATGTCCTTTACAATTCATAGAGCCATTTTGTATCAAAAGTCTCACTTGAACCCAGGTTTACCAGGATTCACAGCCAGTTCTCTGTCCTCTATTGAATACTGTCCCCTCATTATGATTTTGAGAATCAATCTCTCAGACTATCTGTTCATTAGACTGAGGAAACAAAGACATAAAAAACACCTGGCACTCTAAAGCTTTTATATTTTATGGGCATTGAATGGGTAGAAAGAATATACATACAGATGAATAAATTCAATACATATATAGTATAATTTTAGGAAAAGTGAAACTATAAACTGGAATAATAAGGAAAAGCCCTTTTGTAGAAAGTGGTATTTAAGCTGAGCTTCAAAGAGAGGGGAACATGAGGAAGGAGGATATTATAGTTAGAAATGACAGACTGCCCAAAGGCACAGACTGTTGGAGATGGTATGTCAAATACAGGGAATAACAAGCAAAAAATCCGTTGGGTCCAAATATTGAATACATAAAAAGAAGCACAGAGTTAAAAAAAAAATCCTATCCAGCTATCTAAAAATGGAGTGAGCTCCTTCAAGAAATAGTGGGCTCCCCAATTTTGGAAGTGAAGTTGAACAAATACCTGTCTGGTACATTATAGTAGGGATTTCTTTGAAAAAAGACAGGATTAACTAGCAGCTCTTAAATTTCATGATTCTCTATTCCTATGAAATACATGCTTGAGGAGATATGCCTAGGTAGCCATTTGTCTGAAACAATGTGCTTGAGATGTGGAGAAATCTTAAGCTTAGTATGGAATCAAAATTATGTTATAACAGATGTAAAAATTTGCATGATTTGGGGCTGCATTCAAAGAGACAAAATCCAAAATATGGAAAGTGAAATGTTCACTTTACTCTGCCCTGTTCAGACAACATCGGAGCATGGTATGTGATGTAGGGCTTTGATAAGCAAGAGTAGTCAGCAAAGCACAGCCAGAATGGTGAGGGGCCTTTTGTTTATACAATCTGAGGATAAATTCAAGCAACTGGATATGATTTACTTACAGAAGAGAAGGACCTGACAATTCTATTCGTACATTTCTTGTTGTCTTGTGAAACTGTAGGCATATACTGTTAGCCCCAGAAAGCAGAAGTGGGAGCTATGAATGAAACTTCCCAAGGAAGTAATTTATGCTTGACATGAGAAAAACAGAAACAAAAGAATTTCCTAATAATTAGAGCTGCCCAAAATTGTAATGAAGACAGTAGGTTCTCCTTTATTTGAAGTCTTTGTGCAAAGATGAAATGGCCATTTGTCAGGAAGATTATAATGGGGATCCAGTTTAAAGGTGAATCAGGTGGCCCATAGGTCCCTACCAATTCTGAAATTCTGGAATTTCTTGAATGGAATAAAGCAACCAACAGGGAAATGTCCTTTAAGTTCTTTACCAAATCTTAGATTCTATGATCAGTTTTTCTTCTTATCTTTTAGATGACTGAATATAAAGAGCATGTTGACATACATGTTTTCATCCTTGGAATAGCACACTTAATATATCCAAGGTTTTATTACCATATATTGTTATCATGACTGATTCTTTCTCATTAATTTTAGGTTGATAGCCTTTTGATTAGATATGCTAAGAAG
This sequence comes from Sarcophilus harrisii, assembly GCF_902635505.1. Taxonomy (NCBI): domain Eukaryota; kingdom Metazoa; phylum Chordata; class Mammalia; order Dasyuromorphia; family Dasyuridae; genus Sarcophilus; species Sarcophilus harrisii. Next base: position 273,520,740 of record NC_045427.1, on the reverse strand, counting down.
CAGTACAAAACAAGGAAATTAGTGAAATAGCTATAGTCTTGTTTTTCTTTGCCTCTTTCTTCTTCATTTATAATTTCCCATGATTCAGTTCTCAAATATTACAGCTTTTGTTATGCAATGATATTCTGACAATCAATATGAATGCACAAAGTAGGAGACAAGGACAAGTAAAGAGGCACTCATACATACATATACAAAATAGTTATATGATCAGCCTAACTAACTATACTGTAGATCATGGGGTCATAGTTTTAGCTTTAGAAGCAACCTAAGAAGTCATCTATCCTAGTAAATAAAGAAGCAGAGAGAGGTTAATGACTTTTCAAAAGTTTCATTGTCAGTAAAGTGTCAAGAACAGTATTTAATCTAAGATCTTACTGCTTTCCTATTGCAGCCTACTACCTTTATGAGTTTATGAAATCATTTTCATCTGATGTTACAATTAAAAATGAAGTTTATATTTGGATCTACTATGAAGAATTCCATCATAGTTGGATGGATGTATTTTTACTAGGAATAAATCTTACAACAAACTTTGTTTGCCTCCATTTCTTCATTTATAAAGTGATCTGCAGAAGGAAATAGCAAACAAACACAGTAGCTTTGCCAAGAGAACCCCAAAATGAGATCATGAAGAATCAGACATAACTGAACCCTCTGAACAACAAGGAATGAGTCTCAAATACAGAACTGAATAATAATATGTATGTTTTTATTTTGTTTTGCATTTGAAAATTAATGAAGATATAAATAAATGGCTATATATGTGTTTATATCACATATATACACACATGTATATGTGCAAGTGTGTTCGTATATGTATGAACTTTATTATTCTTTACTGACATAAGTAAAGTCCAGGACAGCAGGACATTTCAAGATTTTCAACAAGAGGATCTGAATTACCAAAAATCAGTCCTAGAGTATTATTCCACCTGCTGTGAACTGTTGTCAATATGTTCTCAGATAAAATTAGCAAGAAATTAGAAAGTCTCTTTCATCAAGCTGCAACCTTCAGTGAAGTAAAACCCCCCACAGAAGCACATCCTAACCTCCACCTAGGAATATGACAGAATATATCATACTAGTCAATAAAGTCACTGTGTGATATGTGTTTATGTGAATATGTGTGTGTATATGTGTGTGTGAGCGTGTGTGTGTGTATGAGCGTGTGCCCAGGGAATAGGAAACTGGATTGTAAGAACTTTCAAAATAAATTTATCAAGAATTATGTATTCCTAACCCAATTCTGAATAAACTCAGGTTAACAGAGATGAGGCATTTCTTTAGAATCATAATTTGCAATTTTATGCTATTTTTTATTGTTTTAAAAACTACATGGAATGTGATCCTTAGGACACCTTAGAATTTGAAATCACTGTCTAAGAGTTGAGTGGAAGCTGAATCAAGTTATACCAATGTTTCCTGAAGTGTATTATGAGTTGCTAAGAGAAGAAAGCTCAACAATTCATGACTATTTTAATAAACTATTCTTGGTTACTAGTTGCTAAGCCCACAGTTTTTAACTTGAGAAATACTGTCCAAAATGTCAGTATTATGATAAAAAATTAATGTTACATTGCTTTAATTATACAATGCCTTGGATTTATCAAACTCTATAGTAAGTACTATGTTCGTTTTGCTTGTGGGACTTATAAGCTTATATATTCTTCTGGTCAATTTTTTTGTTTTTATTTTTAATCAGTATGTAATTTAATTAAATTTAATTAAATGTAATTTAATTAATATTTCATTAAATATTCCATTAAATATTTCACTAAAAAGGTTTTGTTATTAGAATCAAATTCATGTCATAAAAAGTTTGATAGGGGTCTTTTTCAATACTTGAGAATAAGTTTTGTAATGTGGTATTGTTATTTGAAAGTTTCATAAATTTATACTATGAATGCATCAGTGAAAAGAGGTGAGGGTTTTTTTTTCCCTTTTGGTAACTGTTAAATTATTTCAGATTTTATTTGGCCTTTATTGTTTGAGTATTTGGTAACATTGTAGTAACTCAACTATTCCTTTTGTATTTTCAGTTTTGTTAGCATAAAACTGTGTTTAGTAGGTTCTAATAATTCTTTTAATTTTTTATGAGTTTGTAGTGATTTAAAATTTTATGATTTTAATTTCTGCTTTCTGCTTTCTAATTATATTGACTAAATATTTATTAATTTTATTAGGCTTTTCAAAGACCCTGTTCTTAGTTTTATTGATTATTTATATAGTTTGTGTTTTAAATTTATCTCTTTCTCTTAATTTTTAATCTCTCCCCTTTTGTACTTATTTTACATTTATTTATTTGTTGACTTTCTAACTTTTAAAAAATATTTTTAATTCATTGAACTTCCCTTTTAAATTTTGTTAATATATGTTTGCACTGATATTTTCCCATGAAGACTGATTCGGTTACATATTTCCAAGTTTGATGTGTCATTTCATCATTATCATTCAATAACTATTAATCATTTATATTGTTTGTAAACAATATAATAATAAACACTTATTATTTAGAATTTCATTTCTAAGTTTCCATTTGGGTTGTGATTTTTGTTCTCTGGAAACTGATTATCTTTTTAAAATGAATTATACTCGCTAAAAGATGTTCCACCTTTTAAAGTTGTTTGCAACATTTCTATGCTCTGATATATATTCAATTTATGTAAATGCTATAAAGTGTTAAAAGTTAAGTGTATGTCTTAATAGTCCCATTTAGAAGATACTATCAATCTTTAAGTTCTAATTTCTCCCAGAAATCATTCAGTTCTCCATATTTTTTCTTTTGTTTGTATTTCCACTAGATTTGTCTAAAGTTAAGAGAGGGACATCAAAAGTTACTTGTGTGTTTTTCAAAAAATAAAAGAAATAAAACTTCTTTAATGGTCTCTTGTTTTGTTTTGTTTTGTTCCCCACACCTGTTGTATTTATTTATCTCTTTTTGAATTTCTGTTGCCTGGGGAGCTTTAAAAGCAAATAATTAGTTTAGATATATTTTCATTTATAAAAATGCTTTGAATACCTTTTAAAATTGATCATACCGCTTCTTTCATTAATGGTTAGCTTAAGGTTTGCAAGATATGTTTTCTTGGATTACATCTTGAATTCCTTGGGTTGCAGCTTGAGTTCCCTTGCTTTTCAGAAGATACTATTCCATCCCTTTTTTGTGTTTACTAAGTGGATGCAAAATTTTTGGTTGAGTCATTTTTTCAGCCATGTCTTATTCTTCATGACATTATTTGAGGTTTTCTTTAAAAGGACACCAGGGTGATTTTCCATTTCCTTCTCCAGATTATTTTATAGACGAGAAAATGAGGCATGGGGTTAAATAACTTGTGCTAGATCACACAGCTTATAAGTGTCTAAGGATGGATTTGAACTTGGCTTCTCATAACTTTAGGGTTGGCAATCCATCTACTGCACCATTTAACTGTCAGAAGCAACATAGTTTTGTATTATTTGAATTTTCTTTCCCTTGAATTTTTTCTCCTTGAAATATTTTCTATTTTTCTATGGAAGTGTTAATTAACTATTTTTTTGTCTCAGAGTTTAAAAGAATGATTTAATTAATTTTTTCTGGAAATGATCTGTAAATTCTTTTATTTAGCATTTTGTTTTCTGTCATCAGCAATTATAGGGGATTTTTGTTATCTTTTGCATTATATTGTTGTTTGTTATTGTTTATTTTTATGTTCTTCTGTGAGATTTATATAAACCAGAGGGTTTGTCTGTCTATTCTGTCTTCAAGATAAATATATTATGCTAGATTTTTATATGTATAGTGAGTTTAGCACAGTGCTTGACAAAAATCAAGTCTTTAAAGGATTATCAATCTTTTTTTTTAATTGTCATGGACTCCTTAGCACAATCTAGGGAAGTCTACAGATCACCTTTCAGAATAATGTTTTTAAATGAATAAAATAAAATCCATAAAATTACAAAGAAAATAAATTAAATTAAAATATTTTTTTCTAAACACTTAAGATGATAGATGGCAAATTAAGTAGCATTGATTTAATAAAATTTCTCTCCTCTCTGTCTGTCTTTAATTCTGTATCTCTCTGCCTCTGTTCTTGTGTTGGTATCTCTGTGTCTGAGTCTGTCTCTGTCTCTCTCCATCTGACTTTTGGGGATAAAAAAAATGTCTTGGGGGGTGGGGGAGCTAGGGCAAGATTTTCACCTCACATGGACTGCTACTGTCTAAACCTGAATGCCACTTATTTGGCAGATAATGAAAGGTACCGGGAGCACCATTAACTACATTGACTACAATTGTCTTTAGGTCCGAGTTCCTATCACATATCTTAATCTTTCATGATTCTCAGTAAAGGTAAAATTATCATTGTTGTCTCAGGTTAAGCATTTGAAAGTGAATCTCAAATCTGAAGCCCCTCAAGGCTAACTCCTACCCCTTCAGCTACTTACTCAAATCTATATTCTCTATTTAATTTAATTCAATTCAGAAAATATTTGTACTATTCACATGGCACATATACTTTACATACAGTACATTAATCCCTACTATATGCCAAATGCTAGATGTCCAAAGTTTTATATTACATAAATTTTGCTCTATCAGAATTTTTAAGCTAAAAGACTTATGAGTTGACAAGCAATTCATAAATCTGGCAATTAGTACAGAGCATGATACACAGAAGATTGTTGTTGTTTTTTTAAATGCTTGCCAAACTTAATTAAATTAAATTATAATTATTTAGTTATATGACTGATCAAGTTTGTCTAGCAGTGGAGTTAGAAAGAGAATAATCCAAGAAATATATATTTAGCCTTATACATATATATATGTGTGTGTGTGTATGTATATGTATATATAATCCCCAACCTAAAGAAACTTAAAAATATAGGTAGAAAAGGTTAAGGAGAATAGTTTTAAAATGGCCAGAAAGATGAAGTGGAATCCATGACACTTTGAAAAAAAACTTATTTAAGACAAGAATAAAATAGATTTTAGAATTGGGTAGGAACTTAGAGTTGATTTATTCCAGTGTCCTCATTTTATGAATAAAAAAAGTAATCATTTTTGTTTCCTAGAAAATGAAGCCTGTCAAAGCTAGGATACTGATGGACCATTGATCTGCCACAGCATGACATTCTTTTCATATTCTAAGCAGAAGTCTGGGTAAATGCTTCCACAACTTCTTTCTTCCATCACGTAGAGTTGATCCCTGCTATAAACATCTATATGAGGAGAAGAGTGGCTGGACTGCTCTAGACATAGGGAATTCAGAGGAAGCAGGAAAATAGGCTAACTATTCTTAGCCAAGGATAAAAAACGTATATGATCATTTGAATGTAATAAAATAATAATTGCCATAATTTTAATGTTTATTAATAACTTTACATTAATTATATCAGTTGTTCCTCATAATAGCCCTTAGGTAGATGCAATTATTATTTGATTTTTATATGTGAGGAGACTCAAGCTGAAAAAAATTATATGACTTATCACACAGGAAGTATCGAGGGAAAGATTTGAATGCAAGTCCTTGGGGATTCATCAAGTGCTTTGTCAAGTATGAAACTGGGTTTTTTAACTCATTGGTAAATTCTGAAACCTTAATATCAACTATTGGTTTCTGGTATCATTCCAGATTTTGATTATGTTACATCTTTAGATTTAGTTAAGTACATATAATATACCAGTATTCATAATGAATGATTTTCAATTTTTTCCATAATATTTCCCCTCCTTTCCTTGGTTTCTAAGAAGATGTATAGATATAGATACATACATATATGAATATATATGTGTGTATGTGCATGTTTATATATATTAAGTGCAAATATATATGTGTATTTTCATAATAGATATTGTTATAAATACACAAATATATGTCTACTTAATAAGTAAGAAGTATAATAGAGACCTGAGTGTTTGGACCAGATCTATGATACATTGGCATACAAAGGTTTGGGTAAGGAACTGCCAATTGTTATCTGCTCCACAATATACACAAATGCATACATATATACATAATATATAGATAGATAGATGCATGTTTATATGTATATACATTTATATATACATACATGTCTAATATGTGCAATAGATGGTACCGATATACATACACACCTATTATGTATATGTATAATATATATTAATTTTAGTATGTGTGAGTACACATACACATATGTATAGATATAAACTAGCCCTGATAATCTAAATATCTATATATATCTTTAGCTCTCTATATCTATATGTCTATGGATATAAATAGAAAAGTAGATAGAAATAGATATGGGGAAAATAGGGCAGAGATAGACAGAGAATGTTCCTATTAATTCCTATTAATAGTCTTTTTTAATTTAATAGGAATAGATTATTCCTATTAATAGTCTTATCTTTCTTTTTATTTTAATATTTAATTGTTCCAAATACATGAAAAGATAATTTTTAATATTTACTTTTGCGAAACCTTGTGTTCCAAGTTTTTCTTTCTATTCTCTCCCATTCCTTCTCCCCCAGGTAGCAAGCAAGTGAACATAGGTTAAATGTGTACAATCTTCTAAACTTATTGCCATATTTGCCAAGCTGTGAAAGAAAAATTCAGATCAAATTTAATAAAATTTCTCTCCTCTCTGTCTGTCTTTAATTCTGTATCTCTCTGCCTCTGTTCTTGTGTTGGTATCTCTGTGTCTGAGTCTGTCTCTGTCTCTCTCCATCTGACTTTTGGGGATAAAAAAAATGTCTTGGGGGGTGGGGGGGCTAGGGCAAGATTTTCACCTCACATGGACTGCTACTGTCTAAACCTGAATGCCACTTATTTGGCAGATAATGAAAGGTACCAGGAGCACCATTAACTACATTGACTACAATTGTCTTTAGGTCCGAGTTCCTATCACATATCTTAATCTTTCATGATTCTCAGTAAAGGTGGGGAGAGAGAGAGACAGAAAAAAGGGGAAGAAAAAAAGCAAACAAAAAAGAAAAGGTCAAAATATCAGACGTTGATCCACATTCAGTCTCCATAGTTCTCTCTGTGGATGTGGATGGTGCTTTCCATTTTAAATCTATTGGAATTAGGGCTATCTTTATTACCTGATATTAAATCTTCAGAATCACCTTCCTTTCAAAAATAAGAGAAATAAATTAACAGAAGACAATGAAAAAACAGAGGAAAAAGAAAAGTACAGAGAAAAGAAAACAGGAAATTTAGAAGGCATTAAGGACAAAGAAAAGAGAAATCAGCCCAAGCATTTATTAAGTAACCCTCTCTCCTGGATATTATGTTGGCTCTAGATATACAAAGTGGAAAAAAATCAAATACTATATCTCCAGAGATTTTACTTGCTATCAATAAAGACAATACATACACATAAAATGCATATGAACTACGTATAAAATACAATATACAAAGAAATAAGAAAGGGGCTGAAAAAGCTGATAAAAATAAAGAAATCATTATTCCTTTAGTTGTTTAATTGGTAAACAACTAAATGATCTCTGAGTTCTCTTTCACTTGGATCATTGTGATTCTGTGAATTGGTGAATTGACTAACTGAATGTTAGAAAGAGCAGAGCAGGAACTGATGTCATCCAAAAAATAAATTAAAAATTCTAAAGCAGCATGTCACATATATAAGTGCTTGCTATCTGGTTCTCTATTGATTCATACATATGAGTTGTTTTGAAGTAAACTTATTGAAGCCAGCAAAAGCCAGAGAAAGTTATAGATAATGTATGACTGTAGCTTAACCAAAAGATGAATTAATTTTCAGAAAATTTTCTTGAAACAAAGAATATTTGAAATATTTGAAAAAATATTTTGATCCTGAAACCACTTTGGACTATTAAAAATTATTAATCCCCCCAAAAGGCTTTTATGTTGTTATTTATAATATTCAAAATTTAAACATCTTAAAATTATTATGAAAATTATTTTTACATTACAGAGCCCCTGAAAGCTCTTTGAAAACCCCTGGAGATCACAGCACCATAACTGATTTTTAAGAAATTTGAATGAATGAGTGCATATTTTTCTAAGACAATAACTCTCCATAACCACTCTATGGGATATTACTATAAAAGCTTCCAACATATGGCAAGTATATAGTTTTCTTAAAATGTTGAGTGTGCAGCTCACTCAGGAAATCCATAGCATAAAGGAATATATATCTGAGGAGTAGGTAATGAGAAAAAATCAACTTTATTCTTTAGATCAGTCTTTATTTAGTGAGTTCATTTCTTAAGTAGCTCAAAAAACCATGGTTTCTTTCTTGTCTGTCCACATCATAAACTATAATACAAAGTTGTTGTTGTTCTGTTTTGTTTTTAATATATAAATAACAAAGACAGACAAAATGGTGACTCAGGCTCAAAGTGCAGCATGAGCATTGTTAGAATTCTTACAAGGTGCTAAGTCAGTGGAATTGAGGAGACAATGGTTAAATCTAATTTAGCATTGATTTAATCCTATAACAAATAATGGTTTCCTAGTGATATAAAAATTGGAGTATAGTTAGTTTGCAGCATATAAGCAAGAAGCTCTCAGGGCCAAAGAGCACTCTGGGAGATTGATAAGTCAAGATTCAGTTGGGCAGAATGAAGGAAGACAGAGAAGTGGTGGCAGGCTGTCCTGTGGAGAACACTGAAAGCAAGATCCCAAAGGCTAAAGGATTTGGACTTTAACAGCTGGCTGCATTTGGGGTTATTACACTGAACTGAAACTAAGGCTGCCTCCAGAAGTTTCCCAAGAAATCTGATCCCAGAGAACAATATTTTAGAGAAGAGAACATTACAAGCATGAAGTGCTGAGTCTTGGCGCATCTTCAGGAACTTCTGCATCAAAGGATATGATATTCTGAAAGGCAGAGGAGCTAGAATTTGAACTAAGAATAACATAGCTAGAAAACTGAATATAATCCTTTGGAGGAAAATTGGATATTTCATGAAATAGATGATTTCTAAGTATTCCTTATGAAAAAAAAAAACAGAGTTGAATAGAAAATTTGATATTTCAACAGAAGTTTCAAGAGAACTATAAAAAAGAATAACATATAAGAGGAATCATAGGTATCTCAATGGAGTTAAATTGTTTACATTCTTATAGGGGAAGATGATCCATGTAACTTCTAAGAACTTTAGTATCATTAAGGCAGATAGAGGGAGTCTATATTGACAGAAGGCATGATTGGGAGTCAATTATGTTAGGATGACCTCCACAAAACAAAATGTAGGGATAAGAAAGTGAGATGAACAGATAAAAGAAGTAAGGGAGGGGTAGAATTGTATATATTTTCTCACATAAAGGAGACACAAAGAAGAGGTTTTATAGAGGAGAGGAAAATGAGGAAGTGAAGGTGACAAGCAATACTTGAACCTCACTATCACTGGAATTAGTTTAAAGTAGTAACAATACATACACATGCACTCATACACACATAAACACAAACACTCAAGTGCACAAACAGTACAGACATCTATCTTACCCAATAGGGAGATAAAGTCAAATGGGGATAAGTCAAATATGGGAGAGGAGATGTTAAAGGGAAGATTGGGGGAGGTAGAAGTTAAAAGCAAAACTTCTGAGAAGGGACAGGATAAAAAGAGAGAGACAAAGATAGGGGGAATGGGATGGAGAGAAATGCACAGCTAGTGATCATAATGGGAATGGGAATGGCATATGATAATTCATAGAACTGAAGCAGATAGCAAAATGGATTAGAAATCAGATTCCAATAATATATTGTGTGCAAGAGATATACTTAAGACAGAAAATCATAGACAGAGTTGAAATGAAGGTCTGGAGCTCTATTTTCCTTCAGTTGGAAAGAAAACTATAGGGATAGAAATCATGATAACAAAGCTAAAACAAAAATAGAAGAAATATAAAAGATAATCAAGAAACTGCACCTTGCTAAAAAGTACCATAGAAAATGAAGTAATATCAAAAACCTTTAGAACAAGTTTCTCTGATAAAGGCATCATTTTTTCTTATTGGGTAACTGAGTAAAATTTATTGCAATAAGCACCCAGTCCCTAATTCACAAATTGTAAAAACATAGACAAGCAATATTCAGAATGAGAAATCAAACTATCTATAGTCATATGAAAAATGTTCTAAATCACTATTTGATTAGAGAAAGCACATTAACACAATTTTGAGGTACTACTTTACATCTAACAGAAGTGGCAAATGCTGGAGGGGATAAAATTATTATATTAATGAAGTATTGGTGGAATAATGAACTGGTCTAACTAATCTGGAGAACAATATGGAACTATACCCAAAGGGCTATAAAATTCTATATATCCTTTTACCCTGCAACATTTTTACTAGATCTATATTTCAAAGAAATCCAGAAAAGGTGGAGATGGACCCATCTGTGCAAAAATATTAATAGGAGCTTTTTCATGGTTGAAAAGATTTAAAAATTAAGGGTGGGTTGTCCATAAATTGGGAAATAGATGAAGTTGTGACATGACTGTGATTGAATACTATGATAAATTATAAGGTTGGGGGAGACGGTTCAGACAAAAAAAAAAAAAAAACATGGCAAGATCTATATGAACTAAAACAAAGTCAAGTGAGAAGAACCAGGAGATCATTATGCATAGTAAAAGAAAAGGTTGTAATAAAGATCAATAGACTTGACTACTCTAATCAACACAGTGATCAATATACTGCCAAAGGATTCATGATGAAAAAATATTATCCACCTCAGACTGGTGGAGGACTGATGACTTCTGAGTGCAAATTGAAGTAGTTTTCTCACTTACTTTATTTTTTAACAATGTAGTTAATTCAGAAATATGTTTTGCATAATTTCACATGTATAATTTTTTATATTATTTGCCTTGTCATAGGTAGGGGAGAAAAAGGAGAGAATATGGAACTCAAAAGGTTAAACATCAATAAATTAATAACCCAGGTCATTTAAAAATAGTTATCCACAATAAATCTCTATGCATCCTAAACAAGTAGAGATTGACAAGAATACTGGAAGCAAGTTTCCCCTTTTGATAGATATATTCAACATCCCATAAGTCATTTAGATTCAATTCAATTTAGCTCCAATAAGTAATCAGGAAACACCAATTAAATGTCTACTGTGATTATTGATGATAATAAAGTTGAGGTTTGGTGGTGAAGAAATGGAATAAGTATTTATTAAGCACCTACTATTATTCATATAGTGTGCTCAGCATTTCACATGTTATCTAATTTGAGCCTTGCAACAACCCTGGGAAGCAGGTCCTATATTATCTCCATTCCACAGTTGAGAAAACTGACCCTTGCCTAAGGTCACACAGCTAGGAAGTACATTAGGATAGATTTGAACTCAGATCGAAATTCTAAGGACTAATTAGGACTAATGCTCTATTTACTGCACCACCACTGGAATTGGAAAAATAATGTTTTCACTATTTCATACATTTTTAGGTGATACATTGATCTGTTCAGGGTCTGTGGCTATCTCCCTAATACAGAAAATGATAGGTTGATAGGCAATGGACTTGATTTGAATGGCATTATCATCATACTCACAGCTAGTTAAACAGTGTTTTAAACACAATCAGATGTTCAGTGAATTTGAGCAAATATTACATAGGATTTCTTCAAAGAATTATAAAATTTCATACATATCCATACATATATATGTATATAGAGAGAGATAGATGGGTATTGCATTATGTATATTATCTCATTTTAGTTCTCACAATAATCTTGAATTAGGTATGCTTAGCTCCATTTTAGAAATGAGGAAATGCCTTGCCCAGGATGACAGAGCTAGTAAATGCCTAAGACAAGTTCAGCCCTTACCCATTGTGTCTAGTAGCTGCCTGAATTTAGTCGTCATTTAGTCCAACCCTTTCATTTTATAGTTGAGGAAAAGGGGGCCCAGTGAAATTAAGTGACTTGCCCAAGATCATGCACTTAATAAGTAGCTATGATTGAAAAACAAGTCTAATGACATCAAATAGATCATTCTTTTCACTAATACAGATCAGGCTGAAAGTCAAGGGTCAAGTGAAAAGCCCTAAAATATTCAGCAACAATGTGACAATTGAAAAAGCAAAAAAAGAAAGAAGGCTTAGATCTATAAACTAAATCAATGTGCTTTTTTAGAGGGTCAGTGTCTGCTAGGGAGATTCCATCATAGATAAGGCTAGGAGAGGGTCACATTCTTTGGTTCCTGGGGGAATTGGCATCCTAAAGACATAAAATAACCTGCTGTACTCTAAAAGAACTGATAGCTTCATAGGAATCATTTTGGTCTGTTGACAAGCCTGATAAAGTCTTCTCATAGATATATCCTAACTCTATGTTCTCCTCTGCAGAAGAGATATCAATGGTGTTGCTAGAATGGGATAATAGTTAATTAAATTTCAGTCTGTAAAATAACCAGGCAAAAGTAGATGTGTTCAATAGTTTCTTAAAGTTCTAGGTTTCTGTGTATCAGGCAATATTTGTTAAAGTGCTTTTAATTTTTTTTAGCACACTATCCAAGTAATTTTAAATGAGTTCTTGGTAAATCAGCTAAAACAGAGTGGTTTATTGAATGTAAGAGCTATAAAAATTGCAGATAAAAAATATATTACCTTATTATAAAGATTCAATTTTAAACTATTTAAAATATTTATTAAGCTTCTGTAGTGCTGAGTGTTGGAAAAATGCACCAGTAATTTTTAGTTCCAATACTTTAACATCAAAATAATAGAAAAACCAAAAATAATTTAGCCCATATAAATGGTTATGAACATCTTGCCCTGTTGTTGCAGTCATTGGTCTTATGGTGTTTTAAAAGTTTTAGTGCTTAGTTATTGACAATTACAATCTATTTGGGGAGATAGAATTAATTTTTAATAACATTAATGATTCCATAGCCTTTGTGGGTATTTCTTAAAAAGGTACAGATCATGAGCTACCAATACCTTCTCATTTTGTATAAGTTTTACCTATATAGTCCCATATAGTTAATAAATCTCCCATGGAGAATTACATGGAAAAAAATTTTTAATTTCCTTCTTAAAATTGACTGCAGTGCGTGCTCACCTAGGACACTTTAAGGCAAATTATACAGGGAAGAAGATATCATTAATACTGTGGTATCTTTTAGGGGTAGCAAATGTTAATTTTAATTCAATAGTTTTCCATAGTTCTCAGATTGGTCATTCTTCTAGTTATTCCCTGCTACGCACATCAATGTTTTCTTCAGTATATAAAGAAAGAGATGGATATAGTAAAAGAGAAAGTGGGGTTGTAAGAAAAAACAATCTGGAAAGACTGCAAAAAGTTTGATTTCTTGGTGAATCATCTGAAATAGAGTTTTGTTGAATGTAAAAGCTAATGCAAATTAGAGTAATTCCACATCTCCTTATTACAACAATTCAAATATGAATCATTAAGCAATATCTTTTAAACAAAACCAAAGCATTGTTTTTGCTGTCACTTTACATAAATTCCGACTGAAGTTTATATGACCCAAAAAGGAGTAATTTGGTAGAAAGCTGATATAGGTTGTATTTCTGCTTTCCTTCACATTTAGGCATTAAGAACTATTAAAATGTGGGAGAGAAAGGGAGAAAGATTCTCACTAAGTCCCCAAGAGTAGGTACCTTAACCCTTTCTTATCTCCATAATGACCAGAAAGTACTCTAAAAATATCATGCTAGTTTTCAAACTGTTGAAATGTAAACAGAAGATGCCAAGTAAATTTTTGTCTCACTGAATTCCAAATAATAAAAATATATATTCTTCAATTTGAAAATTTAAAAGGAATTTTAAAGGGCACTCTACCCTCAGAGCAACTGTAAATTACCAGCTTAATAAATTACAAAGAATGTGTACAGCTATTTATTCTTCAGTTCAATAAAAAAAATATATAGTTACCATGGCAACTACCAAATCGTACCCTGTGTATGCTACCTCTGAGATACAAACCATTTTATAGTCTATAAGAAAAAACATTTAGTAATATGTCGTATGAGTGAACATTTGTAAATGTTTTGAGATACATTTTTTTTAAAGCAGCTGATACACATATGTATAATGTCTTGCTCTCTCAGCTTCTTTAGAGGAAGTTTGGCATAGTGGATAGCATGTTGAATGTCAGGAGATCCCTAAGTTGAAATCTTGCTTTTGACATTTATAGCCCTGTGGCCAAAAGCCAGTTATTTAACATTTCTTTCCTTGTTTCCTTCTATGTAAAATGAACATCCCAGTACCAGTAGGGGTTAATTCATAAATTATCCTGAGGCAATATAAGATATGGATAGTACAATGTAAGCTTTAAAGTGATATACAGCTTGGCCCAAAAGTCTTACTGAAAGTTTTAGCTACTTTATATATTCTCTTTCCTACACACACACACACACACACACACACACACACACAATATTATCATTGAGGACAAAGAAAGATAGAAAGTTAATCTAAGTTGCTCTGCAAACCTTAAAATAATATCTAAAATAAGTATTATAGTTAACTTTTAAAATGTTTTTATTTTTGAGAAGAAATAGCTTTAAAGGAACCAAAAATAATGTATTACCAAAAGGATCCTATCCCTAATGATTTTAGAATAAGCACCAAAGTCCAATTTTTAAAATAAGTAATGAATATATATCATATTTTATATGATCAAAATGTATATGTTAACTTCTCTTAGAGAACTTGATATTGGGCTTCAGCAATTTTCAAAGTATGCCAAAAATGATTTAAGGGGAAAAAAGTGATACCTGTCACATTTTCCCAAAATATAGTGATGTTCAATACTTAGCCAAGACATTATGTTTCTAGTCCCCAATGTTCCTGCTATGTTCAGTTCAGACTCTGCCCACAGGACATGAAATGGTACATAGACAGACAATGCTTACTTAGAGCTCTGTTCAAACAAAATGTTATGAACCCCTCAGGTGCACATATGCTTTGCAAGGACTGGGGAACATGGCTTCACACCCAGCCAGCTGATTTAGCTGAACGTTAGATCAAGCATTCAGACGTGTTTGGTCATGTCTCTTTGGCTTCCTGTGGAAAGACTCAAAGGGTGGTTATTCTCTCAGAATATGTCCTTACTAGGTAAATAAGAGGACTTGGGCCACTAGGGTGACTGATTTGATTCCTTTATTCAAAATTTGAATCATTTCAAATAAAGTTTGCCAAGTTTCTCCCACTCTAAATCTCACTTGTTCCTTCACTGTACGTGAAATTAGGACTTAGAGAATGACAGGATCACAGATTTCAAGTTGGCAGAAAACTTGGAAGTCATTTCTCATTTTATGAAGGAGGAAACTGAAACTCAGATGGCAGTGACTTGTTCAAGATCGCATTGCTAGTCAAAAATAGTAGTGGGCTTTGAACAGAAGTAGTCTGACTCCAAATTCAGGAAACATTCTTTATATATTTTTCAATTAATTTTTTTCTTCCCCTCAGACAAAAAGGAATATATATATATATATATATATATATATATATATGTATATATATATAAATCATGTAATAAAAATACATGACCAAGCAAAACAAATTCTCACATTGACTATCCCCCCAAAATGTCTCAATCTGAACTGAGAATCCATTCATTTACATCAGAAGATGGACACTGTGCTTCATCAAGGTTCCTTTGATATCAAGGTTAGCTATTTCATTGATAAAAGTTGTAGGATGGAAACCTGAATTTCAGGTTCAAGCTTCCATTTTAAAAATTCCAATAACCAGTGAATTGTTTTGTTTGTTTGCTTTTGTTCAGCCAATCAACAAGTACTCATTAAAAATCTGCTATGTGCAAAGAAAGGAAAGAACCTACAGCAAGGAATCTGAAATTGAGCAAATGCCTATCAATTGGGGAATAGCTAAATAAGTTGTGATATTTGAATATAATGGAATAATATTGTTCTGTAAGAAGGACAAGTAACTGGGCTTATCCCAAAGAGATCATAAAGAAGGTAAAGAGACCTGTATGTGCACGAATGTTTGAGGCAGCCCTCTTTGTAGTGGCTAGAACTGGAAACTGAGTGGATGCCCATCAATTGGAGAATGGCTGAATAAATTGTGGTACATGAATATTATGGAATATTATTGTTCTGTAAGAAATGACCAACAGGATGATTTCAGAAAGGCCTGGAGAGACTTCCATGAATTGATGTTGAGTGAAATGAGCAAGGCCAAGAGATCATTATATACTTCAACAACAATACTATATGATGACCAATTCTGATAGACCTGGCCATCCTCAGCAATGAGATCAACCAGATCATTTCCAGTGGAGAAGTAATAAACTGAACCAGCTACGCCCAGCGAAAGAACTCTGGGAGATGACTAAAAATCATTACATTGAATTCCCAATCCCTATATTTTTGCCCACCTGCATTTTGGATTTCCTTCACAGGCTAATTGTACAATATTTCAAAGTCTGATTCTTTTTGTACAGCAAAATAATGGTTTGGTCATGTATACTTATTGTGTATCTAATTTATATTTTAATATATTTAACTGGTCATCCTGCCATCTGGGGGAGGGGGTGGGGGGAAGGAGGGGAAAAATTAGAACAAGAGGTTTGGCAATTGTCAATGCTGTAAAATTACTCATACATATAACTGTAAATAAAAGGCAATTAAATAAAATTTTTTTAAAAAAAAGGACAAGTAAGCTGATTTCAGAGAAGTCTTAGAAAGACTTTCATGAACTGACGCCGAATTAAGTGAGCAGAACCAGGAATATATTGTATCCAGTAACATCAAGATTGTATGATGATAAATAATTTCAGATTTAATTTTTCTCAGCACTACAGTGATCCAAGACAATTCTAATAAACCTGAGATAGAAAAATGCCATTCATTCCTGGAGAAAATTATGGAGACTGAATGCAGATTAAAGCATATTATTTTTACCTTTATTTGTTTTTTTCTTTCTTGTGGCTTTTCCTTTTTGTTTTGATTTTTCTTTCACAAAAATTCTAATATAGAAATATGTTTAAAATCATTGTACATATATAACCTATATCAGATTGTTTCCTTTCTTAGGGAGAGGGAACAAAAGAAGGGAAGGAAAAAAATTTGGATTTCAAAATCTTACAAAGGTGAATATTGAAGACTATTCTTACTTGCAATTGGGAAAAAATAAAATAATTATTATGGGGAAAAAAACAACAAAGCATCTACTATCTGCCAGACACTATGTCAAACTTGGAGATAAAAAGAAAGGAAAGAATAGTCCCACAACTCAAGAAGCACACATTGGGAAAGACAGACACCAAACAACTACTATATGTACAAATATACTATATACAGAATAAACATGGTTTAAGCTCTGTAGGAAGGCATCCAAAGTAGGACAGGAGTGTTGTGGCAAGAAAGATCTCGTCAAAAATGTGATTTTAATTGGATCTTGAAGGAAACAAGGGAATCCAGGAAAAAAAAATCATTATCAATACATATAGTCAAGAGAAAGTTGGCAATTGTCAATATAGTCAAGGAGAAATATAGTCAAGAAAAAGAGCCATCTTGTGCAAATTATAACAAAAAACCAGTGTCATTTTGTCACAAGCTGGATAGAAAGAGTGTTGAGATGGTCAGATTTCTGTTTTAGGAAGATCACTTTGGCATCTCAGTGGAGGCTAGATGGGATCTGGGATCTGGAAAGTCAGAATGCTATTGCAATAATCTAGAAAAGGGGCAATAAGAGCCTACACCAAAATGTTGGCTGTAACAGAAGATAGAATAGGATCTATATAACAGATATTATGAAAGTCTAAGTAACAAATTGTAGCAATAGGTTTTATCACAGTAAGGAATAAAGGTTGTCACCTAGGGAATTTTAAAAGAAGGTAAGGGTTTTTTTTTGAAGTAATGAGTGCTATTTTGGAAATGTGTTTAAAATATCTATGAGGCATTTAGTCGAAGAGATCCAATTGGCAGTTGGTAATGTGAGACTAGATTTCAAAAGAAGAGGTTAAGGCTAGATGAATCTAAGGACCAACTGCATAAAAATGATAAATTCACCTAGGTAAGCTTATGAAATCATCAAGTAAGATACTATGGAGGGGGAAAAAAAGGACAATAACAGTGACCTGGATGAAAATCCAGCAAAAAAAGATACTGGATATAAATCAAAATGGAGGAGAAAGAAGAGCAAAAAGTACCACAAAAATTTACAAAGAAGAAAATGTTGAGAAGACAATGTCAGGCTGCAGAAAGATTAAAAAATATGAGGACTGATAAAAGGTATTAGATTTGGTGATTAAGAGATCTTTGATAGCATTAAAGAGAGTAATATAAGATGGAAGAATCATTGGAAAGAATGCAGGATTTGGAAGAAAGTGAGAGGTAAAGTAGAAATACTTATTATAAATAGCTGTATCAATGACTTTATGCACAAAAGGAAGGAGAGATATAAGACAAAAATTAATGAAGGTTGGTTCAAAAAAAGATTTTTTAAGGTTGAAGGAAACATAATTATGTTTATAGGCAACATAGAAGTTGTCAACAGAGACTGAAGATTAGAGAGATAATGAGGATGAGAGAGACAAAAAATTGAAAAAATGTGATAGAAGGTAAACAAGACTAGATATAGAAGTATTTTAACCTGATCTTACATATGTGTATGTATGTATCTGGATGTATGTGTATATATGTATATATACACATATACTTACAATAATCCTTCACTTCCATTTTTACATGTGTATGTGGTGTTATTTTCTTATCCTAATAGGCCACAGAAACAGAATGTTGATAGTGTCTTTAGATCTTGAACTTTTTTTTTTTTTGAAAATGACTAGTATTTCCTAGACTTCCAAAGATTTGGCAGTGGAAAACATTGTTTCTAAATTAGGATAATTTTTCAAAATCAGACACAAGTACAGAATGAAAGAGGTACAGCTGGACAACAATTCTGAGAAAAAATAAAATTAGTAAACCCAACTATAATGTCAATGTAAGTAATTAGAATGTTATGGCAGCCAAAAACTATCATAGTTCCAGTGTATTCCACTATAGCTAGACTCAATATTTATCACATTTTAGGTAAATATTAAAAACTTGAAGACATAAAGAAGGAGAATGAATAGAATCCTAGACAGAAAGAAGCAAGTTAATATCCAAACTCAAACTTTCTAGCTATGTGATGAAGTTAGTTAATAGTTGTGAGTCAATCTCTTCACCTATAAAAAGGGAATTACTATAGTACCTACCTGTAAGGGTTATTGTGAGGCCAAAGTAAAATATTATTTGCAATGTACTAAATAAATAAGTATAAATATAATGTTTTTATTTTCCTTGAAGAAATCCTATGTAATATTTGGTAACCAAATTCAGTAAGCATATTGTTTTTCTTTAAATTCTAAGAGTTAACCCTGATTATAAAATTCAGTCTTTTTGCTCAACTAATTATGGTAGAGAAAGAATTTTCATCCTTTAACTACTGCCTATCAGACTATTAGATCTAATTACCACAAACTATAAAGACTTATAGGGCTTATTTTTTAATCATCTCTATTTCATGATGCATAATTGTTCTATCTTACTGTATCTTTGTCTATTTGGTAGGCTTGGAACTATTTATTTATGTTTTAGCTTCTTACAGTCAGTTTCAGATAAGAATCTCTGTTATCAAAAGAAATAGCACAAATTTATTTGTCCCAATATATAATATAATTCAGGAGTTCCTCCATTCTACCTTAATTAGATAAAGTTTAATTTCCCTTTCATAACTAGCCAAGTCTCATTACTTATCCCACATTGGTGGCTATTCATGATTTAATTCCCACTATCTCATTCTTTATAGCTACATAGAGAATAATTAGTATATCATTTGTGACTTTTGACTAACTCATTTTTCTTAAAACTACATTTAGTCCCAAGCTGTACCTAACACCTATCAGTTTGTCAATGTTCTCATGACATCTGTGCTGCTACATATACCAGAGTTCAAGGATCCTGAAAATCAGGGATAAATACACGGTTATTGTGTTATGGGTCTCTACTTTTCATCCTTTACTAACTAAATAGTTTGATTTTACTGAAGAACAAAATCTAAGCTAAGAGATGTTTCTCAACAGTATTGGTTGAAAGGATACATAATGCAAAACTGATACTATTGTTTATAGCTATAGAATGATACCGATATAAGAGAACCTAGTGAATAATATTTCTTGGAGTAAATTAAGCATCTTCCTTTCTAAATTCCTGACAGTTATCTTCTTTTACTTGTTATTTAAACTCTTACTATAAAAGAAGAACTGTGACTAACACTGTATAACTGAAAGGCAATATAGTAGAAGTTCCATACATACATATACATGTATATGTATATATGTAAACTTTATATAAATATATGCTATAGAATTTCTAATATCTCTTAATTATATATATATATATGTTGTTTTATATGTATATATATTTATCTTATATTGTTTTCTCTCAAATATATGCAGTTATCAGTTCCATATTGTGAATTTCCCTATCATAATTTCAATATATTGTGGGTCAGAATGAGAAATTAAATTGGATTTGGGGAGAGTTTTGCAAGGCTAGTAGATGATTCAAAATCTATGACCAAACAATTAATCCAAATTTGACAATAGGGTCCTGTAAGAGAAAAAAAAAATTCAGACTTCTGTAGTAAGAAGGGAGGGCCAAACAATTTTGCACTAATTTTCCATGTTATGGGGGAACTGCATCCTTAACACCCATGATGTGAAAGGACTAAATAAATAAATATATAAACGTGTGTGTGTGTGTGTGTGTGTGTGTGTACCACATTTACAATTTCATCACTATAGGTAGTTCTTGGTAAGAAGTTTCCCTTATCACTACAAATCACTACTTTTCTGAAACTTCATTTTAAGAGATTTCCCAAAGGAGAGGTAGAAATTATGTAGTTAAGTGAATTGTTCATAATTATATAGCCCATATGTCTCTGAAGAGGACTTGAAAATTGGATCCTTATGGCTTACAGTTCTTTCTCTGAGAATGGGAATCCTTTCTACAATATCCCTCCACTCCCTCAAAAGTGAACTTCTTCCTTTTTCTTGAATACCTTCAGTGACAGGGAACCCACCAAATGATAAATTACAAGTAATGCACAAGAATAAAAGGAAGGCTTCTAGTATGTTAGCTAGGTCCTTCAGATATACTGCATTAGAAACAATGGAAGTAATTGGAGGAAACATTGCTTGCATCAAGGAAATCTTACAGCAACTAAAGTTAACATATCATACTTACTTGAGATAACATAATGTTATTTTTTTGTTTTCTATGTTATTTCTCTCTTTAAAAAGTAGTCAAAGTTTTATACTGTAGACAGAAACTGAATTTGGAGTCAGGTGGCCTGAGCCCAGGACTGATCATTGTCGCAACCAGAAAATCAGCCCAATTCACCCTACATCCATGACTACCTTCAGCCATAGAAGGCCCCACCCTATATCAGCATTACTCCACTCTAGCACCATAGTTTTTGCAGGCATCTTCCTGCTAATCTGATTTAACCCCATTATACAAAACAACCAAGCCATCTTAACTATTATACTTTGTTTAGGGGGTATTGCAACTTTGTTTACTGCTATCTGCGCTATCACACAAAACGACATCAAAAAAATCGTGGCCTTTTCCACGTCCAGCCAACTTGGCCGGATGTCATACTTGTGTAACATTGGCCAAGATAGTTAAACTCTCTGGTCCAAAATTTCCTCTTCTATTAATTGATGAATTTGAACTATATGACCTCTAAGGTCATGTTCAAATATAAATATTGGATACTATGTTTTCCATAGGAAGTTTTATTCAAATTTTAAGAAGTACCCCCCTCTTAAGTCAAATATTCTCCCACTTTTTTACATCCTTGCCCTTCTCTTAACTCTTGGGGGCAGGAATGGATTGAAAAAGTTACAAATTGTACAAAAAACTCCCTCTGATACCCCCTCCCCAATGGCTTTTATTCAGTCCCTCTTATCTAGATTATTTCAATAATTTCCCAATTCTTTCCCTGGCTTCCATTGCTGATTTCATTTTCCACCATTGTTACTAAATTTATGTTCCTCAAATATAGATTTGACAATTCCAACCTCCTACTCCAAGATCTTCAGTGACTCACTATTACCCCAAGATAAAAATATAAAATCATTTGACATTTAAAGACCATTACAATATTGCTTCAACTACCTACATGATCTTGTTTAGTACTACCTTTCTTCATGATTCTCTATTCCAGCTAAGTTGACCTAATAACTGATTCCCATACAAAACATTTCTTATTTTGTATGCTTCTGTTTCTTTGTATATGAGGTTTCCCATTTCTGGAATGAATTCTCTCCTTGTTTTTACCTTTTAAAATTGCTATCTTCCTTCAAATTTTAGTGGAGGTGCAACTTTCTACACTATGCCTTTTCCTAATTCGCCAAATGTTAGTTCTCTTACCTTTCCAGAATCAACTTTCTACATATTGTATACACCCTAGCCCAGTAAAATGGGAGGGCAGGGGCTATTTTATTTTTGCCTTAATATCCCCAGTAGTTAGTATATTGCTTGTACAAAGTAGGAGGCTAACAGATGTTTTCTAGAATAGAATTAAATGCTAAATATGTAGCTGCAAATTTTATACTTTTCTTCTAGTTCTAGTTGTTGAGGGACAAGTAGAGCATATGGGGGACAAGCATTCCCATATGACAGCCTTTCAAATCCTTGAAGACAGCCATCAAATTCCTCTTAAAATTTACTTTCTTCAAGCTAAAAATTTCAAGGTTCTTCATCCAATCTTCTAAAGTCATCAATGTCTTTTGTCCTGACTATTCTATGGATTCACATTAACTCATAAGGATCCTTCTGAAAATATATCTAGAACTAGATATTCCATGTGTGATCTCATTTTGGCAGCAAGATTTTAATCTCCTGTTCTGTGACAATATTTATCTCATAGTGTAGCCTAAGATACTATTAGATTTTTAAACTACAGTGTTACACTATTGAGTTAGCCTGGTATTGAAGGTCATTAAAATGCCTAGATCATTTTCACATGAATTTTGATCTAATGATGCCTCCACAATTCTGTGTATATATGTGTATTCTGAAAATCAAATATCATACTTCAAATTGAATCCCATAAATTCCATCTTATTAATATCAATATATTATTTAAGTCAGTTGATCTCTTTGAGGACCCCAACTTTATCATCCAGCATGTTTGGTATCCTTCTTAGCTGACTGATTTAGAAAATTTGATAAACACATCCACTGTGCCTATCACCAAGTCACTGGTATAAATGTTGAGATCATAGTGCCAGTGCCAAATTCCTGGGATGCTTCAAAGTGATAATAATCCAATAATGAATATATAACTTTAGGTTTAGTGATTTGATCAGTTTTAAATCCATTGTCCAATTTGTCTATAAGAATAGGGAGGCATTTTTTATTCACTGAAATATAGGTAAAGATATTCTATAATATTCTCATAATCTACTGTTTAGTAATCATGTCAGAAAACAAAGCCTTTAGTTTGGCACTATTTGTTCTTGAGAAAGCCATTCAGGTTTTTAGTGATAATCACTTCTTTTCTGTAGTCTCATAAACAATTCTTTTCAAACATTCTAGTGTTATTAGAAATTTGAAGGCAAGATTACCGGCAAACTAGTATTGCATACATAGGGGAGATGTTAAAAGAAGTCTCCTGCTATATATTGATTTATAGCAAATTCATAAATATCAATGTACTATGCAAAAGGCGTATTGTTATACAGGCACTTGTATATGATACACTATTCGTTTGAGGATAGTCATCTGAATCAAAGGTATGGTGTTTCAGTTGCTATGAACAGTCTTACATCTGATCAACTTCCAAACCCAAATTTATAGCACCATAGTAAATTATAATATGCATCAATAGTTAACGAGCTTGATTTGTAGAAGAATGAGCACTACTTTGTTTTAGCTATGCCTAGGTAGAAGCACAGTGCAAAACAAAACGTTATTCCTCTAAAAATTGTATCTAAAGAGGAAGTTTTCATGAAAGTTGGTATTCCATGTGCCCCTCAAACATAACACCCCAAACTGCGAGAAATCCCTTAGTCATAAGAGCTCTTGATGAAAAGTAATACAAACCCTTACTTTCAAATATGTTACATGTTACATATAGCAACTTTTCAAGAGGATTTTCAAGTTAATGTATGTGTTTCCATAGTATAGATTTTTTTAAAAAAGGCATAATCTATGTTGCATTTAAGAAGTTTAAGATGATGTTAGTTACATCTGTATAAAAAGGCAAAAGCAAAACAAGATAATTTTATTTGAACACCAAAAGACATAGATATACCAGGACTCATTCCTTAGGGGAAATTGCATCTTCATATGTGAAATCTAAATATGGCATTTCTTTATATTATGTTTTTATGTCTCTTGATGAAATGTTTTTCATAATAAATATTTGAGTAGTAAAGATAAGAAACTTGTTGGCACATCTCCCTGTTTAAGAGAGAGAGCTTGAGGGAGGAAGAACAGCATCAACTATAATAAGGCCTTTTCACAAGTACTCTGAATAAAGCTTGGAATTCTTAGGCATTAATCCACCATAAGGGAAAAATTGTAAACACATTAGATTAATATTCTGGACAAGTTTCATTCTAAACAATTCTTTCTTTTTAATACTGTTCAGTTCTCCAAGACTTGTCTATGTTTGTTTTCTCATATCATATATAGTCTCTCGAGCTACCCAATTTCAAGTGCCTTGCTGATTATAATGGCAACATGATTTTTTAAAGATAATACACTGATACCTTTAGTAGCATGTCATCATTAGGTTAGGACTATTATATATACTGGTATTAAATTCAGATGCTCAGAACATAAAACTTGCTTCTCATTATTTTCTTTCCATTTAATATAATTGTTCATTCAAGAAAGCTTCTCATCTGTTATTTTTATCTGTGCGATCTATTGCTTCAAATGTTTTTGCCCTTCTGTTTTGCCAAAAATAATTGTAGTTAACTAGCTACACAGTGAAGTCATTGTGCATCTTACCACATTGGTTTCGTACATGAAATTGGCTACTGTTCTCAATTCTTTTGTTTTATTATCAAACCACAAAAGAAACACTGATCTCGCCTTCTCCCCCATTCATAGCACAGGTGCTCTTTTTCACATTTCAGGTGTGAAGAATTATTATAATAATCTCAGATAATATTATAACAAGAAAGAAAATTGGATCCTTTAAAAACATTAACAGCTTCATTGCATTGTTGCAGAGCAATATATTCAAAAATAAAGAAATTTCAAACTGGTTACACATTTTTTTTCTTCCTTTGGGGGAAAAAAGGATGAACCACACACAAGAAATATGCATTATCCTGAGATGATCTCCATGGTAATGGAACCTCATCTTTAATGGCATGGGGTGGGCGAAATTTCAGTTTTCAGTTCTTCAAATTTCATATGCAAAGTCAGTTAATTTTGTAACAAAAATATCAAAGCTAGATTTTTCTTCTTTAAAAAATGTGATATCCTTAGGTGTGTTTGAATTTTATACAGCTTTCCTTAACATACATTTCTCTTTTTAATTTTAATTAGAAATACTCAAAACTGTTCATAAATCCTATGATTAAAAACTTTCTTAATAGAAGTTGAGAGTAAATGCAGAACCCATCCCTTGCCTTCCTGTCACTTTAATTATAAATATCATTAACTTTGTGGCAGATAGCATGAATTGAACAACTGACCTTGTGAGTAAAAGTAGGCAACTAGTAAACAATGGAGATATTTATTTTTATGTTACCCCCTATTGGGACAGCTCATTTATTCATCAATTTAAAGTTTCTACCCTGATTAATTATTTGTACTTTTTTGATTTTCAGATAGCTTTGAGTTCTAACTCAGAATTTGTCAGTGACTGAGTATCCTTGGACAAATGATTTAGACTCTTTAGCTGAGATAAAGTGAATAAATATTGCCAAACATTGGACCTTATACTATGCAATTTGAATGTAAATTCCAATTGGGATTTTTAGCTACTCACACTTCCTACCTGGACATATGGGTTGTTGAGAAGAGGATAATAAGGAGAATTGTGTAGAAATAAGTTGTTCAACAACTTGGAAGATGAGATTTAACTCAGGAAATTTTTTTGTTTGTTTTAATTAAGGATAAATAGATAGATAGACAGACAGACAGACAGAAAGGCAGACAGAAAGTATTTATAGATGGATGATAGAGCACCAGACCTAAGACTTCCAGCACCAGGAAGAGCCAAGCTAAAATCTGGCTTCAGAACCTTAATACCAATGTGACTTAACCCCATTGTCTCATTTCCTCATCTGTAAAATGAACTGAAGAAGGAATTTGCAAATCATCCAGTATCTTTCCCAAGAAAACACCAAAATGGGGTTATGAAGAATTGTACATTACTAAAATGATGGAACAACATGATAGGTAGATATATAGATAGATACCAAAAATATTACATGCATATGCAATTGCAGAGGTATTCTGTTTGTAACAATGGAGAACAATTATGGATAAACTAGAAAAAAATTGTTTTTGTTTTCTTTTTTTTATTAAAGCTTTTTATTTACAAAATATATACATGGGTAATTTTTCAACATTGACTCATAAAACCTTGTGTTCCAAAATTTCCCTTCCTTCCTCCCATCCACTTCCCTGGATGGTAGGTAATACAATACACGTTAAATATGTTAAAATATATGTTAAATCCAATATATGTATATATATATTTGTACAGTTACCTTGCTGCACAAGAAAAATTGGATCAAGAAAGAAAAAAACTGAGAAAACAAACAAAAACGAAGCAAATAGAAAGAGTGAAAATGTGGTCCACACCTCTCTCTGGGTGTAGATGACTCTCTTCATCACAAGATTATTAGACTGATCTGAATCATCTCGTTCATGGAAAAAAACATGTCCATCAGAATTGATCATCATATAATATTGCTGTTGCTGTGTACAATGATCTCCTGCTCATTTCACTTACCATCAGTTCATGCAAGACTCTCCAGGCTTGATTTTAAAGAGTCCTGGGGAAAGTTACATAAACATGATGATAACTCTCACATGAACCAGGAGATCATTGTACACAGAACAGCAATACTATACTACGACAAATTCTGATGTACATGGCTCTCTTCAACAATGAGATGGGCCAGACCAGTTCTAATAGTCTTGTGATCAAAAGAGAACTGTGGGAACTGAGTGTGGTTCCATAACATAACATTCCTATTCTTTTTATTGTTGTTTGCTTGCATTTTATTTTCTTCATCACTTTCTTTTCTGCTTTGAGCTGATTTTTCTTGTTCAGCAAGATCATTGTATAAATATTTATGCATATATTGTATTTAACATATTTCTACCATTTTAAACATATATTGGACTCCTTGACATCTAGAAGAAAGGAGTGTGATGAGGGGGGAATTGGAACAGAAGGTTTTTCAAGGGCTAATGATGCAAACTTATCTATGAAAATGTTTTGAAAAATAAAAAGCTTTAAGAAAAAATAAAATAAAATAAAATCATCCTGCTGATCATTTCTTATAGAACAAAAATATCCCATAGCATTCATATACCATAACTTATTCAGCCATTCTTCAAATTATGGGCCCACTCAGTTTCCAGTTTCTTGCCACTATAAAAAGGGGCCACAAACATTTTTGTACGTGTGGGTCTCTTGATCTCTCTGGGATATAAACCCAATAGAAACACTGCTGGATCAAAGGATATGTGAAGTTTGATTTAAAAAAAAAAAAAAAAAAACTTTAGCACCGTTCCAAATTGCTCTCCAGAATGGCTGGATCCATTCACATATCCACTAACAATGTATAACAATGTGTCCCAGTTTTCCCACACTCCCTCCACCATTTGTATTTATCTTTTCCTGCTATTTTAGCCAATTTGAGAAGTATGTAGGAGTATCTCAGAGTTGCATTACTTTGCATTTCTCTGATCAATAGTTATTTAGAGCACCTTTTCATATAACTAGAAATGGTTTTAATTTCTTCAACTGAAAATTGGCTGTTCATATCCTTTGACCATTTATCAGTTGGAGAATGGATTGAATTCTTATAAATTTGAGTCAATTGTATATATATTTTAGAAATAAGGCCTTTATCAGAACCCTTACATGTAAAAATGTTTCCCCAATTTATTGCTTCCCTTCTAATCTTATCCACATTAGTTTTGTTGATACAAAAACTTTTTAATTTAATATAATCAAAATTATCTATTTGGTCTGCAATAATGAGTTCCAGTTCTTTAATCACAAACTTCTTCCTTCTCCACAGATCTGAGAGAGAAACTATCCTATATTCTTCTAATTTGCTTATACTATTACTCTTTATGTCTAAATCATGGACCCATTTTGACCTTATCTTCGTATATGGTCTTAGATGTGGATCAATGGGGGGGCGGAGCCAAGATGGCGGAGAAGGCACACTAGACTTTCTAAGCTCTTCTCTTTATCAATATTATATTGAGCCTCAAAAATAGTCTTGACTGCTACAATTCATAAAGATAAGAAATATAACAACTCACCGGCCGAAGAAAATCTGTAGTCTCGCCAAAAAAAGGTTTGTTCTGGGGCAAGGGGGGAGATCAGCATAGACTGGGAGAGAAATTAGGTTCCGAGGAGAGCCTCAAACCGAAAGTGAAAGCACAGATCTCAGCACAAGCTCGCAGCCCCAACCCACAGTAAGGAGCTTTTTCTTGGGGCAGTTGCAAACCTGCATGGCAGCGGGCACAGCCCAGGTTAGCCTCTAATCTGCGCAGTGCAGGGCTTGGCTTGGGACCATAGAGCTTTCTCAGGGCCGATTTGCATCCAGCAGAGATGTTGGGGCAGAGTTCCAGGCAGACTTCCGGTAGAATCGGTGGTCTGCAGTCAACTGCTAATACCCACAGACCCACAAGAGGCTCTGGCCTGGGGCAGTGACACTTTCACCCCTTAGTCGATAGCCTAGGGCAATCGCTAACCCACACAGCCCAACTGGGCACTTCAATAGCTGCACCAGTGATGAATCCACCTCCTGTTGGGGGAAGGGAAAACTCTCACTCAGAGCACTCCCATACCTCAGAGCCGGAAACCAGTTCAAATCTCTCCTATTCTGCAGAGGAAGCTGGTAACCCCTTTGCCTAGGAGGCTTACCCTAAAGGCTTTAAAACATGAATAAAAAGAACGATAGACAGCTTCTATGCAGAAAAAGAGCAGGTCAGCAAACCTGAAGAGACTAACAGCAAACAAGCACCAGACAATACCCCAAAGGGAAATATCACCTGTTCCCTTTTACCTGATGTTCTCATAGAAGAGACCATGAAAAGTCTCAAAAGAGAGATAGAAGATAAATGGGGAAAGGAAAGAGAAGCCTTACAAGAGAGCAACAACTTCCTGAAATACAAACTGGAAAAAGTAAAAAAATCTCAGGAAAGTAAGAATGTGAATTGGAAAAAATAAAGAATTCACTAGAAATTAGGATTTGTGAATTGGAAAAGACAAAGAACTCACAAGAAAGTGGGATCCGTGAATTGGAAAAAGAAAATAACTCACTAAAAAAAAATTAGTGAAATGGAAAAAAATTCCATAGATCAAAACAATTCATTTAAAAACTCAATTGGACATATACAGAAAGAAATAAAAAAAGCTAATGAATAAAATAATTCTTTAAAAATTAGAACTGAACAAATTGAAACTAATGATTCATTGAGACAGCAAGAATCAGTCAAGCAAAACCAAAAGATTGACAAACTGGAAAAAACCATGAATTATCTACTTGCAAAAACCACAGACTT
Organism: Sarcophilus harrisii; assembly: GCF_902635505.1. NCBI lineage: Eukaryota > Metazoa > Chordata > Mammalia > Dasyuromorphia > Dasyuridae > Sarcophilus > Sarcophilus harrisii. The sequence continues at coordinate 273,491,009 of NC_045427.1, read as the reverse complement.
GGAAAATAGATCTAGGAGAGATAATCTGAGGATTATTGGACTTTCCGAAAATTATGATGAAAAAAAGAGCCTAGATACTATTTTACAAGAAATCATCAAAGAGAACTGCCCAGATGTAATAGAATCAGAAGGTAAAATAGGCATTGAAAGAAATTCATCGAACACCTTCTGAAAGAAACCCTAAAATAAAAACCCCAAGGAATATTGTGGCCAAATTTCAGAACTATCAGATTAAGGAAAAAATTTTACAAGCAGCCAAAAAAAACCAATTTAAATACCGAGATGCCACAATAAGGATCACCCAAGATCTGGCTGCCTCCACATTAAAGGATCGAAGGGCCTGGAATCTGATATTCTGAAAGGCAAAAGAACTTGGAATGCAGTCAAGAATAAACTACCCAGCTAAGCTGAGCATTTTCTTCCAGGGAAGAAGATGGACATTTAATGAAACAAATGAATTCCATTTGTTTCTAAGGAAAAAACCAGAACTAAACAAAAAATTTGATCTCTAACCATAGAACTCAAGAGATGCAGAAAAGGTAAAAAGAACTCTTGAGAATTGTATTTCTATTGTGGATATACAAAAAGAATACATGTATAATTTGATTTTACTGATATAACATAAAAAAGGGAAGTAGATATGGAAAAGGGATGATGGTAGAATAAGGTGGGAAGGAGGGATAAAAAGAGGGAAACCACATCCCACAAAGAGGCAAAGGAAACTTATCATATCTGAGGGAATTTAGAGAGGGGGAGGAACATTGTGTGAATCTTACTCTCATCAGAGTTGGCTCAAAGAGAAAATAATTGACATTTGTTTTAGAGAAAATTCTCTCTTGCCTCATTAAAAAAGGGGAGAGGAAAAGGGAAAAGAAAAAGAGTAATAAGGGAAGGAAGGGGAAAAGATTCAAAGGGGGGGAGGGAGGGATTCTAAAGAGGGTAAGCATCGTGATACAAGTGGGGTACATAAGTTCAAAAAGGGGAAAGAGGGTTGGGGGAGGCAAGAAAAAGTAAAGCATAATCTGGGGTTATTAGGATGGCAGGAAATACAGAATTAGTAATTCTAACCATAAATGTGAATGGGATGAACTCCCCCATAAAGAGGAGGCAGATAGCAGACTGGATCAAAAGTCAGAACCCTACAATATGTTGTTTACAAGAAACACATTTAAAGCAGGGAGGTACATATAGAATAAAGGTAAAAGGCTGGAGGAAAATCTATTATGCTTCAGGTGAAGTCAAAAAAGCAGGGGTAGCCATCCTTATCTCAGATCAAGCAAAAGCAAAAATTGATCTAATTAAAAGGGATGAGGAAGGAAACTACATCCTGCTAAAGGGTACCATAAACAATGAAGCAATATCAATATTAAACATATATGCACCACGTGGTGTGGCATCCAACTTCCAAAAAAGAAGTTAAGAGAGTTGCAAGAAGAAATAGACAACAAAACTGTAATAGTGGGAGATCTCAACCTTGCACTCTCAGAATTAGACAAATCAAACCACAAAACAAATAAGAAAGAAATTAAAGAAGTAAATAGAATATTAGAAAAATTAGGTATGTTAGATCTTTGGAAAAAATTGAATGGAGATAGAAAGGAATATACTTTCTTCTCAGCAGTTCATGGAACCTATTCAAAAATTGACTATATATTAGGACATAAAGACCTCAAAATTAAATGCAAGAAAGCAGAAATAGTAAATGCTTTCTTTTCAGATCATGATGCCATAAAAACTGCATTCAACAAAAAGTTAGGGGTAAATAGACCAAAATGGAATTGGAAACTAAACAATCTCATCTTACAGAATGATTGGGTGAAGTAGCAAATTATAGATACAATTAATAATTTCACTCAAGATAATGACAATGATGAGACATCATACCAAAATTTGTGGGATGCAGCCAAAGCGGTAATAAAAGGAAATTTTATATCCTTAGAGGGTTACGTGAATAAAACAGAGAAAGAAACCATTAATGAATTGGGCTTGCAAGTAAAAAAACTAAAAAAAAAAAAACAAATTAAAAACCCCCAATCAAATACTAAATTTAAAATTCTAAAATTAAAAGGAGAAATTAAAAAAACTATTGAGCTAATTAGTAAAACTAAGAGTTGGTTCTATGAAAAAGGCAATAAAATAGATAAGCCTATGGTAAATCTGATTAGAAAAAGGAGGGAGGAAAATGAAATTAGTAGTCTTAAAAATGAAAAGGGAGAACTTTCCACCAATGAAGAACAAATTAGAGAAATAATGAGTTATTTTGCTCAACTTTATACCAATAAATTTGATAACCTAAGTGAAATGGATGACTTCCTCCAAAAATATAGACTTCCCAGACTAACAGAAGAGGAAGTAAATTGCTTGAATAGTCCCATTTCAGAAAAAGAAATAGAACAGGCAATTAAACAACTCCCTAAGAAAAAAATTCCAGGACCAGATGGATTTAATTGTGAATTTTCCAAACATTTAAAGAACAATTGGCCCCAATGCTATATAAATTATTTGATAAAATAGGGAATGAAGGAGTCCTACCAAATTCCTTCTATGACACAGACATGGTACTGATACCTAAACCAGGTAGGTTGAAAACAAAGAAAGAAAATTATAGACCAGTCTCCCTAATGAATATTGATGCTAAAATCTTAAATAAGATATTAGCAAAAAGACTACAAAAAATCATCCCCAGAATAATACATTATGATCAAGTAGGATTTATACCAGGAATGCAGGGCTGGTTCAATATTAGGAAAACTATCAATATAATTGGCCATATTAATAACCAAATTAACAAAAACCATATGATCATCTCAATAGATGCAGACAAAGCATTTGGTAAAATCCAACATTCATTCCTATTAAAAACACTTGAGAGTATAGGAATAAATGGACTTTTCCTTAAAATAATCAGCAGCATCTATTTAAAACCATCAGTAAGTATCATATGTAATGGAGACAAGCTGCAACCATTCCCAATAAGATCTGGAGTGAAACAAGGTTGCCCACTATCACTGTTACTATTTAATAATTGATTAGAAATGCTATTTGGCAATAAGAGCAGAAAGAGATTAAAGGAATAAGAATAGGCAATGAGGAAACCAAATTATCACTCTTTTGCGATGACATGATGGTATACTTAGAGGAACCCAGATTCTACTAAAACGTTATTAGAAATAATCCAATAACTTTAGCAAAGTTGTGGTTATAAAAATAAACCCAAATAAGTCATCAGCATTCTTATATATCACTAACAAAATCCAACAGTCAGAGTTAAAAGAGAAATTATTTAAGTAACTATGATAATATAAAATATTTAGGAATCTATCTGCCAAGGAAAATCAGGAAACTTTATGAGAAAATTACAGACCACTTTTCCACAAAATTAAGTCTGATCTAACCAATTGGAAAACATTAAATGCTCTTGGATAGGCATAAATATAATTAAAATGACAATATTATAAACTAATCTATTTATTTAGCGCTATACCAATCAGACTCCCAAAAACTATTTTAATGATCTAGAAAAATAACAACAAAATTCATGTGGAAAACAAAAGGTCAAAATTTCAAGGAATTAATGAAAAAAAAAATCAAATGAAGGTGGCTTAGCTGTACCAGATCTAAAATTATATTATAGAGCAGCAGTTACCAAAACCATTTTGGTATTGGCTAAGGAATAGATTAGTTGATCAGTGGAATAGGTGAGGTTCAAGGGACAAAGCAGTCAACAACTATAGCAATCTAATCTTTGACAAACACAAAGACCCCAGATTTTGGGATAAGAACTTACTGTTTGACAAAAATTGCTGGGAAAATTGGAAACTAATATGAGAAACTAGGTATTGATCCACACTTAACACTGTAACACCAAGATAAGGTCAAAATGTGTTCATGACCTAGGCATAAAGAATGAAATTATTAATAATTAGAGAACACAGGATAGTTTACCCCTCAGACCTGTGGAAGGGGAAGGACTTTATGACCAGAGAAGAACTAGAGATCATTACTGATCACAAAATAGAAAATTTGACTATACCAAACTGAAAAGTTTTTGTACAAACAAAACTAATGCAGACAAGATTAGAAGGAAGAATAAACGGAAATATTTTTACAGTCAAAGGTTCTGATAAAAGCTCATTTCAAAATATATAAGAATTAACTCTAATTTATAAAAATCAAGCCAATCTCCAATTGAAAATGGTCAAAGGATATGAACAGACAATTCTGATGAAGAAATTGAAACTATTTCTAGTCATATGAAAAGATGCTCCAAGTCATTATTAATCAGAGAAATGCAAATTAAGACAACCTAAGATACCACTACACACCCTGTCAGATTGGCTAAGATGACAGGAAAAATAATGATGATTGTTGGAGGGATGCGGAAAACTGAGACATTAATGCATTGTTGGTGGAGTTGTAATGAATCCAACCATTCTGGGAGTAGTTTGGAAACTATGCTCAAAAAGTTATCAAACTGTGCATACCCATTGATCCAGCAGTGTTACTACTGGGCTTATATCCCAAAGAGATCATAAAGAAGGGAAAGGGACCTGTATGTGCACAAATGTTTGTGGCAGCCCTCTTTGTAGTGGCTAGAAACTGGAGACTGAGTGGATGCCCATCAATTGGAGAATGGCTGAATAAATTGTGGTATATGAATATTATGGAATATTATTGTTCTGTAAGAAATGACCAACAGGATGATTTCATAAAGGCCTGGAGAGACTTACACAAACTGATGCTGAGTGAAATGAGCAGGACCAGGAGATCAATATATACTTCAACAACAATACTATATGATGACCAGTTCTGATGGACCTGGCCATCCTCAGCAAGAAGATCAACCAAATCATTTCCAATGGAGCAGTAATGAACTGAACCAGCTACGCCCAGCGAAAGAACTCTGGAAGATGACTAAAAATCATTACATTGAATTCCCAATCCCTATATTTATATCCACCTGCATTTTTGATTTCCTTCACAAGCTAATTATACAATGTTTCAGAGTCTGATTCTTTTTGTACAACAAAATAACAGTTTGGTCATGTATACTTATTGTGTATCTTATTTATATTTTAATATATTTAACATCTACTGATCATCCTGCCATCTGGGGGAGGGGGTGGGAAGTAAGAGGTGAAAAATTGGAACAAGAGGTTTGGCAATTGTTAATGCTGTAAAGTTACCCATACATATAACCTGTAAATAAAAGGCTATTAAATAAAAAAAATGTGGGTCAATGCCTAGTATCTGCCATACTAGTTTCTAATTTTCCCAACAGTTTTTGTCAAATAGTAAGTTCTTATCCCAAAAGTTAAGGTTTTTGGGTTTGTGAAACACTAGATTGCTATTGTTATTGACTAATTTGTCCTGTGAACATAACCTATTCCACTGATCTCCTATTCTATTTCTTAGGCAATACTAAATGGTTTTTATGACCACTGCTTTATAATATAGTTTTAGGTCTGGCACAGCTAGGCCACCTCTACTGGCATATTTTTCATTAATTCCCTTGAAATTCTTGACCTTCTGTTCTTCCAGATAAACTTTGTGATTATTTTTTCCTAGATCTGTAAAATAATTCTTTGGTTGTTTGATTGGTATAGCACTAAATAAGTAGATTAATTTAGGCAGTATTGTCATTTTTATTATATTGGCTTGGCCTACCCATGAGCACTCAACATTTTCCAATTAATTAGTTCTGACTTCATTTGTGTGGAAAGTGTTTTGTCATTGTGTTCATATTCTTCCTGAATTTCCCGTGGCAGGTAGACTCCCAAATATTTTATATTATACACAGTTATTTTAAATGGAATTTCTTTTTGTATCACTTGCTGCTAGACATTGGTAATATACAAAAATGTCGATGATTTTTGTGGATTTATTTTGTATATAACTTTGCTAAAGTTATTAAGTATTTCTAGTAGTTTTTAGTTGATTCTCTAGGGTTCTGTAAGTATATCATCACATCATTTGCAAAGCATGATAATTTGATTGCTTTATTACCTATTCTAATTCATCTAATCTCTTTTTCTTCTCTTATTGCCAAAGCTAACATTTCTAATACAATATTGAATAGTAGTGGTGATAGTGGGCAACCTTGTTTCACTCCTGATCTTATTGGTAATGGTTCTAATTTGTCCCCATTACATATGATACTTGCTGATGGTTTTAAATAGATACTACTGATCATTTAAAAGAAAAATCCATTTATTCCTATACTTCTTAGTGTCTTTTAATAGGAACAGGTGTTGGATTTTATCAAATGCTTTTTTTACTAACATCTATTGAGATAATCATATGATTTTTGTTAATTTGGTTATTGATATAGTCAATTATGCTAATAGTTTTCATAATATTGAACTAGCCTTGCATTCCTGATATAAATCCTACTTAATTATTGTAGAGGGCTGGAACTTTGGAGAAATAAACTTGAAACAAGGATAGTTATAACAAGGTGTTAAACCAGTGGAATTGATGAGATGATGGCTAGTACACATATACTTCGTACTTTGCATGGTGATATAGTGGTTCTCTAGTTGATATAAGCAGTATGCTGTAATGATGTTATTATAATAGGGTTTTTAAAGGCTGAGAAAGACTGGAAATGAAACATTCCATTTTTGACCATTCCTTCATCACTTCTCTACCTAAAGACTAAGGCCCATCTGAAGGACCTCCAGAAAGCTAGCCTAAACATTACAGGTTATAGTGTATTATCCTGGGGATGACTTTCTGTAATCTCTTTGCTAATATTTTATTTAAGATTTTTGCATCAATATTTATTAGGGAAATTGGTCTATATTTTTCTTTCTCTGTTTTCATGCTACTTGGTTTAGGTATCAGCACTATATCTTTGTCATAAAAGGAATTTGGTAGGACTACTTCATGCCCTATTTTTAAAAATAGTTTGTATAGTATTGTAATTAATTGTATTCTAAATATTTGGTAGAATTAACATGTAAATCCATCTGGCCCTGGAGATTTTTTCTTAGGGAGTTGATTAATAGCTTTTTCTATTTCTTTTTCCAAAATTGAACTATTTAAATAATTTATTTCCTCTTCTGTTAATCTGGCCAATCTATATATTTTTAAGTAGTCCTCTGTCTCACTTAGATTATCAAATTTATTGACATATAGTTGGGGAAAATAACTTCTAATTATTCCTCTTATTTCCTTTTCATTGGTGGAAGGTTTTCCCTCATTTTTGAGACTAACAATTTGATTTTCTTCTTTCCTTTTTTTCTAATCAAATTAACTAAAGGTTTATCTATTTTGTTGTTTTTTCATAAAATCAACTTTTTAGTTTTATTTATCAATTTAATAGTTTTCTTACTTTCACTTTTAATAATCTTCCCTTTTATTTTCAGAATTTCAAATTTGGTATTAATTTGAGGGTTTTTAATTTGTTCTTTTTCTACTTTTTTAGATGTTAGCCCTATTCATTCATTGTTATGGGCCAAAACTCTGCACTTGAAATAAGGATGCTTACAAGGCACTAAGTGGAATTGAGGAGACACTAGTTATCTAGTTAAGCATCGTTCAGTATGATAGATTTAATCTTACAACAAATAATGGTTTCCTAGTGATATAATGGTTGGTTTATACTCAGTGTAAAACATATAAGCTAGAAGCCTCAGCCAGGTAGATTTGAAGAGAATCAGAGGGCAGAGAAAACAGGCGGGAACTCAAGCTCTTGGAACCCAGAGAGAGAGGCCTTTAAGAAAGCTATCTGGTACCAGGAAAGGAGACAAGACTTTGAAAAAGATAATAAAGGATTTGGACTTTAACACCTGACTGTCCTTGTGGTGATTACTGAACTGAAATGAAGACTGCTCCCAAGAATCCAGAGACCTCCAGGAAAACCAAACCAGAAAATATTACAATTCATTTTCTTTTCCTTTATGTTACGCAAGTAAGCACCTAGAGATATAAAATTTCCCCTTATTACTGCTTTGGCTTCATCTCACTAGTCCTGGTATTTTTTCTTCATTATTGTCATTTTCTTGGATGTTATTGATTGTGCCTATGATTTGTTGCTTCACCCCTTCATTTTTTAGGATTAGATTACTTAGTTTCCATTTAAATTTTGCTCTGTTTTTCCCTGGCTTTTTTTTAAATGTGATTTTTATTGCAATATGATGTGAAAAAAATGCATTTACTATTTCTGACTTTTGGCATTTCATATTGAGGTTTTTATGCCCTAATATATGTTCAATTTTTGTATAAGTTCCATGAACTGCCAAGGAAAAAAGTATACCCCTTTCTGTCTCCATTCAGTTTTCTGCAAAGATCTATCATACCTAACTTTTCTAAAATTTTGTTTATTTTCTTAATGTCTTCCTTATTTATTTTGTGGTTCAATTTATCTAGCTCTGATAGGACAATGTTGAGATCTCTCACTAGTTTTGCTATTTCCCCTGTAGCTCTTTAACTTCTTCTCTAAGAATTTGGATACTATACCACTTGGTGCATATGTGTTCAGTATTCATATTGCTTCATTTTCTATGGCACCCTTTAGCAAGATATAATTTCCTCCCTTATCTCTTTTAATTAGATTTATTTTGGCTTTTGCTTGATTTGAGATCAGGATCATTACCCCTGCTTTTTTTTTTAACTTTACCAGAAGCATAATAAATTCTGTTCCAGCCTTTTACCTTTAGTCTGTATGTATCACTCTGTTTTAAATGTGTTTCTTGTAACTAACATATTGTGGGATTCTAGCTTTTAATCCAGTTTGCTATCAGCTTCCATTTTATGAGAGAGTTCATACCATTCACATTCACAGTTAAAATTACTAATTCTGTAATTCCTGCCATTTTATTTACCCCGTTATGCTTTTCTTTTTCCCTTCCCCCTTCCCTTCTCCCCAGCATTTTGCTTCTGACTCCCTCACACAGCCCTTCCCTTTTAGAGCCTCTCTCCCTTTCTTACACCTTTTCTCTACTACTTCTCTTTTCCTTTTTATTAGCCTCCTCTTTTCCCCCTTTTCTCTTGCACTTCCATATAAAGTGAAAGCATTTTCTCTGTGAAACCAATTATATCTGATATTCTTGATTTGAGTCAAATTTGATGAGAGTAAGATTCACACTTTTGCTCATCCCCTTTCTTTCTCTCAATTATAATAGGGTTTCTTTACCTCCTCATAAGATGTAAGTTCCCTCATTTTACCTCCATTTTCTCTTTTTTCCAGTACAATCCCCTTTCTACCTCTTGTTACTTTTTCATATTGTCATAGTGAAATCAAATTATATGCACACTCTCTAAGTATGTGTGTGTGTGTGTGTGTGTGTGTGTAAAACAGAAATGTAGTCCTCAAGAGTTCTTTTCTTTTTACTTTTTATGCTTCTTTTGTGTCCTGTATTTGGAGATAATTTTTTTTTCAGCTTTGCACTTTTCATCAGAAATAGATTAAATTCACCTGTATCATTGAGTGTCCAGCTTCTTCCCTGAAAGATAATGTTCATTTTAGCTGGATAGCATATTCTTGGCTGTAATCCAAGTTCCTTTGTCTTTCAGAATATCTGATTCCAGGCCCTTTAATATTTTAAGGTGGAAGCTGCAAGGTCTTTGGTAATCTTGATTGTGGCCCCTTTGGTATTTGAATTGTTTCTTTTTGGATGCTTGCAATATTTTTACCTTGGCCTGATAGTTATGAAATTTAGCCACAATATTCCATGGGGTTTTAAATTTGGGGTCTCTTTCAGGAGATGATCAGTGAATGCTTTCAATGACTATTTTACCTTCTGGTTCTAGGACATCAAGGCAATTTTCTTTCATGGTTTCCTGAAGGATAATGTCTGGGCTCTTTTTTTTCTTCATGGCTTTCAGGAAGTCCAGTAATTCTTAGATTGTCTCTCCTAGACTTATTTTCCAGGTCAGTTATTTTTCCTAGGAGGTATTTCATGTTTTCTTATATTTTTCATTTTTTTTGGTTTTGTTTGATTCTTAAATTCTTATTGAGTTATTCACTTCCATTTGTTCAATTTTCATTTTTAGTGTATCATTTTCTTATATTATCTTTTTTAGCTCCTTTTGCATTTGACCAATTGAATTGTTTTGTTGATTTCATTTTTTTTTCCATTTCACAAATTCTATTTTTCAATGAATTACTATTTTCTTCATATATATTTTATAAGGAGTTATATACTTTTCCCACTTCACCAAATCTATTTTTAAAGTTTTCTTCAGATAATTTCTGTTTTTCCTCTTCCATACCCTCTTGCAAAGATTTTATTTCCTTTCTCCATTTTTCTTTTAACTCCCTTTTTAGATCCTTTTTGAGATCTTCCAAAAAAGGCCTTGAGAAATGGGGATCAGCTCATATCTCCCGTGGGGCTTCACCTGGAGTTGTTTTGCCTTTGGAAACCTCACAGTTTGAGGGCTGTTCTCTTTCTCCATAAAAGTTGTCTGTGGTCACAGTTCTTTTTACTTTTTTGCTCATTTTTAAGGTTTGAATTCTACTCTTAAGGAAAAAGTTCTTTCAGGCTCAGCAACTTACAATTTGCCTTTTGTATTTGCTTTTAGGTGTCTTGCAGCAAATCTAATAAGCCACCCACATGCAGGGCAGAGTAGCCTAAGAGACTCACAGACAGTTTCCAATTCCAGGCACAGGAACACTTTGGCTCCCAGCCCCAGCTCTTTGCCCCAGCTTCCTATACTTCATTCTGTGTGTTCTGGGATTGGCAGGCTGTTTCCCTGCTTGATTGAAACAGATCTGTTCCAAAGTTCTTCCAAGGTATCTTCTTCTTAGAAATATGTTTTACTCCAAATATTTGTGGGTTCTGTCTGTTCAAAACCAGTTTAAAGGCCTAATCTTCTGTTGGTTTGAGAGAAAGGTCAGAGGAGATCACGTAAAGTTGTTCTACTCTCTGCCATCTTGGCTTGCACCTCTTTTACCCTCCACACAAAATATTTTTTAAGTCCTTTATCTAATCCCCTTATGTTACCAATTAGGAATTTGGGGGCCAGGAGATGAGTGACTTTCAAGATCATATATGTAGTCAATGGAAAAATCAGTACTTCAGCCATAGTCATTCTATTCACATCCAGTATTCTTCATCCTTTTTTCAAGTCCTCTCAGCCCCTAAATACCTCAGAACAATTACATCACTATAGCACACTGAGCATGTGCCAACTATAGAACCATTACATCACCACATCACCACAGCACACTGTGCAAGTGTTAACTATATTAACATTACATCACCATAGCACACTGAGCAAGTGGTTACCTATAAGCACCCTGCTATGATATAGAAATGCCTCTTTGTTGTAATATCCCTTGCTTCAAGTAGTACACAGGTAGTCATACCCTCCTTGACTGATCAGGAAGGGTGAGAAGAAGCAAAGGGAGATGGTACACCATCTCATTATCACCAGTCATTATCAGCAGGTTCCCTCTGGGTTGAAGGGTCTTATACCTTATCCAGAGTTCCCCCACTATCTGCAGCCTCTATATCCTACAATGTGGAAGGGATAATTGTACAAATGTTAACTATTATTGTGATGATGATTGTGAAGACTGTGTATTTTTAAATCAGCAGGAGTCAGGAATTCAGGTTAGGGGGAAATCGTTAGTCTTTATTCTCAGTGAAGAAGGATCGGAGGTGGAAGAGAATCGGCGATAGCAATGTGTGTAGCTGAGTCAAGAAGCTAGCTAGACTAGCAGCCACACGACCAGCAGCTAGGAGAATGGAACCCAGGCCCAATCTCTCCCAGCTTCCCTTCCTGTCTCTCTCTGCCTCCACCCACCAAAATCATCATTTCCTCTACAACACATCAGGACTTGCACGTAGAGTGGGCAGGGACCATTCTTTATCCAATCATGTATATTAATAGAATATAGTCCAATTACTATGTAGCCTCATGTACTTGGGACCTCAGTGCATCAACTCAAACCTCAGCCCATTACATCTCCCGCTTTCTTTTATTTTAGAACACAGGTGGTCATGCCATCCCTGACTCCTCAGGGAGGTCAGAGCCCCCAAGGGGAGGTGATCACAGCCTCCCTAACTTCTCAGGGAAGGAGGTGAAAGCAACAAAAAAGGAGGTGATCACAGCCTCCCTGACTTCTCAGGAAAGGCGGTGAAAGCACTAAAAAGGAGATGATCACGCCCTACCTGACATCTCAGGAAGGGAGATGAAAAGCACCAAAGGGAAGTAGGGGTTGCTAGCAGGTTTCTGGGCTGAAGGGTTTTATGCACAAACCCATCAGCATGGGAGGTATTACACAAGCACATAGCAATAACGCAGAGGCTATTAGGGATGACTCTCCCCACGGTCAGTGCAGGCTCGATGTGGTGTAACAAACATGAATTGTATACGCAAGTAGCAGAATAGCAAACAATATAAATCAACATGGTGTTGGAAAAGATCACCAGAAGTCCTAGAAGGAGGGTATGTAAACAACAGTCACACATACACCTTCTTCAGCAGCCAAGAGATAGTCCAAAACCAATCTATTGTCCATTGCTTCACATGTCAGGGAATCCAATGATCTCCCTGAGTTTTTGAAGTCCTGCAAAAATCTTTTTATGTGTTAGGGAATCCAATGATTCCAGCAGATTTTGAAGTCCTGTAACAGTCTTATCATTTCTCAGTGAATCCAATGATTCATGAGAGTTTTCAAGTCCTATGTCTCAGAGAATCCAATGATTCCTGAGGGTTTTCAAGTCCTATGTCTCAGAGAATCCAATGATTCCTGAGGGTTTTCAAGTCCTACAACAATCTTATCATGTCTCAGAGAATCCAGTGATTCCTGAGGGTTTTCAAGTCTTATGTCTTAGAGAATCCAATGATTCCTGAGGGTTTTCAAGTCCTATGTCTCAGAGAATCCAGTGATTCCTGAGGGTTTTCAAGTCTTATGTCTTAGAGAATCCAATGATTCCTGAGGGTTTTCAAGTCCAACAATCTTTGATGTCCATGAGTCAAACGCCATAACTGCCTCGCTCTTTCAATGGTGAGCACAATCAGCAACAGAACCACCCGATATTTCTTGGGTCTTCTCCTTTGTTTCAAGGGTCTGCTCCATCTCTCTGCGATGGACAAGGCGAATATGGCTCGTTGGCACCCATCTGATTCCTTCTCCACCTGTAGAGATACAAGCAAACTCTCTCCCCAAAGCAGTTAGCCTATCTAGTCCTTTACATTCACCACTTTCTGGGTCTCTCCACATCACCTGGCGATTATCTAAAGATAGTGGAGCTGCTCACACTGGACACTGCCCTTCTGGTGGGTTATAAAACCTGTCTGCCGGAGCCAGTGCATCTTTGTCAAAAATCAAGAAGTTAATAGTATAAAGGGCTAGATTTAGAAGTTCTCTAGGGTTACCTGTGGCTCCCCCTTTCTTTTGTTTTTGGAGGAGCATCTTAATATCTCTGTTTCTCCTCTCCACTATTGCCTGTCCTTGAGGATTGAAAGGTATGCCCATGGTGTGTAAAATCTTATACTGTGCACAAAAGTGTGCAAAATGTTTTGAAGTATAAGCAGGACCATTGTCTGTTTTTATTGCTTGTGGCACACCCATAATGGCAAATGCTTGTATGAGGAATTCAGTGACCACTCGGGCTGTTTTTCATTCCCTGTGGCAAAAACTGTCCATTCATATCTTTTATAAGGCTCAGCTAAGTTAACGCTGGGCACTGAAAAGGCAAATCTTTTCATATCCTCCTTATCCAGAGGGATAGAATAGAAACAATCCTTAATATCTATGACCCAAAGAGGCCATTTTCAGGAACAAGTAGGAGATGAAGTCAGGCTGAAGAGTTCCCATAGTTTCCATCTGTTCATTCACTTTTCTTAAATCCGTTAACATCCTCCATTTTCCAGATTTCTTTTGCACAACAAACACTGGGGAATTCCAAGGACTTAGAGAAGGTTTTAAGTGTCCTTGGTCAAGCTGCTCCTGTACTATATCTAATAAGGCCTGAATTTTATCGTTACTTAAGGGCCACTGTTCTATCCACACTGGTGTATCAGTTTTCCACTGGATAGGAATAGGTGAAAGTGTTGGCAGGCCTTCAACAGCAGCCCTGATTAAAAAACCGAAGTACTCATTTTTAACCCTAATTGCTGTAAAACGTCTCTTCCCCACAGATTGATGGGAATTTTTTCAACTATAAAAGGAGTAAAACTCCTGTTTTGCCTTCAAAAGTCCATCTCATAGGGGTAGCACTAACTTCAGCTGCTATTGATCCTCCTAGCCAGACATGTGATGTCTGCTTTAATCTTTGGCCAGTGACTGGGCCAATTGGCACCTCTAATGACTGTCCGATCTGCACCAGTGTCTACCAATCCTTCCAATGGAAGGCCATTTATATAGATCGTGAGCATAGGTCGGTCAGTTGTTACAGCTGCTGTCCAATATATTGCTGGATTTTGTGATCTGAAATCGGAATCTGGGTGACTATCACCAAGCTGCTTATTAGGATTCTGTATGAGTAAACCTGATGCTACTATTTCTCCTGGGTGATAAGTCACATTGTCTGCTTATTGGTGACTGGGATATTATCTACACATTCTCAGTTCCCACACCAGTGTGTGGATGGACACTGTTTTGTACATGCTCTCAGGAAGTAAAATGGTCAAGCCTACTGTGCCTGGAGGCAAGGGATCCATAGGCTGAAGAGGAACAGATTTCACCTCTCCAGGGGATATCTCAGTTGTCTCAGCTGCATACAACTCTATTCTCCCTAATTGTAATCCCTTTCTCCTATCATATGGCTTCCTGGCTGATTGGTCATGTCTGGGTATTGGACTTCTAGGCACTCTCTGGGTGTACCATTGGCTGCCATCATGCCCCAAGTGTTTTTTGCCTGGGGCCTGGGCTGGGCCCCTCATCCCGTTTCCCTGAACCTGTCTACATTCTGAGGCCCAATGGAAGCCTCTGTTGCATTTTGGACATGGGGTACTGGGTCTTGTTCTCCCACCCTGCTTTCTCACTCTGCCTTTATACCAACACTGAGCTTTCAGATGCCCTACTTTACCACACTGAAAGCATTGACGTGTCTCTCTAGAAGTCCCTTACCAGAAGGGACCCTGTCTACCCATGTTGGGATCTTGGGAAGTCTGCATCATAGTCTGGCTATAAAAGGCATTTGTGCCCACTGTGGCACAGCGTCTTATGAACTCCTCTAAAGGAGCATCCTTGCGCAGTCCTAGTATAATCCTTCTACACACCTCATTAGCATTTTCCTTAGCAAGTTGCCTTATTAAAACATCTGTTGATGAATTTTCCCCATTAGTTCTTGTGATAGCAGTCTGCAAACGTCCCACAAAGTCAGCAAAGGGTTCATCTGGCCCTTGTGTTATTTTTGTGAAGGCCTCACCTTTGTCATTTTTATTGTGAATCGAAGCCTATGCTTTGATAGCATTAGCAGCAATTTGCTCATATGCTGCTAATGAATAATTAATCTGCTGTGACGTATGCATATGGACCTGTATCTGTTAGTAGGTCATAGGTGATCGCAGCATGAACAGCATTTTGACTATTTTGTTGGGCTTGTATCCTACAGAGCTCACTATATTCAGAAAGCCACATGTAATTTTGTACAGGTTCTAAGCATACACTTGCTATAGATTTCCAGTCATTAGGAGTCAAGATTTCTAAAGCCCAATTTTGTAATAGCATCTTAACATAAGCTGATGTAGCCCCATAAAGAGTGCAAGCCTTTTTCAGGTCTTTGATGATTTCTACTTTAAAAGGGGGATATCTTCGACTTTCTTGACCGGAGACATTAAACTGGGAAATTACAGGAAAGATATGTGGCTGGAGCTCCCTGACGTCCACGCCCTTTTCTTTGGCCTTCATTAAGCCCTCTTGTAATCTACTCATAATTGGATACTGGGGATGCTGGGGGGGGACATGCTGATGCTGTCACTGCCCCCCCCCACTGCCCCTCCTCCCTCCATCCTGGAGGGTGGAGTTGATGGAGGAGATTCAATCACTTGCTCCTGAGGTGTGACTGAAGCTGCCTCCTGAGGTGGAAAGTCACCACACCCTTGCTCACTTAAGTCTCCATGCCCTGTGGGGATGTGGTCATTAATCTCTTCATTGCCTTCCTCCTTAATATCAGGCCTCCCTCTTTGGCTACTCCAAGCGGGACCAATGGGTTTTTTCCTTCTTCTAGGGATAGGGTTTCTTAATGCTAACTGAATTATATTGTATAAATAAAATACCTCGATGGAAATTGAATGAGGACCGTTTTCATTGTAATATGCAGACTTCTGTTGGTCCCTGGTCCCCTGGTCCAACCAGGGACCAGATCTCTCGAGAGATCTGCTCCTGCTCTATGAACCAAGGGGAGATGCGGTTTAATGTACCCAGAAGTCTAGCTACCTGTTCCCAAGTTATAAGTAGCCCTTGTCCTTCTATCAGCTTAAGCATGCTTTCTATAGCACCACTAGTGGGTGGGGTTGGTGGGGTTGAAGGGGTTGAAGGGGTTGGGGGTGGGGATGGAGAGTCTTTAGCTAGCATTTGTCCCATTTTAGCCAAAAAAAAAAAAAATTACTGGTTTAGTTTTTAAGAAAATAAGTTCCCTGTTTGTCTATTAACAATACTCACCCAAGTTCCTGGTCACTGGAGACTTCTTCAGTCCTTGGTTCCCACCATTGGGCGCCAGATGTGAAGACCGTGTATTTTTAAATCAACAGGAGTCAGGAATTCAGGTTAGGGGGAAATCGTCAGTCTTTATTCTCAGTGAAGAAGGATCGGAGGTGGAAGAGAATCGGCTATAGCAATGTGTGCAGCTGAGTCAAGAAGCTAGCTATACTAGCAGCCACACGACCAGCAGCTAGGAGAATGGAACCCAGGCCCAATCTCTCCCAGCTTCCCTTCCTGTCTCTCTCTGCCTCCACCCACCAAAATCGTCATTTCCTCTACAACACATCAGGACTTGCACGTAGAGTGGGCAGGGACCATTCTTTATCCAATCATGTATATTAATACAGTATAGTCCAATTACTATTTAGCCTCATGTACTTGGGACCTCAGTGCATCAACTCAAACCTCAGCCCATTACAGATGATGATGATGATGATAATGATGATGATGATGATGATGATGGAGAGTTTTAGATATACATTTGAAAAAATATAATAACATTAAGAGCTGGAAAAATAGATTGACGGTCACTTGTATAGAAATGATCTGAAGGCATAAGAGTGAGAAAGATTGACAAGGGAGAGAATTTAGTGAGAAAAAACAAAAATGCCTATTTTTATAATGTGATAGACACATGTATGAGTAAATAGAGCTCTTCAAATAAATGAGATAGTAAATTCTTCTCTTTTCCTCTCTAAGATCTTTTGCCACAAGCTAGATGATCATTTACTGAGTAAAGTATTTTTCTAAGGGTCCTTCCAATTTTGAGACATTGTATGATTATGTGGCCCAATAAAAAAATATTGGGGGGGGGGAAATAAAAAAACAAACAAAAATTCATATTAAGGAATCAGAGAGAAAAACCAATGAAAGAAACAGAGCCAAGAGGGGAGTATATATTTGGGAGGAGATTATCAGTGTGGAATTATCTGCACTGAAATCAAGACTGAGAAATGATCTTTGGAGTTGATGACAAGGAAGGAAATAACCACATTTGAGAAAATCATCTTCAAAGAGTGGTGGAAGTAGAAGCTAAATTGCCAGAAGTTAAGGGATAATAAGGTGTTTATGGAAAAATAATTGGCGCAGATTGCTTTTCTAAAAAACAGCTAGACCTCAGTTAGTATAAATAATAAAGGCTCTTAGGTAGTCATATTATTTGAATTTGTACCACATATTTCCATTAAGCTAGACCCATTATTCTATTTTACATAATTATGACCTCAAATATTGAAAAATAAAATACACAAGACCATTTTGGGAGAACCATTATTCTTACTAATAAAGAGATAGCTGAATATTTAGTTAGTATCTTTTGTTTTCACATCACACTCATTTCTAAATACATACTTACCATACAATATTGAACCTTATGTTCCAACAACAAAGTGTTACAAATTGCAAACTAATGTAAAGCTTGCAACATTTTGAATCTATAGTTTCCAACATCTCTATCAAGAAAAATGAAGTGCTTTCTGTGTCTATCTAGATGACTACCCTTGAAATTTAATGGAATCTAAACATAGAGTTGAACATCAGATGCATATATCTCATACATTTAAACAGTTTTAATTTTTTCTCACCTCTCACATATTATAAAGTGAATTTCTCATTTATACCTCATCCCTTCCCTCAAATCCTCAAACTCTAGACAGAAGCCAATCTATCTTGATACCATTTAGAAACTATCTTGAGAAAAAAATTTGATTCATAGATTACTTCCTATTTTCTCCTTTATTGTCCCTCAGCAAGATCATTCTGGGTGTTCCCTGTTTTTCCTTTGTCTTTCATTTCTCTGTGCTTAAATAATTGAACCCCCACTAAATTTCCACATATGTGCTTATTTCCTTTTGAACTTCCTTATTTTCCTTCATCAAGCATTTTTGCCTGGTTGTTACCCAAAAATCTTCCTCAATTCCTTCTTTATCACTCACCTATACTTTTTTCATACTCTTTCTTCATTGTATTTATGATTCCAAAACAAACCCAATATTTGTAAGGGCTGTGCATATGAAAAAAAGAAATGAGACTTCATAAACAAGTGGCACCAGTCTCCAAAGGTCCTGAAAATCCCCAGAAGCTCACTTAGGTGCTTCATAAATGTCATCAATCACCTCCCCTCTCTCTTTTATTTAACCCTGCCTTCCTTCATGCATGAGCATTCCAGACAGGTTTAAAGATAAACTGCTTGTTATGTAATTTTGTGGGTTTTCTGTTTTCATTCCTAGTATTACAACTATACAGTTTTCTATTATTTTTCATTGCAAATGCATTATATTTCAGCTACATCATGGGCTAAATAAGCTATTGTGAACTAGTCAGGGATCTGAACTGCAATGTATAACATTATTTCTGTGGGAAAATGCATTCCATGTTCCAAACAACAGACTTGTGAATGGACTTTTGGAACACAACTCATTTGTAAGTTGAGAACTACCTATAATCATACCTTGAACTCTAGATGACACCTTTCTTCTCAAGAGAGCAAAATGCTTTTATATATAATATGCCACTGAGTCTTAAACACAGTGGTAAGGAAGATAAAGGAAGAATTATTATCTTCACTTTGGAGATGGAGAAATTAGGTAACAAAGTATGAACACAAGGCATTGAGAAAATTGAAAAGGGCTTTGGTATGAAATCAAAAGCCCTAAGTTCAAATCTTGCCATTACCTCCCTTAGTTTCTTGACCAAGTTACCACTTTTCTGTGGTACTCAGTTTCTCATCTGTAATATAAGAGGATTGAATTAGATGAAATTTAAGAGCATTCTAGATCTCATATTCTAACTCAATGACACAGTTGTTAAAAGCCCAATTCATACATGTGTGTAAAGTTTATTCAATATTCTTTACTTGTTAGGAATACAAAGGGTTTAGGCCCTTGAATCCAATGTTGTGAATAAGATTCTGATATCAATAAGACAAACACACTAAATGAAACGTAGAAGTTTTAGTCATTATCGTTCAAACAATTTTTTTAATAGTTACAATTTTATCCAAACATATGACAATCAGGAAGAACATACCAAACTGGAACCATATATGCAAATCTCATCTTAACCATCTTTTCTTTAGGCATTATGCGGTTTACTAAATGGTAGGTGCCTATTTAAGGGAATGGTATGCTGGTTTTTGTTTAACAAATGACTCTCCACAATATAACACAGATTTTCAAATTCTCTCTGTACTATTAACATTTTCTCCATTCCTTTCTTAAGTCTGGACAATCAACAAAACAATGAATTATTTGTAGTTTGTCTATTTCTGACATATAAAGGCTCACAGAGGATTTTTAATAATTGGTTTTCTGGAATTTGAATTGGTTGCAGTATGCCCTTTTCATGAGAATCATAGAATCCTAGAATTATCAATAGAAGGAATCCCAAGGTAAACTAGTTTAACTCCTCATTGTGTAGATAAGGAAATTAAGGACTTGGAGAGGTCAAGTATTCTACCCAATAGTGACACATGAAGGATTTAAATCTAGGTCCTCTGATAACAGATCCTGTGCCATTTTTTTGTTTGTTTATTTGTTTTGGTTTTTGTTGTTTTTTTTTTTTTGTTTGTTTGTTTGTTTTTTTTTTGCTGTATTGTGCTATCTATATTGTCCTAAGAATAAACAAATACTATACTCCCATAAAGCTTATTTTACTCTGAGATATTTAATAAAAAGTTAAACAATTATAAGACTTATCTGTGAAGGACACTGTAATCCAATATGTTTTATTTCTTTTAGTCCATTATACAAATGAGACTATTATAAATGTGAATTTTATCAAAAGTATTGAATTCTTCAGGGCTTATTCCAATCTGCTTAGTCTTAATTTTTCTACCATGGAAAGAATGCCATATCTGGAGTTGTAGGACCTACATTCAAATCCTCCTGTTACTTATGATTCATGTCTCATAAGTATTTAAAATATAATGCTACCACATTGCTAATGAGACCATTATTTATTTTCAATTTTCATTGTAAGCCAATTCATAACATGTAAGAGAAGATAGATAGTGTGGTTTGATAGGTTATTGGAAGTAGAATCAGTAAGATTCACTTTGTTTTGTTCAAATCTGGCCTCAGACACTTACTATGCAAGTAATCCTGAGCAAGTTACTTAAACCTGTTTACCTCACTTTTCTCATCATAAAATGAGCTAAAGAAAGAAATGACAAACCCCTCCAATATCTTTGTAAAGAAAACCCCAAATAAGATTATGAAGAGTCAGTCACAGATAAAAACAATTAAATAACAATTAAAATTATACAGGGCATGTACAGAATATCTCCATAATCTTTTTCTCTACTAAGATGTTCCTTCAGTTAGCTCCTGATTTTCTGTTCTTCACAGAATGAAAGGTCTTTTATAAAGTTTAATTTTATGATACTAAATCCTATTGTATGACTATGAAAATGAATAAACTGTATGGTAAATCACTTAAATAGAAACACTATGCCTTTATATCTATATCCAGAAACTAGGTGATGCAATAGATAGAGTGTGGGCCCTGGAGTCAAGACTTGACTTCCACATAGTTAGAGCTATCTAAAACATAAACAGATGTCATAGGGAAGCACTAGAGGTCTTTATAATTGAACCTCTTCAAACAAAGATTGAATGGCAACATGTTGAGGCAAGTGTTTCAGAAATAATTAAGACTGGAATACCAGCCATTGAATTCTTCCATATTTTAAATTTTGTTACTCAGTAACACTGTTTTTGTTACATATATAGGCATAGTCTTCATTCAAGAAACTTTGAATATTTACATAAAAGGGGACTTAATAATCATAGTACTTAATAATTCTGCAAAATGAACAATGTGCTTTACAAATATCACTTTATTTTCCACTCAAAAATCCTGAGAGATAGCTGATATTATTATTTGCATTTTCATAGGGAGAAACTGAGGAAGACAGAGTTAATTAACTTTACTAAGAGTCACACAGATGGTATCTTGAGTACTTGAACTCATATCTTCTAGATTTCAGGTCTACACTCTATTGTTCCACTTATTTTGCTTGGAAAATAGCCCATACACATTGTAATCTGACTTACAAGTAGAACCAGTAGTAGGTGGTGGCCTCATTGGGAATATGTTAATTTTTCATTTTATAAACACCTACTTCTCATAAACAAAGAATGACAAAAAGTCTTGTTTCCCCCTTTGAAACCCATGCCTAATAAGCAAAAAGGGATCATTCTAGTTTGAGATGGTTATACTAAATATTTCCTATAGCACTAGAAGCATAGTCCTAGTTTGCATTTATTTCTTGGAAGGAGGTGAAAATCTGACAGCTCACAATGAAGTAGAAACTCAAGCTAAAACAGACACCATTTTGTGCCCACTCAGTCTTAATCTTTCCAGGGTCATACATGTGTAAGTAGCTGTTTGTTTATAGTTGAGACCTTCTGTGGGTAAATCTGGCAGGATACCAAAGACATTTAGCATAGATATTTCCTTTTCAATGCATGTGTTTGAATTTTCTTTTTTTCCTGTTGATGAACTAAGTATAGCAAATGCAAAGTGATTTTCAGGAATTTATTTTAAACCATAAATGTTTCCCCTCCCTTCCTTATGGGAAAGATTCATATTTGGTAGAAAACTGCTTCCTTTCCTCTTATAATCCAATCCCCATTTCATTCAGTGGTTTAGCAGAATAAAATATTAAATCAAACTAATATTCAACCCCTCTGATCACCATCAAAATAGAGATTGATAATAAGGAAATAGATCTTAACTATTAGCACAACAATTTTAATTTCCTATGTCACTTTTTTGTGCTTCATTATTTTGTCCTTTTACATTTTTAATTTTTAAAAAATCATTTTGTTTGATATCTTTTGTTTTACATCATCTTTATTTTTCATTATCTCAGCAAAGCAGATGAGTTTAACAAAAGATGGAGAACTGGGGTTAAAGTTAGGAAGACCCAAGTTCAAATTATGCTTTAGAAACTTAGTAATTCCTAATTAACCTTTCTCAATTGCTTAAGTATAATCATTCAAGCTGTCAATCAACAAGTATCTAAAAGTTCAATGCAGTACCAATATCTGATTTGGGGAGAATGAATGAAGAGATATAGAAGTATATATATTTTTTCACTTGAAGCAAGTGAGGCTTGGGGAACATGAAAACCATTCTCAAGTATTAGAATTAATTAATTAATTAAACAGGAGTTACCTTTGTTTTGTATGGTTCCCACAGTAAAGTGGTCTGTAGAATGAGAGGCTTACATTGACTTGCCTTTCAGGTCCCTTCTAGTTCTATCTTTATATTCCTATAGTTATTTCCCTCCTCCAATCTACAGTCAGCCTTCACAAAAAAGAAGAAAATTTATGTTGGTGGATTTTTCCCCCATATTCATTTCATTTCTGAAAGAAAGAGGAATAAAAGGAAACAAGGAAGGAAAGAAGGAACAGAAAGAGAGAAAGAAACACACACGCAGACAGAGACAGACAGAGACAGAGACAAAGAGAGAGATAGACAGAGACAGAGAGAGAGAAAGACAGACAAAGAGAGATATACACAGAGAGAGTGGGGAGGGGGCTATCCTTTTATCTCTTCTTGCTAACCTTGATCATTATAATTATGTAGTGTTAAGTTTTTACTATTATTATTCTTTTCATTTCCTTTTTTTGTAATCATTGTGGATATGTTTTCTTCCTGGTTTTACTTTATATAACTTCCTGTAAGTCTTTGCATGTCTCCCTGATTCCTTATATATGTAGCTTTTATAGTACAATAAAATTCTAGTGCACAATATTTCTTACTCTTGTCAAAAATAACATAAAACCCCACAAACTCCTTCCAAAACTGTCCTCAAATTCTTTCAGAATCAGTCCTAAGAAAATTTGTGAAGACTTGAAATTCTGTCTTGGCATCTTTGAGTTTTTTTTTCTTAGTACCATTTTTATCTCTGTGTAGTACATCAATTTCAATTCCAAGTCCATTCCCCAATTCAAACCCATTCCAGATGCTGAATGAGATTTTCTCACTTGTGTCCCAATCAAAACCTCTTCTCAGAACATGATACAATACTCACCATTAAATTATTGGGCACTCAAGTCAAGGTGATTTTTTCTTCTGTCATTAGAGGCACACACAAATTCATGTAATTATTTTGAAAGGAATTTTACCTTAAGAAGTAGGCATGACCTTATGCATTTTTTTTCAATGTCCCTAAAATCACATCACAAATAAACCATGGGTAAGGCTGGGCCTATTTAATTAGGACATGCATGCTCCTCACACAAACTAAGTTTGTACAACAGCACAGAGTGGAGTGAAGGATTGATAATGATGTCAACAGCTGCCAAATAATTCAGGAATAAATTTACTGTTCGGTTTTATATGGATTGGTTGGTTACATGACCAAATTCAGAGGCTAAATGCCAATGCATTTTATATAATATATACGTGACCAGGTGTAGGAAAACCAGTCTGCTCAAAGATATACTCTGATCTTGATCAAGACAGACTAAAAGGTATTATAAGAATTATGTGAATCATTCATCAGTTAGAGTTGGAGGGGTATTTTTTCATAGAAATACTTTCAGATTGCTATTTGATATACATGCCTACACACACGCACACACACACACACACACACACACACACACACACACACAGAAGTACCTCAAAAGGCTATGAAGAAAATCTGGAAAATGAACCAATAATTCTAAAGAATGAGTAAAAAAATAATGGAAGCAAATTTAATATTTTGCTCTTAATAAAATGTCATCCTCTTATGAATTTTCTTCTTCCCACACAGTTTAAATAGCAATGAGTACATTTCATCTGGCCTTCCAGATCTCTCAGCACATGAAAAAAAATATATTATTTAAGGCCAATCCTACAACTATATTTTCTTGGAGAGAGAGAGAGAGAGAGAGAGAGAGAGAGAGAGAGAGAGAGAGAGCCTGGGGAGGGGAGAGAAATCGGAGAGAAAGAAATTCATCATAGACACATTTGCTGAAAAAAGTCTGGCAGATGAACAAAACATGAGTTTTTGAGAGGATCTGTAATGGATAGTTCTTTTTTTCTCACTTATGTACTTATGTGAAACTAGGAAAGATAGTAAAGTGCAAAAAAACCCTACCAACTTAAAAAATACAAAATCTTAGCAGTTTCCACTGTAGCTACTTTTAGATAAGTTATCCAAATGCTCTTAAAGCTGCCTTTTTATTTCCTTGAATTTTGACACCATAATATAATGTTTCATTTCTCAGAATTAGATATGATGAATTGATAAATACCACAGTTTTTGCCTTCTATTTTGGAGGAATAATAATGTGTCATATCTAAAGGTCAAAAATCATTACCCATAAAATATTAAAACTAATAATTCAAAGTTTATCTTTTTTTCTTCATGAACCATTGGAAATATTACATATTTCCTCCACATATTAGTGAGAATCTTTTATTTTTGAGAAATTTAAAATATATATTCTTCTTTGAAGTGGATTTTACATAATTGAATCAAAATGTAGTGGAGGCAAAGACCATTAAAAGATGATATAGGCTATAGTAAATTTAGCAATGTTAATTTCCACATTAAAATGATATAAAAGAAATCATAACATATGTATACTTGCAAATATAAGAGAAATTATAGACAGATACATACATACATGCATACATAGAAAGAGATAAAGACAGTCAGACAAGTATTTACTATGTACCAGGTACTATGCAAAGTTCTCATAACAGAAATATAAGCAACATGGTTAGTACATACCCTCAAGATACATTCTGATGAAGGAAGTCAATTCATAAAGGTGTAAGGATGAAGCATATGGAAAGTTGGCATGAGAAATGTTAATAATGCCCAGACTTATAGGCTGAATGTATCAAGATAGCCAGGCAAAATAAAGCAAGACTGAAAAACAGTTTGATAACCACTAATAATTGAAAGAACTAGAGGAAGGGTTCCAGCATATCAGGTAGTTTCATTGCAATATTGATGAAAGGAAAAGGCATTGAGAGGGCCATGATCTTCTATCAGTGAGAATAATCACATTTGTGATATGATATATCTGGTATCAAAATACAGTATGTTATTGTGGAAATAAAATTTGTATGAAAATATATTTATATTTATAAGGTAAAATCATCTAATATAATTGTTATAATTAATAATCCTTCTACTCCCTTCTATTTTTCTTGTTCATTTTGTGAATAAACTTAATAACACTTTAAACAAATGCTATATAACAGTGAGGGATCCTTGGTCAGTGTAGGTATTTTTCCCAATGGGGCAGATTACAAAAATTACTATGACAAAATATAGGTCAAATCTTCACATAATTCCTTGCAATTCAAACTGTTTACAATCCTGATTAAAATAGCAAAAAAAAAGTAGTATGCAATTTCAACCAAGTAAAAAAGATAACCATTTTATCATTTTTCCTTTGTTTTTCTTTTGTTCTTTTTTCTGAATGTGTACTTAAAAAGTTCTGATGATTTTACTTTTTCACATTTTTTGAGTGACCAAAAAATGTTAGCATTGTTTTAGATATGAAAAAAATTATCCAATTTCTCTCTTATGCAATTAACATGGCAATAAAAATTATGCCTTCCCAGATAGGAAAGGGAGAAATCTTCCATTCATGTTATCTTTACTTTCTTCTTTCTGCTCTACCTCTTCTATTTCTGTTTCTCAAAGCCTGTGAACCTAATAGTGACAAATATCACAAAATTGCTAGTAAAAGAGAGAGGTTGTCAGTAATTGGGTAAATGTTGGAGGTACCATATGTATGGAGGTGGAGGATTAGGAATGGAATTATAGACCAAATGAGTGATTGTTGAGTCAGCCATGAATTTTGATATGTCTACAATCACTGAAAGAATTTGGTATAGGACATCTTGATAGGCTAGAACATTGGGTTGAATCTGTTCTGATAAAATTTAATTTGGAATAGATATTAAGACTTCTACCTGGGTCTAAAATAAATCAGCTTCAGATGTATTAGGTAGGAGAGACATGGTTGGATAACACGTTATATCAGAAACCTAGAGATGTTCTACAGAACAGCCAACTCAAAATCAGTCAATAGTGTGATATAACAAAAAAAAAAAAAAAAAAAAAAAAAAAAAAAAAAAAAAAAAAAAAAAAAAGGACTCTTGGGCTGTATTAGAGAAGCCTAAGGAGGTAAGAGTGTCTCTCTACTCTGTCCTAGACATGTCACATCTGGTATCTTTTATTCAGTTCTGGCCACTGCCATTGCCATTGCATTGTTCTTTCCACAAAGAGGTAGATATTTTGTAATCACTATCATGCAAAGTTTAGAGGAGAGATGGAATGAACTTGTGCTACTTAGGCAAAAGCTGAGTATTGTATTCATTCCTTTGGGCACAGTATGAAAGCACTACTTCCCAGCCCCAAATACCATATTCAGCTTCTGCTCATACCAAGTATTCAATTATATACCAAATTTATTTATTGTGAAAAAAAAATTGTCCATATTAATTTCTTGTCTTGGCCATTTGCCATATTAAGTATGATGGTGCCAACAAGAAGTCTTCTAATTAAAGCTAGGGAATCTTTTTTGGATACATTGAAATTCTGGTGGTAATGACATTTGTTTTGATAAAATTTGATCTAAAATAGGACTGTAATCATGTTTATAAATTTGAAGAGCACATTTATGCAGAATACTTCATGTCTGTGAAGGAAAGATGATTTTTACCTACCTAAAGTTGTGAAGAGATGAGATTATCCTTTAGTAAAATTTTGATAATAAGCCAACGTCCCTTCTGGTTATATTTAGTAAGACAGAATTAAATTGAAAGAAAGATGTTTACTTTTTAATAGAATTGTGCCCATGAACTTCATAAATCAAATAAAACCCATAAATCACCAAATTCAAAAACTTTATTCCACATCAAATTACATTTTGTTTTAATTAAGATCTCAAATGTCACCCAAATAAGTGATAGCCTCATTAAAAAATTTTAAATGTAATCTGACTTGCAAGTGAAAAATATTTATTAAGTGCCCATTAAGGAGATGGCATTGCAATAAATGCTGAGGTCAAAAAGACAATTAAAGGTATCATATTACTCTATGCTTCCACTGTTTGCAAAAGTGTGTGTTGAGAGTGTGTGTGTGTGTGTTTGTGTGTGTGTGTGTGAGAGAGAGAGAGAGAGAGAGAGAGAGATATTTGGATTTGAGCCTTGGGTTCAAGTCTTTTCTAGAAATATGCTTTGGACAAATCACTTAATGTTTTATTATTGTAGGCAAATCTCTAAGATCATAATTGACAAAGAGTTATTTATCTACACTGTTGAAAGGATTTCCTATACTCCACAGCATAGAAATCCTAAAACTGTATATTTCATAAGCGTATGTGCACATAATTTGTGTGGATATGTAGCAGTCATGGAAGCTTTAAAGATAATATGGTTAAAATGCATAACTGTTTTATGCCCCATAAATTGGTAAGAAAATTATTGTTTTTGTCAATATTCCATTGAATTCAATTCAGTTCAATGAAATTCTATAAAGTACATATTATTTACAAGATAGAGTACATTTTCTGCTCTCGAATAGATCACAGTCTAATACTGGAAAACAACATACAGACAAATCACTATATTACAAAGGAGAGTGAGATGCTTTCCTCACAGAGACCCTTTGAATTACGTAATATGAATAGTACTGGGAATTTTTTAAGATTATGAAAATAAATCTTTAAAGAGTAAAATGATCAGTCCAAGTTTACCAATGAAAATTATCAAAGACAACCTGACTCCATATCAAATTTTTTATGCTATACCATGTTGTTTCTCATTAGATAAGTGAAAACAAAAAAAATTCATGAAGGAGCAATCATTTCCAAGTGTTTCTTGGATGAGGAGAAAAAAAGGGAAAACTCTAAAGGAAGAGAATTCTTCATGAGAATTATTAAGTTGGGTCTTGGAGAAAATAAGACCTTCAACACACAAAGAAGAGAATGGAGTACATTCCAGCAATTTGCAAAGCTATAGAGATAAAAGAAGACAGGGTTGATGTCTCATGTGGCTTCCATA
The DNA here is from genome assembly GCF_902635505.1 of Sarcophilus harrisii. Classification (NCBI taxonomy): domain Eukaryota; kingdom Metazoa; phylum Chordata; class Mammalia; order Dasyuromorphia; family Dasyuridae; genus Sarcophilus; species Sarcophilus harrisii. The sequence continues at coordinate 273,462,376 of NC_045427.1, read as the reverse complement.
TGTGTCCCAAGATCACATGATTCCCTCAGCTATGCAAGTCCACTATGTGTGCTATGCAAAACATATTCCCTGGTCACATATTTTCTTGACATAGCTCATCTTCTACAGATGGTAAAATATCCTTTGAAAAATATAATGTGTATATGGATAGGTTGCAGCCTTTTTCAGAGTATATTTTATTAGGCCATTTGAATAGATGTCCTTTGCTTTGAAATAATACATCCTCTGGTTGGCTGGTAAAAGAAAAACATTGGTGACTTTTGGGATATAATTTTTGAATAGCTGCTGATCTATGATGTGTCTTCAAATTGATGGAGATTTCAGGTATTCATATGTAAAGCAAATCCTAGGTCTTATATACATAGCCACCAAGAATTATATATTCAAAAAGAAAAGAATTGTCAGACTTTTTAGCCATTCATTTTTTAGGATTTTACTGTCAGCACGCCTTTTAAATAGATGAGACTTTAATTCTAGTTATACATGCTTAATGAAAATACTAAAATTCATTTTCATTTTATATGTAAATTAAAGAAAGAACTATATAAATTTAAAGGGATGCTTTAAGGAGACCCATGCAAGAATGGTATGCCATAGAAATGTTATACAATAGTAACAAGGGTAGTATAAATGCCTATGATTTTTTTCTTTCCAATTAGTTTAACATCAGTATTGAATCATTTCAAATACTCACATAACACAACTCTCCTAATCACTGACAAGTGTGGCCCAGTTCAGGGAAATCCATATGTCTCTTCAAATCCCAGCTCTGAAATGCACAACTTTATGAAAAGTACATCCTACTAATGTCCATATGTAGGCAGACAATAAGTGCATAATGTGGTTGGTTTCATTTTTCTTACCTATTTTGCAAGTAGACAAAACTAAATCTCTGAAAATGAAAGTCAGTATTTGACAATGTAAATTAGCATAGGCATATGAATGAATACATGTATATATGCACATGCATGTATATACACAGATACTCATCATTGGATCTATGATTTCATTGGTGTAAGAAGTGTTTTATGAATTTCTTCTATCACCATGAATTTATACCTATTCTTCAATTTATAATATTAAAAGAGTTGACTAGGACACTATGATTTTAAGTGACTTGCCAAAGGTCACATAGCCAGCATAGATCTGGGACAGTCAGTCAATTAGTCAAAAATATTTATTAAGCATATACAATATGATAAAGCAAGACTTGATCTCTTGTCTTCCTCACTCTTAAGACTGGCTTTCTATACACTATACCGTTTTATTTCTCTAACATATAAATGCAATAGGTACAAGAGTTTCTTTTTAAAGAATTTCTTATATTGTTCTGAATCTTGAAACATGGATTCTCTTGTTTACCCTGTAATTGGATATGTAGGTGAGTTTAGATCAAGTTACTTAAATGCTTGACTCTCCAAATCTCAAATGAATATAACATGTAAAATTTTGTCAAAGGAAATATACCATTATTCACTAGGGATGTCAGTTGTGTTTAGATTTTTATCTAGATAAGAGAAACTTAATTATACTTTCTAGATAATCATACAGAATATGGTACATCACAAAGACTGGCATATTGTTCCCAGAGCAACACTTTTGGAAGGGCATTGAAAAGTTGGAAATCATCCAAAGAACTTGAGACATTATTTTAAATGAAAAGTGGTTGAAAGAATTTAGGATGTTTAACCTAGAGAACAGAAGGCATGCAGAGGCAGGGGAGGGAATGATAACTTTTTCACATATTCTGAGAATTTGTATATGGAACCAAAACTAGATTTGTCCAGTTTTGCCCCATATATGGAAGTGGTTAGAAGTTAAGAAAAGTCATATTAAAGTTTGATGTAAAGAAAAGCTTTTTGACAATTAGAGCTGTCTAAAAGAATGGCTACCTTGAAAGACCTCCCCTCAATGGAGGTCTTAAAAATTATAAAGTTAGTAATTTAATGAATTTTTATTGAAATATGTGTTGGGCCAGTTAAGCTGAGAGTCTTGGGTTCTTCCCATTTCTGTGTCCTCTAGATCAAGCCAAATTGAATTTTATTGTATATATTATCTTAGGTATTTGGAGGAATTACTGATGTTTTCAATCCAAGTAAATTTAAATATGATTAAGATTATTTGAAAAGCTGTGTTAGACATCTCCTTCTACTAAATAAGATATAATTGCCAAAATTTTTGTCATTATAAAAGAAAAAAACACAAACTATAATCAAAATACAATAACCAGATGTAATAGCAAAAAAAGATAAAAATATGATGTTCATATTTTTTATTTATATCCCAATGGTGATTTATTTTTGTTTTGCTGACAAAATAGAAAAGTCAAGAAACTTAGCTATATTTTTTGACTGCCAAATGCCAATAAGAGCAGACTGTACAGTAAGACAAGTATTTATTTGGCAATGTGTTACACACTATTGATAATGATTTTTAATAAAAATTGGTACTTTTGCTTTTTGCTCAGTAATGGCATAAAGTTTTTAAACTGCCTTCAATTATGAACTAAGTAATTGTTATTTGCACTCAGTTTAAATGGGAGCTGTATGTAATTATAGCAGGAAATAGAAATTATAAAAACATAAAGTTGAAGAGATCTCATTGAGTTTCAAATTTAATCTTAAGTAAAATACCCTACTAAGTGATTCCCCCCAAAGTTGTGATTGGTCTGTCTTAAAAACTATCAATAAATGGAAATCTTTCACCCCACCTTTAAGGAAACAGATTTTTCTTTTTTAAATAGCACTAATTATTAGGGCCCCTTTTTCTTTATTTTGATTACCCCAGATTTTTTTTCAAATAATTTACTCTCTAACTATGTATTGTAAAAGAAATGTTTTCTTCAGCATTCCTACCATGTGAGCTAGTCTAATTAATTTCCTTACAAGAAATAGAAACTAAAAAAATCTAAAAAAAATTACTGAGTTCCTCTCTCAGACTTCTGGTCATAGACCTATAGCAAGATGACCTACATTGGCACAAGATATCTGTGAATCGAATCTTTGTGCTCAAAAAATTCTTTTCCATGATATTAATACCTTCTGATATGGTGAAATAGATCTCTATTTCTTAATTGCTAAATAGTCTCTGTCTAACATAATTTCAATATCAAATCTGAAGCTTTGAGATTTGTCTTATCAGGTATTTTGGTTTTTTTTACCAAATCATCTCCACCACCATCTTGTAATCATGAAGTTGATCTTTAAAACCAATTAAGATTTGACATTTCCCCCCACTGAAATTCATTGTCTGAGATATAGACAAAGACTATGGCATGTCAAGAACTTATCAGAGTCTGACTCTCATACTCATATCTCAGTCTCTAAGGTATCTGTTCAAATTTATGAGTCTTATGCAAATGTGATGAAAACAAAAATTAAGCAAAGAACAAATAAATCTTCGGCATTGAACTATTAATGACAATGAATAAAAAATTAATATTTTTGTATTTTCTATCTTACACACACATACACACATGTGTGCATGCACACAATACACACACACTATCAAATATTTTGTTAGAATTTTCACAGAAATTAGAGTCAAAATCACGAGTCTCAATAATAAATTTCAAGCTCTGTTCCCTTCCATTTGTACAAAAACTGAAGCAACTTTTGCCCATTTCCAGTTTCATAGTCTCTTCCTATCATGTTTTCATGATGTCTTTGGTCATGATTCAGCATTATACTGCAACTAAATATTCTTTCAATACTTGAAGATATAGTTGATCTGGCCAAGATAACTTGAATTCTTCATAGATGCATGCTGCCTTCTTACTTATTTAAAATATCAGTAAATTAACTATTTTTATTCTGTCATTCTCAGTATAAAAGTAATTTTCCTGGATAGAGAAAACAGTAATAAATTAAGAATTTAGGAATTTTGTTTTCTCCCTTTTGGTCACTAATGTCACTTAATATTATGCACGCCAAGTGATATTTCTACCCCATTTTCTCCTTTTTAATTTTATTTTTATTTTCAGTTCTCAATTATCTCCTTCCCTCAGTCCCCTCAGTTTCTAATTCTTTGTCACTTCAAAAAAACTGTAAATATTTTTGTACCTATGGGTCCTTTTCTTTTTTTCTTTGATATTCTTGGGATTTAGACTTATAGAAGTATCTCACCCTGCTCTCATTTTGTTTATCTTTGCTTTCTTTATCATCACCTCCCTGTGAGATTTACATATTGTAGTTATTACTTTCATTAATGATCAAAAATAAAGAGTCAAGGGATTATACCACAGATCTCCATGTTAGAAATAGTGAGCACCTCAGTCCTACAGGGGAGCTCTATGCTGAAGCTGGGTTCTGTGGAAGAGACTGGGCTTTGGGGTATTGGGGTATCCTGATATGTGGTTGAGTGGCAGAAACTATTTCAAAGCCACAACAAGAGTAGTGACTTCCTGGCACAGTGTTAAGGTGCCCTTGGTGTCTGGAGTTGTGAGGAATGTCTTGTTCTCTCACCAAGATGGCTAGCATCTTCTTGCTATGGAAGGACCACATAGTAAAATAAAATAATGACCAAAATAATGACCCAGGGCATGGAGACAGTGTGGGTCAGCAAAGATGATGTAGGTAACTTTCACTGATACTAAAACTCACCATTCAAAATCAGAGAAGCAGCTTAAATTTTAAGTCACTGAAATCTTCTGTAACATTATTAGCAATATGTTCTTCTTGGGGTGGAGCCAAGATAGTGGAGAATAGATACTGTCTCTCCCAGTGTCAGGTCAATAGCAGATTAAGTTTCTGAACTGGTTTCGGAGCGACAGATCCCACAAATATTTGGAATGTAACAAATTTACAGAAAAAGTCCTTTGGAAGAACTTCAGAAAAGGTCTGTTTCAACTGGGCAGGGGAAAAGGCTCCTGAGCCCAGATTATAGCACAGGGAGCCTGGGGCAAGGATCTGGGGTGAGGAGCCAGAGTGTTGATGCATTGGGAATCTATTGTGAGGCTCTTAAGCTGTTCTGTTCTGGTTACAAGCCAGTGGTTCAACAGATTTTCTGTGAAACACACAAAGCAAATAAAAAAGTGAATTGTGAGTCACTGAATCTCCGAAAAATGGGACCTGGCCACTCCTACCCAGCACTGGAAGTCAGTCAGCAACACCAGCCCCAGGGCAAACTAAAGTGTCTGTCACTCCTTTGTCTTAAATTAAATTATGAGCATTAAAACCATTTAAAAAATGAACAAAAAAGTAAAAAGAACTCTGCCCATAGAGAGCTTTATGGAAAAAGAGAAGAACAGACCTCAAACCCTGAGGATCCTAAAGGAAAATCAGCTCCAGATGAAGTCCCAAAGGGTGATATAAGTGGTTCTCATTTTACAAGTTTCTTCTAGAAGAATTAAAAAAAATCTTAAAAAAGAGAAGAAAAATGGGGGAAGGAAATAAAATCTTTGCAAGAGGGAATGGAAAAGGAAAAAACGGAAATTAGCTGAAGAAAACTCCTTAAGATAGGTTTGATGAAATGGTAAAAGCATATAACTCCTTGCAAAACAGATATGAACAAGAAACCAATTTGTTGAAAAACAGAATTTGTGAAATGGGAAAAAATTCAATGAAAAAACACCTCATTTAAAAATTTCCTTAGCCAAATGCAAAAGGAGATTTTAAAAAAAGCAAATTGAAGAAAATAATTCACTAAAAATTAGAATTGAACAAATGGAAGTGAATGACTCAAAGAGATTTCAAGAATTCACCAAACAAAACCAAAAAAAAAAAAAATAAAATAAAATAGAAAAAATGTAAAATACTTCATTGGAAAAACAACTTACTTGGAAAAATTGATCTAGGAGAGACAATCTAAGAATTGTTGGACTTTCTGAAAACTATGATTAAAAAAAAGAATCTAGATATCATCTTTCAGCAAATCATCAAGGAAAACTTCCTGGATGCCTTAGAACCAGATTGTAAAATAGCCATTGAAAGAATTCACTGATCAAAATGAAAATTGAAAGAAATCCCAAAATGAAAACTCCAAGAAACATCATAGCTAAATATCAGAATTATCAAATCAAGGAGAAAATATTGCAAGCAATGAGAAGGAAAGAATTCAAATATTGAAAAACCACAATTAGGATTAACCAGGACTAAGCAGCTTCCATTTCAAAAGATCAAAGGCATAAGATCTGATATTCCAGAAAGCAAAGGAACTTGGATTGCAGCCAAGAACAACTATCTAGCAAAATTGAGCATTATCTTTCATGGAAAAAGATCGCCATTCAATGAAACAAGTGAAAGGTACAGGTATAATTTGATTTTACTATGATGATATAAAAAAGAAACAAGAGGAGTAAAGGTAATTCTCCTTGAAGAAGAAAAAAATGGAGTTAAAATTGAATAAATTACATCTCATGAGTAGGCAAAAAAGACCTATTGAGATTAAGGGAAAGACAGAAGTGGGATGAACATTGTGCTAATCTACTCTCATCATATTTGGCTCAAAGAGAGAATATCAGACGCATTTAGCTTTACAGAGAAGTTTGTCTCACCCTGTAGGGAAGGAGGAAAAGGGGGAGAGGCTAGTAGAATGGAGAACAGAAGTAGAAGGGGAAAGATAAGAAAGAGGGAGGGGCTGCAAACAAATGGGGATGTTTGAGGGAGGAGGTGATCAGTGACAAAATACTGGGGAGGAGGGAAAGGAGGAAAGGGAAAAGAAAAGTATAACTGGTGGAGTACAAGATGGCAGGAAATACAGTTAGTAATTTTATTTGTGAATGTGAATAGGATGAACTCTCCCATAAAACAGAATTGGATATCAGACTGGATTAAAAACCCAAATCCTACAATTTGTTGTTTACAAGAAACTCCTTTTAGGCAGAGTGATACTTTTAGAATAAAGATAAAAGATTAGAGCAGAATCTATTATGCTTCAGCTGAAGTTAAAAAAAAAAAATAAAAGGGCTGGAGGAACAATCTTGATCTCAGATCAAGCAAAAGCAAAAATAGATATAATTAAAAGATATAAGGAAGGAAATTGAATCATACTTAAAGGTACCACGAATAATGAAGTAATATCAATACTAACCATATATTTGCCATAGTATAGCATCCAAATTCCTAGAGAAGAAGTTAAAAGAGCTGCAAGAAGAATTAGGAGAACTATACTAGTGGGGGAATCTCAAACTTGCTCTCTCAAAACTAGATGAATCAAACCACAAAATAAATAAGAAAGACGTTAAGGAGGTAAATAGTATCCTAGAAAAGTAAGGAATGATAAATCTGTGGAGAAAATTGAATGAGACAGAAAGGAATATACTATTTTTTCTCAGCAGTACATGGAACCCATACAAAAATTGACCATGTATTAGGGCATAAAACTCTCACAATCAAATGCAAAAGAAATTGTGAATGCATTTTTATCAAATCATGATGCAATAAAATTTACATCCAATAGAAGACCAGGGGGAAATAGATCAAAAATTAATTGGAAACTAAATAATCTCATCCTAAAGAATGAGTGGTGAACCAACAAATCATAGACACAATAATTTCATCCAAGAGAATGTCAATAATGAGCAAACACACTAAAATTTGTGGGATGCAACTAAAGCACTTATTAGGGAAATTTTTATATATCTAGATGCTTACTTCCATAAAATAGAGAACAAGAAGATCAGGAATTAGGCTTGTAACTAAAAAAGCTAAAAAAAAAACAAGTCAAAACCCCCCAATTAAAAACCAAATTTGAAATTATGAAAATAAATGGAGATTAATAAAAGTGAAATTAAGAAAACTATTGAATTAATAAATAAAACTAAGAGTTGGTTTTATGAAAAAACCAACAAAATAGATAAACCTTTAATTAATTTGATTAGAAAAATGAAGGAAGAAAATCAAATTATTAGCTTCAAAAATGAAGAGATAGAATTTTCCACCAATGAAGAGGAAATTAGATCAATAATTAGAAGTTATTTTGTCCAACTATATGTCAATAAATTTGATAATCTAAATGAAATATAAGAATACACAAAAATAAGGATTTTCCAGATTAATAGAAGAGAAAATAAATTACTTAAATAGTCCCATTTTATTAAAAAAAAATAGAAAAAGCTATTAATCAACTCCCTAAGAAAATATCTCCAGGGCCAGATGAATTTGCATGTGAATTCTATCAAACAGTCTAAGAATAATTAATTCCAATAGAGTTTAAACTATAATAAATACAAATGGGGAAATAAGGAGTCTTAGCAAATTCCTTTTATGATACAAATATGTTGCTAATACCTAAACCATGTAGGGTGAAAAAAGAGAAAGAAAATTATAGACCAAATTCCCTAATGAATATTGAAGCAAAAATCTTAAATAAAATATTAGCAAAGAGATTAAAGAAAGTCATCCCCAAAATGGTACACCATGACCAAGTATGATTTATATGCAGGGCTGGTTCAATATTAGATAAACTATTAGCATAATCGACTATATCAATAACGAAATTAACAAAAAATCATGATTATCTCAATAGACGCAGAAAAAGTATTTGATTAAAATCCAAAATTCATTCCTATTAAAAACACTAGAGATTATAGGAATAAATGGACTTTTCCTTAAAATGATCAGTAGCATCTATTTAAAAGCATCAGAAAGCATCATATGTAATGAACACAAATTAGAACTATTTGTTCTATATGATAGTGGGCAACCTTATTTGCTCACTATCATCATTACTCTTTAATATTGTATTAGAAATGTTAGCTTTTACAATAAGAGTAGAAACAATGAATAAAGAAATTAGAGTAGGTAATGAGGCAACCAAATTATCATTCTTTGCAGATGATGTGATGGTATACATAAAGAACCCTAGAGAATCAGCTAAAAAAAAACTACTAGAAACAATCCACAACTTTAGAGAAATTACAGGATGCAAAATAAATTCACAAAAAATATCAGTATTTTTTTAGATTACAAACAAAGTCCAGCAGCAAGAGATACAAAGAGACATTTCATTCAAAATGAATATTTTTAATAGAAAATATTTGGGAGTTTACCTGTGATGGCAAAGTCAGGAACTATATGAACACAACTACAAAATATTTTCCATACAAATAAAGTCAGACCTAATCAGTTGGAAAAATATCAAGAGCTAATGGATAGACCGAGCAAATATAATAAAAATTACAATACTTCCTAAATTAATCTACTTATTTAGTGCCATACCAAACAAACTCCCAAGAAATTATTTTACAGATCTAGAAAAAATAGTACCAAAGTTCATCTGGAAAAACAAAAGGTCAAGAATTTCAAAGGGATTAATGAAAAAAATGTCAATGAAGATGGTCTAGCTGTGGTAGACTGAAAACTATATTATAAAGCAGTGGTCACTGAAACCATTTGGTACTGGATAAGAAATAAAGTTGCCAATCAGTGGAATAAATTAGGATCACAGGACAAAATAGGCAATAATTATAGCAATCTAATGTTTGACAAACCCAAGGAATCCAGCTTTTGGGATAAGAACTCAGTATTCCACAAAATCTGCTGGGAAAATTGGAAACTAGTATGAAAGAAATTAGGGCTTGTCCCACACCTAATACCACATACTAAGATAAAATCTAAATGGGTGCATGACATAGACATAAAGAGGGATATTATAAAGGAAGATAGGATAGTTTACCTCTCAGATCTGTGGAGAAAAAAGGATTTTGTATTCAAAAAAGAACTGGAACTCAGAACACCAGATAGATAATTTTGGTTATATTAAGTTAAAAAAGATTTTGTACAAACAAAACTAATGCAGACATGATCAGAAGGGAAGCAATGAATTGGGAAATTATTTTTACATTTAAGGATCCTGACAAAGGCTTCATTTCTGAAATAAATAGAGAATTAATTTAAATTTGTAAGAATCCAAGCCATTCTCCAATTCATAAATAGTCAGAGGATATGAACAGACAATTTTCAGATGAAGAAATTAATACTATTTCTAATCATATGAAAAGGTGCTCTGAATCACTATTGTTCAGAGAAATGTAAATTAAGAAAACTCTGAGATACCACTACACAGCTCTCAGATTGGCTGAGATAACAAAGAAAAGACAAGGATGAATGTTGGAGGGGATGTGGGAAAACTGGGACACTAATACATTGTTAGTGGAGTTGTGAATGGATTCAGACATTCTGGAGAGCAATTTGGAACTATGTTCAAAAAGTTATCAAACTATTCATAAACTTTCCCAGCAGTGTTTCTATTGGGTCTATATCCCAAAGAGATCTTAAAGGAAGGAAAGGGACCCACATGTGCAAAAATGTTTGTGACAACCCTTTTTGTAGTAGCAAGAAACTGGATGCCCATCAATTACAGAATGGTTGAATGAGTTATGTTATATGAATGTTATAAAATATTATTATTCTATAACAAATGATCATGAGAACAATTTTCGAAATCCCTAGAGAGATTTAGATGAACTGATGCTAAGTGAAATGAACAGAAGCAGGAGATCATTGTACACAACAATGTATGATCAATGATGTATTTATGATGATCAATCCTGATGAACATGACTGTTTCCAACAAAGAGATTATTGATGCCAATTCCAATGATCTTGTGATGAAGAGAGTCATCTACATCCAGAGAGAGGATTGTAGGAACTGAATGTGGATCACATCAAAACATTCTCACTCTTTTTGACATTGTTTGCTTGCATTTTGTTTTCTTAGTCATTTACTTTCTTCTTTTTTTATCTGATTTCTCTTGTACAGCAAGAAAATTGTATAAATATATTTATACATATTGGATTTAACATATATTTAAAATGGTTAACATATATTGAATTGCTTGCCATCTAGGGAAGGGGGTGGGAAGGAGGGTATATCTGAAGCACAAGGTTATGCAAGGGTCATTGTTGTCAAATTATCCATGCATATGTTTTGAAAATAAAAAGCTTTAATTTTAAAAAAAGAAAAAAATAGACAAGCTATTAATCAACTTCTTTTAAAAAATCTCCAGGGCCAGATGGAGTTACATGTAAATTGTACCAAACATTCATTGAATAATTATTTCTAATACTATGAAAACTATTTGAAAAAGTAGGGAAAGAAGTCCTAAGAAATTTCTTTTTAAGACACAGATATTGTGCTAATACCTAAACCAGGTAGGGTAGAAACAGAGAAAGAAAATTTTAGCACAATTTCCCTAAGAAGTATTGATTTTAAAAATCTTAAATAAAATATTAGCTAAGGGATTACAGAAAGTCATCCCCAGAATAGTACAACATGACTGAGTATGATTTATACCAGGAATGCAGAGTTGGTTCAATATTAGGAAAACTATTAGCATGATTGACTATGTCAATAACCAAACTAACCAAAAAAATATGTTATCTCAATGGATGCAGAAAAAGCTTTTGATAAAATCCAATACCCATTCCTATTAAATAGAGAGAATAGGAATAAATGGGCTTTTTCTTAAAATGATCAGTAGCATCTATTTAAAACCATCAGAAAGCATCATATGTAATGGGCACAAATTAGAACCATTTCCAATAAAATCGGGGTAAAATAAGGTTTCCCACTATCACCATTACTATTTAATATTGTATTAGAAATGTTAGCTTTGGCAATAAGAGAAGAAATAGAGATTAAAAGAATTAGAATAGGTAATGAGGCAACCAAATTATCACTCTTTGCAGATGATGTGATGATATACTTAAATAACTCTAGAAAATCAACTAAAAAAACTACTACAAACTATCCACAACTTTAGATAAATTGCAGGATACAAAATAAATCCACATAAATTATCAGCATTCTTATACATCACTAACAAAGTCCAACAGCAAGAGATACAAAGAGAAATTCAATTTAAAATAACTGTCAAAAATATAAAACATTTAGAAGTCTCTCTGCCATGGCAAAGTCACAAACTACACACAAAGATACAACTACAAAACACTTTTCACACAAATAAAGTCAGATCTAATCAACTGGGAAAATATTGAGTGCTCATGCTTAGGCTGAGCTAATATAATCAAAATGACAAAACTGTTTAAAGTAATTTACTTATTCAGCGCCATACCAACCTAACTCCCAAGAAATTATTTTACAGATCTAGAAAATATAATAACAAAATTCATCTGGAAGAACAAAAGATTAAGAATTTCAAAGGTATTAATGAAAATGAAATGGAATGCAATGAAAATAATAATGAAAATGAAAATGAAGGTGGTCTAGCTGTGCCAGACCAAAAACTATATTATAAATCAGCAGTGATCAAAAACATTTGGAACTGACTAAGAAATAGAATAGTTGATCAGTGGAATAGATTAAGTTCACAGGACAAAATAGTCAGTACCTAGAGTAATCTAGTGTTTGACAAACAAAAAGACCCCAGCTTTCGGGTTAAAAACTCACTATTTGATAAAAACTGCTGGGAAAATTGGAAACTAGTATGCCAAAAACTAGGTATTGACCCATACCTAACACCATATACAAAGATAAGATTGAAATGGGTTCATGATTTAGACAGAAAGAGTGATATTATAAGCAAATTAGAAGAACAAAGGATAGTTAGCTTCTCAGATCTGTGGAGATGGAAGGATTTTTGTGACCAAAGAAGGAGTAGAATTTGTTATTGAACACAAAATAGATACTTTGGGTTATATTAAGTTAAAAAGTTTTTGAACAAACAAAACTAATGCAGACAAGATTATAAGAGAAGCAATAAATTGGGCAAACATTTTTATATTCAAAGATTGTGATAAAGGTTTCATTTCTAAATTATATATAGAATTAACTCAAATTTATAAGAATTAAAGTCATTCTCCAACTGATAAATGGTCAAAATATATAAACAGACAATTTTCAGATAAAGAAATTGAAACTATTTGCAGTCATATGAAAAGGTGTTCTAAATCACTATTGAACAGAGAAATGGAAATTAAGACAACTCTGAGGTACTATTACATACCTCTGAGATTGGCTAAAATGGGAGGAAAATATAAAGAGAATATTAGGAGGGTTGTGGGAAAACTGGGACACATACATTATTGGTGGAGTTGTGAACTGATCCAACTGTTCTGGAGAGCAATTTGAAACTATACCCAAAGGGCTAGCAAAATGTGCATACCCTTTGTTCCAGCAGTATTTCTCCTGGGCTTATATCCCAAAGAAATCTTAAAGAAGGGAAAGGTTCCCATATGCACAAAAATGTTTGTGGTAACCCTTTTTGTAGTGGTAAGAAATTGGAAACTGAATGGATGCCCATCAGTTGGAGAATACCTGAATAAATTATGGAATAATATTGTTCCATAAGAAATGATTATCAGGATGATTTCAGAGAGATCTGGAGAGACTTATATAAAGTGTTGCTAAGTGAAATGAGCAGAATTGTACATGATAACAACATGGTTATAAGATTCTGATGGTCTGATGGTCTTAGCTTTTCTTTTTTTTTAACAATGAAATGATTCAGGCTAGTTCCAATGATCTTGTGATGAAGATAGCCATCTACAACCAGAGCGAGAACAGAGTATGAATCACAACATAGCATCTGTACTCTTTTTGTTGTTGTTTGTTTGCATTTTCTTTTTTCTCATTTTTTCCTTTTTGGTCTGATTTTCTTGTGCAGCAAGATAAAAGTATAAATATGCATATATTATATTTAACATATATTGGATTACTTGCCATCTACAAGAGGGAGTGGGAGAAAGGGGGGGGGAAACTGGAACACAAGGTTTTGGAGGTGTCAATGTTGAAAAACTATCCATTCATATATTTTGTAAATAAAAAGCTTCAATAAAAAAATAATGTTCTTCCTGACTAATAGCAACAATTGTACTAACATTCTCATCTACCCAAGCTAAACTCATTCAGTACTTCATTACTGTCTTTCATCACATCAGTAAATTTGACTCCCCAGAGAAGTAATTTGCAGCAAGAAGTGCTGATGCACTGGTTAGCCTTGGAGGTACTGATGAGTTGGTGTGAATGAGGTTTTTTTTTTTTTCCCAGATTGGTTTGGACAATGAGAACCCTCAGTTTTAGTTACATTGGAAAGATATATGTACCAACATCTAAAGATCACTTTATTGACAATGCTGAAGCAGAGACAGGTTATAAACTCTGAGAGATGCAGTGTGAGTCCCCAAGAAACTTTATGGTGACCTAATACCCCCAAATGGCCTCTGCTGGCATTTGTATATGATAAACTATCCCTTCTTTTGGAAGTGTTTTTGGGGACATTGGGATAGTAGGAAAAGATTGAGGGGGTGGAGTTTCCACTGTAGCAGGAATCCATTAATGGAAAGAGCACTAAATTTAGTGACAGCATAGTGGAAAGAAAACTAAATTCCTTCCTTCATCACAGATCTGAAAAGAAAATTATCCGTTATCATTCTTTATGTCTAAATCATGAACCCATTTGAACCTTACCTTGATATATGGTATTAGGTGTGGGTCAATGCCTAGTTTCTGCTATACTAGTTTCTGATTTTTCCAGCACTTTTTGTCAAATAGTGAGTTCTTATCCCAAAAGCTGGGGTCTTTGGGTTTGTCAATTTAATTTAGCCCTCTAAATTTCTGTGATCCATTTGGATGCATGTTTAGCTGAGAAAAAATATATACCTAATGCTTCAAAATGACTTTGCAGATCTTTCTAACAAGTTAATACTTGTTAGAAGTTATTGTATCAGAGCAGCTTGATATCAGTGCGCAGTTTATAAATGAATATTAGGTGTTTTATTTTTTCTTTGTTACAAGGGAGTGAGAAATCATCTGGGAATCACCATGACGTACACCAAAAAATATGGAGAGAACTTAGTACTATGTTAGAATCAGAAGAGCTGGCAAATCCAGATCTTTTCTAATAACTGTGTGATCTTTGAGAAGTCACAACTTTTTAGATCTTTAATGGTCTTTAAAGATCTTTAAACCTTCATTCACTCACCTCTAAAAAGGGTCAAAGGCAGACTAATTAACCTATAAGGTCCTCTGCAGTTTTAAGTCTGTGATCCAACTGTATCTATTAAAATATATAAAAATACTTGATGGAATGAATTTTGAGCTTTGTTCATTAAAGTGTTCCTAGGCTGAGGTTGCCTTTTTTATTTCTTCCCATGAATTGTTTTTAAACATAAAGAATTTCCTCATGAAATCACTTCTATACTGAAGTTTTTTAAAAGAGAGGTGATCTTTGGTCATAGTTCTTTTGAAAAGTAAAGAGGTCTTTTAAAAATCTATCAAACAGAAAGGGGAAGCAGAAAATTCTCACAGAACAGATGCCCTTGCAATTGTAAATCATTTCCTCTAATAATGCTTGGCATCATTTTTTGTTAGGTTTGTATCTCTGGTATAATTACATGATGATTTTAATGGAAATTATAAAGAAGTATTTTACAAAGGAATGGCATATTTTATGTGCAGTTATATGCAAATTTGCAGTTATAAATATGCAAGTTTTCTTTCTCACATGGGTATTTGCTTAAGGATCACTCTGATAAATGCAAACAAGACTCATATTATTTATTAAAAGATTGCTGAGATATATAACAGTAATTGTTATGCCTCTCAGTAGAATTCACTTTTGGAATCGGCTATAATTCCTATTGACTGATAGTACCTAGCAAAGATATAACATTTGAGAACTGTTGAAATATTAAAACCTGAAAGTTATTATTTTCTTTTTTTCTTAGGATACACAAAGCATTTGAAAGTGTGTGTGCCTTGAAAGTCACTAACTAGAAAAGATAACTTCAATTTTTGTAATTAGAATTTTAAGTCCATGTCCATTTAAACACACTAATAACTAAAATAAAGTCTCCATTTGTCCTTCAATTATTGTCCTTTCTAGTATGAAAGGACAGCAAAAACACTATATTATTTATTTTTTTCTCCCAAGCACAATTTTGGAGTTTCAGGGAAAATTCATTTCACAATAAAGTTATGCAAGACATTTTTTTCTTCTTGAATCTGGAATAGCCTAGTAGCCCTTTAGATATTCCTTATTCAACTCATTTCAACTCAATTCAATCAGTATTTATTGCACTCTAGCCATGTGTCTAGCATTGTTCTAGGTATTGTCAGGGATTCAAAAGAAGGAGAAAACATCTTATTTCATTTCTTGAGAAGCTTATGATTCCATTGGAAGACATAGCAAAGTAAAAGATCACTCAAATTAATGTCTTTGGAAATCATTTGGTTTGTTTGGAGTCTCAGGCTAGTTCCTGGCAGGCTCTGTACAACTTTGATATTTCTTGAATAGTTGTAGCAATGGCATATGGCATCTGCTTCCATCCTAATTATTTGGCTCTTAGGAAACCAGGATTTAAACCTACGGAATTTTGTGCAAAACTCTTCTAATGATGGAGAGACTGATGACTCAAAGCTGTACTCCTCTATGAAGCACAGAAATGATGAACAAGTCTTAGAAATGTGAAATATTCTATTTTTCCTTGAGAGAGGCATATGTGGTTTCAGAATATGTTTAGAGATAGAACTTTAGAAAGAAACTAATTCTGGAAAGCAGACAGGTGGAGAAGTCATTGATTTATAGCTTATCTCCTAAGTGATTTGGAGAATTTATCTTTGGGTATAATCAGGGCCTGTCCCTTAGTTGATTGTAATCTCAGTCTGTTCCAAACTAAAGAGCTCATTCATCTCAGTGTATTTTCATGTATATTGTGATCTTTAAAGCTTCACCAATTTCTGTTTGATATCTGTTTGGATAAGGGATTACTCACTATTTACTCATTGTGAGGGATTTGTAAAGCCCCAAATTTTTCATTCTCTAGGATACAGGTTAGCTCCGATTTGTATTTAGTTCTTAGAATGTTATCACAGAAGCATATTCTAATAGTGCTCCAGCATCAGAGGCAAGCAAAAGATTAGCTGTTCGTGGTCGTTTTTTTATTTTTTTTCTTTATGTATCCTCATGCTGACTCTAGATTGAGAATATTCTATCTCCAAAGCACTGAGTTAAACAAAAACTCTTGCTTTTAGTGGTTACTTCCATATTATTGTAATTTATCCCTTACCTGTTCCTCTTCAGTATCCTACAACAGTCACCTCCCACTTTACTAACTTCATCTCTCTTACTACTTCATCTAATACTTTTCTTGGATTTTCTGTAGTTTAGCTCCAAGAATTCTTTTAATGACCTGCCCTAATTACTAGGATAGATCTAGTGTTTAAGTAACTCTATTCAAGAGAACATTCCCTTCCAAAATAATTTAGCAAATAGTACCAATTCATTATGCAGAATAAACACAAATACAAAAATGCAATGAGCAGCATTATAATAGGCCAAAGGACAAAAAGGTCAATTATAAATAGGACAAATACATTGCAGATAGTACTGTACTATTATACTTTATTAGATACAATAATAATTTTAAACTAATTACTTGAATATTTATTCAACAACTTTTAATAACTGGTGGCCAAAGGAAACCTTTAAAAAGTTTTTTTTTTAAGATTTTAAGGACCTAACTCTCTAAGATTTAAGAAATAATTATCACTTTATTTAATGTTAGTGGGAGTTGTATGTGTCAGTGATATATTCAATATTCCAAGGATCACAGGCAACTTGAATGATTTCCCAGGCTCTTGACCTTCAGTGGGAAATGGGAAAGACATGAAGAAGTAGAATAGACAAGTTATGCACACCATCTTCCTTCCTTATATAAGATTTTTAAAATAAAATTTCATCGTTTTTATCTTCTGGCCTTAAATATTTGGCATTTTAAAAGCAACTCTCAATACTATATTTCTTTCCCATCCCCTAATGGAATACTTACTATCTAAGACATTTTATAATATAATACCCTATTGCTAACTGTTGTCGAGAATTAGCTCCAAAATTAGCCTAACCTAGAGTTCACACATTGATTGTATGATAATTAACAATTCAATGAATAAGGAACCATATAACTCATATAAAATACTCTTGTCCTAATTGGTCGAGGCAGTACATATCTTTATGAGGGGTCGAGATGATGAAGATAATAGTTATAGTAAAAGTTACTAAACATTATTTCTAAAACAATTTTATTAAGATGATACCATTCATAACCAGCTCCTTGTTTGAATGTGTGTGCCTCTTCAG
Source organism: Sarcophilus harrisii (assembly GCF_902635505.1). NCBI lineage: Eukaryota > Metazoa > Chordata > Mammalia > Dasyuromorphia > Dasyuridae > Sarcophilus > Sarcophilus harrisii. The sequence continues at coordinate 273,444,336 of NC_045427.1, read as the reverse complement.
GTTCCAGGTACCGTGTGTCTGTAGTTTGATAAAATTACCACTAGATGATGCTATTAAATTCTATAGCTTTATTTATATAGATCTATAATTCTAATCTAATAGCACCTAGGTAGCTTATAGGTTAGAGCATTTCTTACTCAGAAAGAAGAATACTCATCATCTAAAATTTAAATATGTCCTCAGACACTTACTAGTTGTACTCTGAGTGAATCATTTGATTCTATTTGCTTCAGTTTCTTCATCTTTCAAATGAACTGGAGGACATGGCAAACCAACAAATCTGGTATCTTGGTCAAGAAAACTCCAAATAGATCACTAAGAGCAGGACTTAACTAAAAATGACTTTAACACCATAGGTTTCTACGTAAGTACAGAAGAGTAAGTTAGTTATAATCTATCAAGTAGTTGGTGTGGTACTATAAAAAGTACAGTGATGTCAGAAGCATACATTCAAATCCTATATTTTATGCTTATTTCCTGTGGGATTTTGGTAAAGCCTGTTCTTTCTTTCTTCCTCCCTTCCTTGGTGAGCAATTAGGGTTAAGTGACTTGAGTAGGGTCACATAGTACTAAAGTATCTGAAGCCAGATTTTATCCATTGCCCTGAAACTCTACTTCCTAATCCATATAATAAGGGAATTGAAGTGGACTAATAGTTTTTGATCAGCAAACCCTTTTCAACATAAAAATATTTTATGAATTCTCATGGTAATTTAATATTCTACTCATGATATGATTTTAGATTTATTCATTAAGTACTTCCAATAACTACAATGACAATTTTTGCTCCCAAAAGCTCTAAATTAAAATTTACTATATTATTATAATAATAAAATATAAAATTTAGACCTACCTATAAATGCTAAATATAAAATTACAAAACTCTAATTATAAAATAATTGTGGATATTTTATGTGGTTAAATTGCAAAATATTCTGTATGTATTTAAAGAAGTAATCCAACAAGATCTCATATGCTTATTATATTCAAGATGCTTTATTAATATTTTTTATTTTACAAACTTTATTAAATATAAATGACATTCCATTTTTACCATCTGGAAGATTTTTAACATATAATAACCATATATAAGCTTAACTTCAGTGTTCAGTGTTGAACTTTTTTTTTATTTGAACAAATATTGTCAATAATCGGTTCAACACCAAAAATATACTGCCTTAGATCTTTTTTCTATGTTAAGTTTATTCCCATATTTTATTGAAAATAAGAAAAAGTGAAAATGCTCATACAAGTAAGTGGTTTAGAAATAACAGGAAAACTTATACATTCTCTAATTCATAGATGTATTTTTTTTTTTAGTTAACTAAAGAACCAATGAAAATGAATAACTAATTACAATGTAAAATATTTACTTTTATTGTGGGTAATGACAACTAAATAACTGCTCATGGAAACCAAATAAATAAATGAATAATTTCATTTGCATAGGTAGCTTTGTTTTAAAGCATGCTTATATACATATAAACTAAGCCTTTTAAGGAAAGATTCTTCATAATTAACTTTCTTTGCTTCTACCACGAGAATACAAGTTATGTTTGTGTTATAGTGCTGACAATAAGTTCATTTGAAAATAGGATAGTAATACAAGTGGTTTGTTTCTTCAAAATGGTTGATCCACAATGGTTTCAAAAGGATTTATAAATTGCCTGCCAAGAGATATTTTCCCCCTTTCTTTTTCTTTCTAAGTAATTTCTTTTTAAAATTTATTTTTGAAAAGGAATTTGATTTCCAAGTTTTCTTCCTCTCTCCTATATCCTCCCTTGCTCATTAGGAAGGCAAAATATGTTATAAATTTTGCATGTGTAATGATGCAAAATATATTTTGATATGAGTCATGTTTGCAATAATAAATTAATAATAATCAAGAGGCATAAAGAAAGTGGAAAAGGGAGAGTGTTTCAATATGAACACCGACTTCATCTCTCTGGAGATGAATAACATTTTTCATCATGGGTCCTTTAGACTTATTTCAGATCATTGTATAGTTAAATCTTTTACAATTAATCAATGTTAAAATATTACTGTTACATTGCATGACACTGCCCTAAGTTCTGCTTAGTTCACTTTGTTTCAATTGACATTATTCTTCCCAGGCTTTTCTGAAACCATCCTGCTCACCATTTCTTATTACACAGTAATATTCCATCACAATCATACTAATAACTTGGTCAGCCATTTCCAATTGGTCAATCATTTCCAATTGATGAGCATGTCTTCAATTTCCAATATTTTGCTACCAAAGCGGGGAAAAACAAATGAAAATAAGAAGACAAAGTTGGAAACTGCTATAAATATTTTTTGACTTATAGGTCTTTTTCCTTTTTCTTTGATCTCTTTGGGATACAGTTCAGTTAGTGATATTTCTGGGTTAAAGAGTGTGCATAATTTTATAGACCTTTGGGCAAAGTCTGAAATTGTTTTCCATAGTGATTGAACTAGCTCACAATTCTACTTAAAATACACAAGTGGAGTTTTCTACATTTTCACAATGAGACATTTTCCTTTTCTGAAGACCAAAATCATTGAGTATATGATGCTTTTGAATCAATCAAAAAAAAAATGTGTATATGAATGTTGTTATAGAAGAAAACTAATTCATATTAACATTAACAAATATTATTAGGGTATTATTTACTGCATAAGATATTATTTAATACTAATGCCTTGGACTATCATTACAAATAACTAAACTACTGTTGAACTATTAAATGGAAAGCACTGAAGAAAATGATTTCTTAGGTTCCTTTTAAGTAATTCTAATTGGTGGGAGTTTTTTTTGTTTGTTTGTTCGTTTGTTTGTTTTTTTATTTATTTAATAGCCTTTTATTTACAGGATATATATATATATATATACATGGGTAACTTTACAGCATTAACAATTGCCAAACCTCTTGTTCCAATTTTTCACCTCTTACACCCACCCCTCCCTAGATGGCAGGATGACCAGTAGATGTTAAATATATTAAAATATAAATTAGATACACAATAAGTATACCTGACCAAAACGTTATTTTGCTGTAGAAAAAGAATCAGACTCTGAAATATTGTACAATTAGCTTGTGAAGGAAATCAAAAATGCAGGTGTGCATAAATATCGGGATTGGCAATTCAATCTAATGGTTTTTAGTCATCTCCCAGAGTTCTTTTTCTGGGCATAGCTAGTTCAGTTCATTACTGCTCCATTAGAAATGATTTGGTTGATCTCGTTGCTGAGAAGGGCCTGATCCATCAGAATTGGTCATCATATAGTATTGTTGTTGAAGTATATAATGATCCCTGGTCCTGCTCATTTCACTCAGCATCATTTCATGTAAGTCTCTCCAAGCCTTTCTGAAATTATCCTGTTGGTCATTTCTTACAGAACAGTAATATTCCATAATTTTCATATACCACAATTTATTCAACCATTCTCCAACTGATGGACATCCATTCAGTTTCCAGTTTTTAGCCACTAGAAAAAGGGCTGCCATCAAACATTCATTGCACATACAGGTCCCTTTCCTTCTTTATAATCCCTTGGGATATAATCCCAGTAGTAACACTGCTGGATCAAGGTATGCACAGTTTGATAACTTTTGAGCATAGTTCAAACTACTCTCCAAAATGGTTGGATTAGTTCACAACTCCACCAACAATGCATCAATGTCCCAGTTTTTCCGCATCCCTCCAACAATCATCATTATTTTTCCTGTCATTTTAGCCAATCTGACAGGTGTGTAGTGGTATCTTAGAGTTGTCTTAATTTGCATTTCTCTGATTAATAATGACTTGGAGCATCTTTTCATATGACTAGAAATAGTTTCAATTTCTTCATCTGAGAATTGTCTGTTCATATCCTTTGACCATTTTTCAATTGGAGAATGGCTTGATTTTTTATAAATTAGAGTTAATTCTCTATATATTTTGGAAATGAGGCCTTTATCAGAACCTTTGACTGTAAAAATATTTTCCCAGTTTATTGCTTCCTTTCTAATCTTGTCTGCATTAGTTTTGTTTGTACAAAAACTTTTCAGTTTGGTATAATCGAAATTTTCTATTTTGTGACCAGTAATGATCTCTAGTTCTATTTTGGTCATAAAGACCTTCCCCTTCCACAGGTCTGAGAGGTAAACTATCCTATATTCCTCTAATTTATTAATAATTTCATTCTTTATGCCTAGGTCATGAACCCATTTTGACCTTATCTTGGTGTACAGCGTTAAGTATGGATCAATGCCTAGTTTCTGCCATATTAGTTTCCAATTTTCCCAGCAATTTTTATCAAATCAGTAAGTTCTTATCCCAAAAGCTGGGATCTTTGGGTTTGTCAAAGACTAGGTTGCTATATTTGTTGACTGTTTTATCCCTTGAACCTAATCTATTCCACTGATCAACTAATCTATTCCTTAGCCAATACCAAATAGTTTTGGTAACTGCTGCTCTATAATTTAATTTTAGATCTGGTACAGCTAAGCCACCATCATTTGATTTTTTCATTAATTCCTTGAGAATTCTTGACCTTTTGTTTTCCATATGAACTTTGTTGTTATTTTTCTAGGTCATTAAAATAGTTTTTTGGAGTCTGATTGGTATAGCGCTAAATAAATAGATTAGTTTAGGTAATATTGTCATCTTTATTATATTTGCTCGCCCTATCCAAAGGCATTTAATATTTTCAATTGGTTAGATCAGACTTAATTTGTGTGAAAAGTGGTCTTGTAATTTTGCTCATAAAGTTTCTGATTTTCCCTTGACAGATAGATTCCTAAATATTTTATATTATCAGTAGTTACTTTAAATGGAATTTCTCTTTGTAACTCTGACTGTTGGATTTTGTTAGTGATATATAAGAATGCTGATGACTTATGTGGGTTTATTTTATAACCAGCAACTTTACTAAAGTTGTGGATTATTTCTAATAACTTTTTAGCAGAATCTCTGGGGTTCTCTAAGTATACCATCATGTCATCGGCAAAGAGTGATAATTTGGCTTCCTCATTGCCTATTCTTATTCCTTTAATCTCTTTCTCAGCTCTTATTGCCAAAGCTAGCGCTTCTAATACAATATTAAATAGTAACGGTGATAGTGGGCAACCTTGTTTCACTCCAGATCTTATTGGGAATGGTTGCAGCTTGTCTCCATTACATATGATACTTACGGATGGTTTTAAATAGATGCTGCTGATTATTTTAAGGAAAAGCCGATTTATTCCTATACTCTCAAGTGTTTTTAATAGGAATGAATGTTGGATTTTATCAAATGCTTTGTCTGCATCTATTGAGATGATCATATGGTTTTTGTTAATTTGGTTATTAATATGGCCAATTATATTGATAGTTTTCCTAATATTGAACCAGCCCTGCATTCCTGGTATAAATCCTACTTGATCATAGTGTATTATCTTGGAGATGATTTTCTGTAGTCTTTTTGCTAATATCTTATTTAAGATTTTAGCATCAATATTCATTAGGGAGATTGGTCTATAATTTTCTTTCTCTGTTTTCAGCCTACCTGGTTTAGGGTATCAGTACCATGTCCGTGTCATAGAAGAATTTGGTAGGACTCCTTCATTCCTATTTTATCAAATAATTTAATATGCATTGGGGCCAATTGTTCTTTTAAATGTTTGGTAAAATTCACATATAAATCCATCTGGTCCTGGGATTTTTTCTTAGGGAGTTGTTTAATTGCCTGTTCTATTTCTTTTCTCGAATGGGACCATCCAAACAATTTACTTCCTCCTCTGTTAGTCTGGAAGTCTGTATTTTTGGAGTAGTCATCCATTTCACTTAGGTTATCAAATTTATTGGCATAAGTTGAGCAAAATAACTCCTTATTATTTCTCTAATTTCCTCTTCATTGGTGGAAAGTTCTCCTTTTCATTTTAAGACTACTAATTTCATTTTCCTCCCTCCTTTTCTAATCAGATTTACCAAAGGCTTATCTATTTTATTGGCTTTTTCATAGAACCAACTCTTAGTTTTATTAATTAGTTCAATAGTTTTTTTACTTTCAATATTTTTAATTTCTCCTTTTAATTTTAGAATTTTAAATTTAGTATTTGATTGGGGGGTTTTAATTTGTTTTTTTTTTAGTTTTTTTAGTTGCAAGCCCAATTCATTAATCTTTTCTTTCTCTGTTTTATTCAAGTAAGCCTCTAAGGATATAAAATTCCCTCTTATTACCGCTTTGGCTGCATCCCACAAATTTTGGTATGATATCTCATCATTGTCATTATCTTGAGTGAAATTATTAATTGTGTCTATAATTTGCTGCTTCACCCAATCATTCTTTAAGATGAGATTGTTTAGTTTCCAATTACTTTTTGGTCTATTTCCCCCTAACTTTTTGTTGAATGTAGTTTTTATTGCATCATGATCTGAAAAGAAAGCATTTACTATTTCTGCTTTATTGCATTTAATTTTGAGGTCTTTATATCCTAATATATGGTCAATTTTTGAAAAGGTTCCATGAACTGCTGAGAAGAAAGTATATTCCCTTCTATCTCCATTCAATTTTCTCCAAAGATCCAACATACCTAATTTTTCTAATATTCTATTTATTTCTTTAATTTCTTTCTTATTTGTTTTGTGGTTTGATTTGTCTAATTCAGGAATTGCAAGGTTGAGATCTCCTACTATTACAGTTTTGTTGTCTATTTCTTCTTGCAACTCTCTTAACTTCTCCTTTAGGAAGTTGAGTGCCATACCACTTGGTGCATATATGTTTATTATTGATATTGCTTCATTGTTTATGCTACCCTTTAGCAGGATGTAGTTACCTTCCTTATCTCTTTTAATTAGATCAATTTTTACTTTTGCTTGATCTAAGATAAGGATGGCTACCCCTGCTTTTTTGACTTCACCTGAAGCATAATAGATTTTGCTCCAGCCTTTTACCTTTACTCTATATGTATCCCCCTGCTTTAAATGTGTTTCTTGTAAACAACATATTGTAGGGTTCTGACTTTTGATCCAGTCTGCTATCTGCCTCCTTTTATGGGGGAGTTCATCCCATTCATATTTACGGTTAAAATTACTAAATCTGTATTTCCTGCCATCCTAATAACCCCAGATTGTGCTTTACTTATTCTTGCCTCCCCCAACCCTCTTTCCCCTTTTAAACTTATGTACCCCTCTTGTATCACGATACTTATCCTCTTTATAATCCCTCCCTCCCCCCCTTTGGGTCTTTCCCCTTCCTTTCCTTATTACTCTTTTTCTTTTCCCTTTTCCTCTCCCCCTTTTTTAATGAGGCGAGAGAATTTTCTCTAAAACAAATGTCAATTATTTTTTCTTTGAGCCAACTCTGATGAGAGTAAGATTCACATAATGTTCCTCCCCCTCTCTAAATTCCCTCAGATATGATAAGTTTCCTTAGCCTCTTTGTGGGATGTGGTTTCCCTCTTTTTATCCCTCCTTCCCACCTTATTCTGCCATCATCCCTTTTCCATATCTACTTCCCTTTTTTATGTTATATCAGTACAATCAAATTATACATGTATTCTTTTGTATATCCACAACAGAAATACAATTCTCAAGAGTTATTTTACCTTTTCTGTATCTTTTGAGTTCTATTCTTGGAGATCAAATTTTTGTTTAGTTCTGGTTTTCTTCAGAAACAAATAGAATTCATTTGTTTCATTAAATGTCCATCTTCTTCCCTGGAAGAAAATGCTCAGCTTAGCTGGGTAGTTTATTCTTGGCTGCATCTCAAGGTTCTTGTGCCTTTCGAATATCATATTCCAGGCCCTTCTTTCCTTTAATGTAGAGGCAGCCAGATCTTGGGTGATCCTTATTGTGGCACCTCAGTATTTAAATGGTTTTTGGCTGCTTGTAAAATTTTTCCTTAATATGATGGTTCTGAAATTTGTCCAATATTCCTTGGGGTTTTTATTTTAGGGTTTTCTTTCAGAAGGTGTTCGATGAATTCTTTCAATACCTATTTTACCTTCTGATTCCTATTACATCTAGGGCAGTTCTCTTTGATGATTTCTTGTAAAATAGTATCTAGGCTCTTTTTCATCATAGTTTTCAGAAAGTCCAATAATCCATGATTATCTCTCCTAGATCTATTTTCCAAGTCTGTCGTTTTGCAAGTAGATAATTCATGGTTTTTTCCAGTTTGTCATTTTTTTGTTTTTGCTTGACTGATTCTTGCTGTCTCAATGAATTATTAGTTTCAATTTGTTCAGTTCTAATTTTTAAAGAATTATTTTCTTCCTTAGCTTTTTTTACTTCTTTCTGTATATGTCCAATTGAGTTTTTGAATGTATTGTTTGGTCTGTGGAATTTTTTTCCATTTCACTAATTTTTTTTTAGTGAATTATTTTCTTTTTCAATTCACAGATCCTACTTTCTTGCATGTTCTTTGTCTTTTCCAATTCACGGATCCTACTTTCTTGCGAGTTCTTTGTCTTTTCCAATTCACAAATCCTACTTTCTAGTGAATTCTTTATTTTTTCCAAATCGTATTTCAGGAAGTTGTTGCTCTCTTGTAAGGCTTCTCTTTCCTTTCCCCATTTATCTTCTAACTCTCTTTTGAGACTTTTAATGGTCTCTTCTATGAGAGCATCATGAAAGGAGGACAGTCTGATGCATTTTTGCTGTTTGAGGTCTCTTCAGGTTTGCTGACCTGCTCTTTTTCTGCATAGAAGCTATCCATCGTTCTTTTCATCTTTTTATTCATGTTTTAAAGCCTTTAGGGTAGGTCTCCTAGGCAAGGGGGTTATCAGCTTCCTCTGCACAGCAGGGAAAGATGTAAACCGATTTCCGGCTCCGAGGTATGGGAGTGCTCTGAGTGAGAGTTTTCCCTTCCCCCAACAGGAAGTGGATTCAGCACTGGCCAAGCTATCAAACTGCTTAGTAGGGCTGAGTGGGTTAGCGATTGCCCTGGGCTGGAGACTAAGGGGTGAACGTGTCACTGCCCCAGGCCGGAGCCTCTTGTGGGACTGTGAGTATTAGCAGCTGACCGCAGACCGCAGACTGCAGACCGCCACAAACTCTGCCCAGCGTCTCTGCCTGATGCAAATCGGCCCTGGAAAAGCTCTATGGCCCCAAGCCGAGCTCCCCACTGCGCAGATTGGAGGCTAACCCGGGCTGCGTCCTCCTGCCGTGCAGGATCACAACTGCCCCAAGGAAAAGCCCTGTACTGCGGGTTGGGGCTGTGCGCTTGCGCTGAGATCTGTGCCTTCACCCTCAGTTTGAGACTCTCCTCGGAACCTAATTTCTCTCCCCGTCTGCACCGATCTACCCCCTGGCCCCGGAACCAACCTTTTTTGGCGAGACTGCAGATTTTCTTCGGCCGGTGAGTTGTTCTACTTCTTATCTTTACGAATTGTAGCAGTCAAGACTATTTTTGAGGCTCAATATAATATTGATAAAGAGGGTAAGAGAAGAGCTTAGAAAGTCGTGTGTGTCTTCTCCTCCATCTTGGCTCCGCCCCTGGTGGGAGTTTTTAATCCCTTAATTATATATTGTTCTGATAAAATTAGATAATTTTATTATAGAAATTGTCAAGCAAGCAAGCAAGCACTTTATTTTGCTTTTATTTTCTAAACAAATTTGCCACCAGTTGCTATGTCTATGAAGTAACTAATTTGGTGATTTCATTTATTCATTCAATATTTCTAAAGTGATATATTCATGTTACTTTACTTGGTCCTATGGAAGACACAAAGATAATAAAGCTTATCTCCTTCCTACCCAGCCCTTACTTCAAGAAGTATGTGAACTATTAAATTCAATGTTAAATTGGAAAGATTCTCTAGAGAAATGTCCTGTAGTTGACTCTGTACATTTTAATGTTTTTATTAGTGTATTGGAGCGAAACTTTTGAGGATAATTTGCTAATCCAGTATACAAGTACTTTAATGCTAGATAATATCAATAAATTCATAGTTGATAAAGTTGTTTTAAAAACACAACAAAAGCTAGAACCTTCAGTAAAATGTAAAACAAATAAATGTATAGTGTTACATTTGATTTTTTAAAATCAACTTCACAGATAAAAGATGAGAAAGATGTGGCTAGAGAAAAGATCTTCTGAAAAAGATATGGGGCTTTCATAAACTACAAAGGCAAAATAAGTTTATAATTCAATATTTCATAAATCTGATGAATCTATATTCTCTTTAATAAGGATTATCCATCCATTAGTACCAATCAAATGCGTTAATGGTTCTTACTCTTTGCTAAACTTGTTTTTGAACTCTTGGAAATCTCCACAGGATTTCTTATCTCAAATTCTGGAGATTTCTTAACTTGACTTAGCCACTTCTCTTTACAGTTAAAAATATGAACAAAAAATTCATAACTATAGCTATATATTTTCCTATTAATATGTCAGAAGACTAGAATCACCTAGCTTGGTTAGAAAATGATAGTTTTGATTAGCAATCGTTCTCCTTACCTCTTTAATTGTGACTTCTTTTTATATTTATATCTGAACATGTTGGTAAGTCTCTATATTCATATATACTTATATATTAAAATTTTGTCATAAGTCTATATATCACTATTTATATCTGCCTGTGCTTATTTATATCTATGCCTTATCCATTTCTATGATTTTTAGATATGCCTATCAATATTTATGGGGAAACTAGATAACACAATAGATAGAGTACCAGGCATGGAGTCTGGAAGATTCATGTTCTTAAATTCAAACTGACCTCAAGAATTTCCTAGTTGTGTGACTATAAGCAAAGTCACTGAACCCTTTTCTATCTACATTTCCTTATGTACAAAATGTACTAAAGAAAGAAATGACAAACTGTGATGACCGCGTATTTTAAAATCAGCCGGAGTCAAGAATTCAGGTTAAGGGAAAATCTTTGATCTTTATTCTTTGTGGAGGTGAAGGGGGATGGCGATTGGAATGTGAGTGGCTTCGACATGAATCTGGCCAGCAGTCTCTCTGCCTCTCTCTTCACCCCTCTCTCTCCACCCATCAAAATCGTCCCTACGTCATTTCCTATACATACATCAAAACTTGCACAAAGAGTGGGTGGGGGCCATTCTTTCTCCAAGCATATATTAATAGAGTATGGTGCAATTACTATTTAGCCTCACATGCTTGGGACCTCAATGCATCAACTCGAGCTTCAGTCCATTACAACAAACCACTCCAGCAGATTATGAAGAGTCAAAAATAATTGAAAACAACTGAAATTAGTAGCTATATTTACATATATATATGTAAGTTTATATCTCTTTCAATACCTATTTATATCCTTCTATGTATCTATGTTTGTCTGTATTTATACACATATATCTATATTTATATTTTAACAACTTCTCAGTTGCATAATAGCCATCAAATCTTCATTTTTTGATAAAGCTTTTATTTTAAAAACATATGCCTGGACAATTTGACATTGACCCTTGCATTCTCCTGTGCTTCAGATTTTCTCCTTCTTCCCTCCACCTCCTCCTCTAGATGGCAAGTGATTCAATATATGTAAAGCATGTTAAAACATATGTTAAATCCAATATGTATAATCATATTTATACAATTCTCTTGTTGCACAAGAGAAATCAGATAAAAAAGAAAGTAAATGAGTAAGAAAACAAAATGCAAGCAAACAACAACAGAAAGAGTGAGAATGTTATGTTGTGATCCACATTCAGTTCCTATAGTCCTCTCTCTGGGTGTAGATAGCTCTCTTCATTACAAGATCATTGGAATTGGCATCAATCATCTCTTTGTTGGAAAGAGTCATGTTCATCAGAATTGATTGTTGTATAATACTGTTGTTGTTATGTACAATGATCTCCTGCTTCTGCTCATTTCACTTAGCATAAGTTCATCTAAGTTTCTCCAATGCTTTCTAAAATCTAAAATCCTCATGATCATTTCTTATAGAATAATAATACTCCATAACATTCATATAACATAACTTATTCAACCATTCTGCAACTGATGGGTATCCACTCAATTTCCAGTTTCTTGCCACTACAAAAAGGGCTGCCACAAACATTTTTGCCCATGTAGGTCCCTATCTTTCCTTTAAGATCTCTTTGGGATATAGACCCAATAGAAACAGTGCTGGATCAAAGTATATGCATAGTTTGATAACTTTTTTAATAAAGTTCCAAATTGCTCTCCAGAATATCTGGATCCATTCACAACTCCACCAACAATGTATTAGTATCCCACTTTTCCCACATTCCCTCCAACATTCCTCTTTGTCTTTTCCTTGTCATCTTAGCCAATCTGAGGGCTGTGTGGTGGTATCTCAGAGTTTTCTTAATTTCCATTTCTCTGATAAATAGTGATTTAGAGCACCTTCACATGTCATTAGAAATAGTTTTAGTTTCTCCACTTGAAAATTGTCTGTTCGTATCCTCTGACCTTTTATGAATTGGAGAATGGCTTGGATCCTATAAATTTGAATCAATTCTCTATTTCAGAAATGAGGCCTTTATCAGAACCCTTAAATGAAAAAATAATTTCCCAATGTATTGCTTCCCTTCTGATCTTGTCTGCATTAGTTTGTTCAAAAACTTTTTAACTTAATATAATCAGAATTATTTATCTGGTGTTCAATTATGAGTTCCAATTCTTCTTTGGACACAAATTCTTTCCTTTTCCACAGATCTGAGAGGTAAACTATCCTATATTTCTCTGCTTTGCTTATAACACCACTCTTTATGTCTAAATCTTGAACCCATTTAAATCTTATCTTGGTATATGGTATTAGGTGTGGATAGAGCTCTAATTTCTTTCATATTAGTTTCCAATTTTCCCAGCAGTTTTTGTCAAATACTGAGTTCTTAATCTAAAAGCTGGGGTCTTTGGGTTTCTCAAAGACTACATTTCTATAGTTATTGCCTATTTTGTCCGGTGATCCTAACCTATTCCACTGATTGGCAACTTTATTTCTTAACCAGTACCAAATCGTTTTGAATACTGCTGCTTTATAATATATTTTTAAGTCAGGCACAGCTAGACTACCTTCATTAGCATTTTTTTTCATTAATTCCCTGTAAATTCTTGATCTTTTTTTCTTCCAGATGAACTTCATTACTATTTTTTCTAGAACTGTAAAATAATTTCTTGGGAGTTTAATTGGTATGGCACTAGATAAGTTGATGAATTTAGTTAGTATTGCAATTTTTATTATATTCACTTGGCCTACCCATGGGCACTTGATATTTTTCCAGCTGGTTAGGTCTGAACTTTATTTGTGTGGAAAGTGTTTTGTAGTTCTGTTCATATAGTTCCTAACTTTCCTTTGGCATATAGTGAATCTTCATTATTGATAACACTAAACAGACTCAAAAAAGGCATAGCTAGACTTTTAAGTATGAGAACAAAAATCCAGCAATTAAAAAAAATCCATTTGACTCTGTAAACAAAGAAAATTGGATATTGATGAGAGAATAAATACAGTGTATTTTATAAAGGATTTAGTGTTTTGCCAAAGCCATATATACATATGGGTCTTTAGGTTTAGGATAGAAAATGTATCCCTCTTATTGCCATCTTAACCTCAGACACAATTATTTAAAATGAAAGAAATATATATTTAGCAAACAAGGAAGATCGATTGCTAATTGTTCACCACGTATTCAGTTGCCAGTTAGAGTAGCCACTTCTGTAAACTCTGTCAAACATGCCGACCCAAACGCTTCTCTAGCGATTTTCAACATCTGGCTTAAAAGCTTCCCTGTAATTATTTTCATTTTGAATAAGCAAGACTCAGTAAACCCTGCATCTGTGGTGGTGATGCACAAAACATATATGTTTGAAGGAATTTATTAGATGGTGCTGAAGAAAACAGAGAGAGGCTCCAAGCCCTTAAGCTGTTTTACCCTTTGACAGATTAACCAGAAGGACAATCTTTTTTTTTCCTGTTTTTTAAATGAATTCAAAAGAGCTCCCTCTGAAAATGTAGTCTTCACAATTTTTTCCCCTGGAATGTTGCCAGTGCATTTAACATATTGAAATTAACACTGCAACAAACTTACAAAGGCATAATTTTCATAGCTGCCCTAGTATTCCTTGTTATTCAAAAAAGAAAAAAATTAGTGCTATCCCAAACTTAAGAATTGATTTTAAAGTTAGAACCGAGCAATGATTTTTATTATGATTATCTTTGAACTTTGACAAAATTATATATTATTTTTTCTAGTTATTTCTAAACCTAAACAAAGAGAGGATACTGAATGAACCTTTGAAAAATTAGAAAATGTTGAACATCCCATTTTATGCCTGGGTAAATTCAGGCACAGAGCAGCTATATATATTTTTCCAGATGAAGAAAAAAATCTCTCTATTGGATATATAACTTGTTCTACAAAATACCATGCCCTATGTAAAAGTCAGAATGTCTCAGAGAAATAGAAATTGCTATTTTTTATATTATCCTCACACCATAAAGTCCTTAGGATATTAATTCTCAGACCTGTTTTGAATATATTTTTTATTTTCAAAGCTCAATTTTTGGAGGAAAGATATTTCTCACAACTTGTTTTAGGGGAACTGGAGCAGACTAGGTTGGATGATGTATGTTTATTAGCTTCAAAACCACATCTGTGTGCTGAGATTGGAGGAAAGGTCATAAACACAATGAATGTTGCTAGGAAACCATGCCTTTTAGTCAATTTAGTTGTGAAGATGAAAGGGTTTTCTTTTGCTTTTTTTTCTTTCTTTTTTTTTTTTTTTTGTACAAAGATGGGCTATTTGGATAGTACAATGAATAATCATTTTATTTTGATCTTTAGATTTATCATTTTAAAATAATACTTTTCATTAATAGTCCTCCCCACCCCACTCCATTTTACTATGTATTTTCTTTTCAAATGTTTGAAATTAGGGAAATGAATATCATTTTCTTTGAAAAGAAAGGTTTGTTATAATTTTATTTTCAGAAAATAATTCTATGACGGAATTTAGGGATATCTTTAGTCTTTCAAGCAAGGCATATGAATCACCAAAAACTAATATACAAATAATAAATGTCAAGGAATATAAGTAGCTAAGTTCTTTGAAATATTCATTAAAAGGATCTTTGAGAACAGACTGCTATAAACAATCTTGGCTCATCTTTGTATATATTAAGAGCTACATGATGGTGCTCTTTGCAACTTTTCATAAAGATTAACTGAAAAGAAAACAGACACATGTTTTACTGACCCTTTGAGATTAGAAGATGTTTTGAAAAAATTGAACAAGACTATAGACTATAAGGCAAGACTGTATCTATCCATTTTAACATCTATTAAAAGCTTATCTTAGGGATGGACATGCCCATTGGTTTTGACCCAAATTATTGTTTCAATTAGGTAATTTATTTTTGAGTCTATAAAATAACAGATTTAGAGCAAGAGATCCATGTCACCTAGTCTAATTTTCTTATTTTGCAGAAAAAGAAATGGAGGAGCCAAGAGGTTAAGTGGCATGTCCAAGCCTAATAGACAAGAATTGTTTGAATCCAGTCCCTACAATGCTGGAGCTAGTAGTCTTTTCATTTCCCTATAATGCCATATGAGTACTCATATATTACTTTTTAGCGATGAGTATAATAAATCAAGCAGCCTGAAATTATGCAAAAATGAGATTCACTTGAAAGGAGCAATGTGCAGTGGATTTACATTTCAGTGTTTTAAATTTAGGGATGGTGTTTTTTAGACTTTTCTTTTTCACCATCTGGGCCACTTCAGTCTTCTTCATTGACAGCTGAATAGCAGCCATAAGATGTGTGCCTATATTGTATCTTAATGATTTCAGATTCTAGACAGTATGCTATAATATTAATGGATGATGGGCATTAATGGATGATAATCTTCCTGATCAGCTTTTTGACAAGACATCCTGATGAGTTGTTTAGCAGTCTGACATCATAAATAAGGATCAATAATACCAACATAACTACTTCACTGCTATATGTATACACATGTATATGCACATATGTATATATGCATATGTGTACTTACTTATACATATATAATACACAAATATACACATATACATTCATATGCATATCTGTAAGACTACTGTGCTTATTTGCCCTTTTTCTATGAAAGGGGATAACATCTTCCTTCATATGTCCAAGTTTTCCCATATTTTTCTAACTTCACCAACTCATCATTTCCTATACCATAGCAATATTCCAACCTTATTTTAACGTCTAAAACAATACTGATTAATATGGCTGGTGTAGTATAATTTTCCTATATCTCTCTTTTGATTAAATTTATTTTAGCTTTAATTTTATCTGAGATCTTGATTACTATCTGTGCTTTTTTACATAATAAATTCTATTCCTGATCTTTATGTTTGTGTATGTCTTTTATATCCTATCCCTTCTGATTCCTCTGCTTTACTTCTACCCCTTACCCTACTATTACTTACCTACTCCCCCTCCAAGAATCCCTCTCTTATCTTCTTTTTCCACTCTTTCCCCTTGCCCTTTTGTTACTGTCAGAATTTAGAAGACTTTCATAGCCTTCCTTACATACATACATACACATACACGCACACACCTGTGTGTGTGTGCGTGTATGTGTATGTCTTTGTATGGATGTGTGTGTGTATAGGATTCCAGAACTACCAGTTCCCTTCCTTCATATAATTTCTCTGTCAGTTCTTCTTCTCATACCTCTTTTGCATAAGGTATGCCTTATGCATACCTTTCCTTTTACCTTTCCTATACAGTTTTGCTTTTTAGAATCATATCATACTCAACTCGATATCAATCTTTCCTTTGAATTATCCAATTACTAATAATGCCACTTACATTTCCACAAATAGGAAATAATGTTTGACCACAATGAGTACTTTGTAATTAATCTTTGATGTTTATCTTATATTTCTCTTGGATATGTCAAATTTTCTGTAAAGTTCAGATCTTTTTGCAACAAAATCTTGAAATCTGGCAATTCATTGAATATCTTTTTTTTCCCTTTTTTATTCAGGATCATGCTTAATTTTGCTGGGTATGATGTTTTCAGGGGTAACCCCAGGGTTTGTTTGTTTGTTTGTTTGTTTGCTTTTAGAGATATATAGTATTCCAAGTCCTGAAGTCTTTTAATTAACCATAGGTAGGTCATGTTTAATTCCATTTGCAAATCTGTTATATTTGAATTGTTGTTGTTTTTTTCATTGTTTGTAATATTTTCTCCTTGAGCTGGGGTTTTGACATTTAGCAATAATGTTCCTATATGGTTTTCCTTGTAGAATCTCTTTCAGATGGTGATCAGTGATTTTTTTTTCAATTTTTACTTTCCCCTCTTGTTTTAACACTTTGGGAAATTTTTCTTTGATTATTTCTTGTAATATTGTTTCAAGATTCTTTTTTATATAATCATAGCTTTCAGATAGTATCATTATTCTGATATTTTCTCTTCTTGATCTGTTTTCCAGATCAGTTTTTTTTTCTTATGAGATGTTTTACATTCTCTTCTATTTTTTTCATTCTTTATATTTTGTTTTATTTTTTCCTGACCTCATCACTTTGCTGGCTTTCCCTTGCCCACTTCTAATTTTAAAGCATCATTTTCTTCCTTAAGATTTTGGATCTTTTTTTCCAAATGGTTGACTTTCTTTTTAGAATCTTTTTTTGTTTTTCATGAATTATTCTTATTTTTTATTTTTCCTCAATCTCTCTGATTTGAAGTTTAAAATCTTTTTCCAATTGTTCTATAAATTTTTTATTTGAGTAGATGACCAGTTGATATTACTTTTGAAGTAGGATAAATGTTTTTTTTTTTGCTTCAGTATCCTCCTCTGAAGTAGAACCCTGACATCTATTACCATAATAACTTTCTATGGTTAGGTTCTTTCTCCTTTGCCTGCTCATTTTTTAAAAATAGGAGCTTGTTAGTGTAATCACTTCTGGTCCTATGATGGGGAATGGTATCTCTGGCCTCAAGTTCTCCTTCAGTTGCCCCCTCTGGCTGGAAAAGAAACCCCAATTCTGCCCTTCTATAAGTGTTCATATCCATCAGCGTCCCTGCCCCACTGCTTGTGCACTCATCAGACATGTGCTGGTTCCTTCCTGGTCACCCATGGCCTCATCTCTGCAGCACTTCTGGGCTTGGCATCTCTTATCAGCAAAAGTTCTTTCAATCACCCATCACTCACAGTACTCCCCACACTGTCCAGGAAATGAAAATTCATGTGATTGGGTCTGAAGGTACCTCCCAACCCTGCAAGCCCCAGGGTCAGATACTGGTTGTTTCAGTGAAGATAGCTTAGATGTATTTACATTTCACTTGGACCAAACTTCCATGTCTGATATATTCCTTCTAATTGTTCCAGGAAGACCATTGTTCTGCCACAACTCTTGTTTACTATATATTCATTCTTAGAAGCCATTTTGTCTCGTTTGTGAGAGAAATCTGTGGAATTTTCTGACTTACTCCCTCACCTTCCCAAAATCCTCTCTGATATTTTTTATAAAGTAATTTTCAAAGAGGGAGGAATGAAGAAGAAATAGTTCTTTCATACCTCAAACTATATTATAAAACAGTAACTACCAAAAATATTGACCAAAATATTGGGATAGACTAGAAAAGGTAAATCAGATAGAAAAAACAGAATTGACAAACTCAGTGCTCAACAAACCAAAAACTTTAATTTGTTTAGTAAATAATTTCTTTGTTGATAAAAACTTATAAGAAAATTGGAAAGCAAATTGTCAGAATTTAGACTTGGCTCAATATCCTATACTGTATTCTACAATACATCCTAAAGGGATAGATGACTTTAATGTTGTTGTTAATATTATTTTTTTAAACCTAGAAACAGCTTTTTTTCCTCTTCCCCGCTGTGAATAAGAAAAATATATTTTCACCAAACAAGAGACAGAAGTAATTACAAATAAAATGGTCAACTTCGATTACATGTACCTGAAAAGCTTCTAGAAAAATCAATGCACAAAGGATATGAAGGGAAACACTTGATTGGGAAAACATTTTCATATTAAATTTTATGAGTTTGATACCCAAAACAAATAAACAAAAAAGAGATATATGTGATTAAAAGCCATTCCTAATCTATAAGTGACCAGATGAACAATAACTTCTGCAAAGAAAAGCTATTCATTAACAACCCAATGAAAGAAAGTTCCAAGACACAAAGAAATGATTAACATGAAATCTATAAAGCAATATTAAAGATTTACATAAACTGATGGAGAGTGAAGTTGAGATAAAAGAGGACAATATTTATAATTAACCTAACAATGTAAGAGGAAATAACCTCAAAATTGTGAAATTATAAAGAAATAACATAGCTTGAAAGAAGAAATATCAGAAGACACTCATACCATACACATGCACTTTTGCCAAGGATTACACGTTTGTAGTATTTTTAATGTTTTGATCAGTTATGCTAATTTTAATTTCCTTTTCTTTAAAAAATACTTTCTCTTCAAAACTATCATTTGTTATATGGGACTGTTCTCTGGAAAAAGGAAGGGACAAGACACCAGGAGAAATAATTGTACGGATGTTGAAAATTTTCCCATAAAGCATACTATAATCTTCCCCCAATTAGCAATTAGTGAAATAATCCTTTAATAATAAAAAAAAACCTGCTTAGCTGAGTTGTAGTCCATACACCAGTCTACATAATGTTCCTTTTGATGTTAGAAATTTCTTTCTATATTATTTCTATTCTTGACTTTCCAGTATGTTTAAGGACTCTAGAAATTTGAGAAACACAAAAAGTCTTCTTTAAATTCTATTTTTTTTCTGTACTTTTCATTGCCCAATTTTGGTGGGAGGAGATTATAGTATAGTCATTTTCATTTTATTGCTCCTTTAAAAAACATTTTAAAAGTTTTGTACTTCACTGTTCCATCAAAGTAATTTTCTTAACTGAGACAGGTCATCTGTCTAAATTACTTGTTTATAAAAATGTTTTCTTTCCTTTTTAAAAGTACCTTTTGCCTTCATGATTAATCAAGAGAGGCCACAATTTGTTCATTGATGAAAATACTTCTCTGGGATAAGGAACTAATTTGAGCTCTTCTGACTGATAATCCAATCTTCTTATTTTACAGATTAGGGAACTGAGGCCCAG
Source organism: Sarcophilus harrisii (assembly GCF_902635505.1). Taxonomy (NCBI): domain Eukaryota; kingdom Metazoa; phylum Chordata; class Mammalia; order Dasyuromorphia; family Dasyuridae; genus Sarcophilus; species Sarcophilus harrisii. Next base: position 273,424,301 of record NC_045427.1, on the reverse strand, counting down.
AAAAAATAAAGTCAATGGATATCAATAACACATGATGATGATAATGATGATAACATGACTATGATAATGATAATGATATTGACAACATTTATATATAATGTTATGGCTTGCAAGAAGCCTTACAAATTTTATTTAATTTCATCATCAAAATAGTCTCAGGAAGAAGGTGCTATTATAATATTTGGAAATGAGGCAAGCAGAGATGAATTTTCCCAACTGTTGTCACATAGCTAGCAAATGTCTGAGATTGGATTTGAATCTTCCTGATTCCAGATCCATAACTCTACTGAGTCAACTTGATAGCTCTAATACAACATTTAAAATCTGAACTCAGGCCTCCTGGTTTCCAATATAGTCCCATTTCCACAAGGCCTGGACTCTTATAAGTGCTTAGTTGGTTCAACAGTACATTATACTATGGACCATTGAAGCAATTGAAATAACTGATGTTGTTATACTACTTTAAGATATTCCTCAGTTTATCCTTGATGATGTAATTAATGGGAAATTCACACCCATTGGGGGAAAGCTTATGGGTTGGCAATTTTTAAAAAAATGAATAGATTTTTGTCATTTTTCCAAGTAGGAAGAGTTCATGATTAATCTAACTTCTTAAGTATGTTATCTGAAGAGAGTTAGAGTTTTAAATTTAGAAGAGAGTTTAGATAATACCTCACTAAAAACTTATTTTTGCCAGATGAGCAAATTGGGCACAGTTGAAATAACTGAACAACAAAAATTTATGGAAGCATATTTTGTGTGAGGCCAAAGAATAAGAAATAAAGCAGATGTCCCATCTACTGAAGAATAGCTAACCAAACTGTATATAATAAATCTGATGGAATATTAATTAGTTAAAAGAATTGATGAAAGTAATGAATAGATAAAAGCATAAATTATGTAGGGAAAATATCTCCCTATTTGATAACAAATTCTAGGAAATCTTAAAAGCAATCAGGCAGCAATTAGACTTAAACCAAAATCTTACACTATATTTCACAATACATTCTAAAAAGATATGCAAGTTTAATTTTTGTGTTTCTTCCTGGGTTATTTTTACCTTCTGAATCCAATTCTTCCTGTGCAACAAGAGAACTGTTCAGTTCTGCACACATATATTGAATCTAGGATATACTGTGACATATTTAACATATATAGGACTGCTTGCCATCTGGGGGAGGGGGTAGGGGAAAGGTGGGTAAAAGTCGGAACAAAACTGAGTACAAGAGATAATGTTGTAAAATATTACCCAGGCATGGGTTCTGTCAATAAAAAGTTATAATTATTTTTTAAAAAAGATATGCAAATTTAATAGTAAAACCCATATTTCAAAAAATTAGAAGAGATATTATGTAGTATTTATGATTATGAGCATGAAATATGTTTTTAAACAAACAAGAGGCAGAAATAATTACAAAAGATAAAATTTATAACTTTGATTACATAAAATTGGAAACTTTCTGCAAAACAAAATTAACTCACCAGTGATAAGGGAAGCAGTCAAATATGGAAAAAATCTTAGACATACTGAAAAAGTGAATGTAACAAAATTACAAATCTGATAAGGATTTTGTGTTATATATACACAAAATAGGATGTATGATGTATGTATATACAAACATATTGTACTTCAGACAAGACTCATCAAGCATACTATCAAGGAAAAAGCTATGTCTTTGTATAACAAAAGACTTAATGGCATCCTAAAGTCAAAACTCAATAAGAAGAAAACATTTCAAGCAATTAAAATCTAAGCAATGTCATTTTTAACATAAATTTTCAGAATTGTAAAAAACACAATTACATATGTGGAAATTATTGTTAGGAAAACCTATATAATGATAATGAAACAGAGCTAATCCTCCTAAAAAAGATAAATATGCTCTTGTCAAAAAGAAAAATAAATAAATCAAGGAACATTTTCAGAGTACATAATGAACAGTTTAAAAATGGAAAGAAATACTTTATTTAGGAGAAGAAGACATCACTTCATCAAGTGATAATCTAACAGTGGATATATTGAAATTGGATTTTTCTATTGTAAACAGCAGATTTACTTCTAATTAGAGCCTAGAAAACAATGTGATCCAGCAGTAGAATTAAAAGGTCCTTTATAGGAAATATCCATGTGTACTCAATCAATACCATGCCAACAAAGAATTATCAAAGAAAGCAGCTTATTTGAATTATTTTTTATAGAGATAAAAGGATCTATGATAACAATTATAGACCAAGTAATTGTTGTAGAAATTATAAATGGAATCTTCTTCATTTTTATAATTATTTTTATTTTTTATTCTATAAAATTTTGAGTTTCAAATCCTTTCCCTTCATCCCATTTCTCATGTACCTAATTAGAAGGTAAGCAATATATCAATTCAACATTTTAAATCATGCAAAATATATTTCTAAATCAGTCGTGTTGCAAAAAAAGGAAAGTAAAAAGCATAAAGTGAAAAAAGTATACTTTAATCTGCACTCAGAATTCATTTATCTTTCACTGGTTATAAATGGCATTTTTAATCATAACTCCTTTTGAATTATCTTGGATCACTGTATTAATCAAAGTAGCTAAGTCTTTCATAGTTGATCATCATTAGAATAGTTGCATTACTGTTTACAATGTTCTCCTAATTCTGCTCACTTTACTTTGCATCAATTGATATAAATATTCTCAGACTTTTCTGAAACTATCTTGCTCATCATCTCTTATGCCACAATAGTATTCCATGACAATCATATAACATAATTTGTTCAGTTATTGCCAAATTGATTAGTATCCCTCCAATTTCCAATTCTTTGCTAGCACAAAAAGAGGTGATGTAAATATTCTTAATTTAATTATACTGAATTTGTTGATTAATGCAAATATTGAAAGGAAATAGTAGAAATTGTGCAATATCACCTCAATTTGCAAAAACACAACATTTACCTGTAGATACTTAATAAGCTCATTGGGCAAGTCACTGTTTACCTCAGTTCCTCATTTGCAAAAGGAGTTGGAGAGGGCAGAACCAAGATGGCAGAGAGGACATACATTTCTTTCTGACCTTCTCCTACAACTCTCAGACTAATTAGCAAATCCAGCCTCTGAATTATTTCTGGACTGGCAAAATCTATGAATATTGGAAGTGCAACAAATTACTAGTAGAAGATAATTTTGAAGATCGCCAGAAAAGGTCTGTTTCAGTCGGACAAGGTGGGCCAAGCACAAGCAAGCTGAGCACGGATGCCAGGACAGACAGCCCAGACTCAGGGAAGCAGAGAATCTACAGGGAGGAATCTACAGCAATATTGGCTACTCTACCCTGCTTGCAAGCCAAGAGATAGTAATAAAGAGAAGCTATAAAGTTATAAAGAAGCAGAGAAGTTATAAAACATCCATCAAAACACAAAAGGTAAATAGTAAACCCTGGACACAAGAAATTCATGTGACCCGGTCATGCCCATCCAGCACATGGAATGACTCAGCATGAACTCAGCAAAGTCTCTGTTGCAGCTGCTGTTGCTTATAGAGGAAGCTTGGACAAACTGCCTTGCCCTAAAGGACAGAACTCAACTTTTTTTTTTTAAGAATAAAAAAGCAAAAATAACTCTAACAATAGTTAGTTTTTATGGTGAAAGAGAGGAATAGATTTCAAACCCTGAGGAGATTAAAAGCAGATTGTCTCCAGATGAAGCCCCAAAAGGTGATATAAACTGGTCCCTATTACACAAGGCTCTCCAAGAAGATATTAAAAAGGATCTTAAAAGAGAGTTAGAAGAAACATGGGAAAAGGAAATGAAAACTTTGCAAGAAGGTTTGGAAAAGGCATATAATGCATTAAAAGATAGACTTATAAAATGGGGAAAGAAACCAACTCCCAGAAAAACAGAATTTGTGAAATGGAAAAAAATTCCATAGAAGAAAACTACTCATTTACAATTTTAATTGGAGAATTACAAAAAGAAGTTTAAAAAGTAAATGAAGAAAATAATTCACTAAAATTCAGAACTAAACAAATGGAAATGAATGACTCAACTAAACAACAAGAATCAGTCAAGCAAAATGAAAAAAAAATAGGAAAAAATGTAAAATACCTAATTGGGGAAACAACTGACCTGGAAAATAGATCTAGGAGAGACAATCTAAAGAGTATTGGACTCCATGAAAACCATGATGAATAAAAGAGCTTAAGTACTATTTTTCAGGAAATCATCAAAGTGAAGTGCCCTGATATAATAGAATCACAAGGTAAAATAGCCATTGAAAGAATTCACTGAACACCTCCTGAAAGAGACCCCAAAATTAAAACTCCAAGGAATATCATGGCTAAATTTCAGAACTATTGGACCAAGGAAAATTATTAAAGCAGTCAGAAAGAAAAAATTAAAATACTGAGGAGCCATAATAAGTATTACTCGAGACCTAGCCGCTTCCACCTTAAAGGATCAAAGGGCCTGGAATCTGATATTCTGAAAAACAAAGGAATTTGGAATGCATCCAAGAATAAATTATCCTGCTAAACTGAGCGTTTTCTTTCAGGGAACAAGATGGACATTCACTGAAACAGGTGAATTCCATTTATTTCTGATGAAAAGACCAGAACTAAACAAAACATTTGACCTCCAAATATAAAACTCAAGAGAAGCATAAAAAGGTAAAAAGAAAAGAACTCTTGAGAACTGTATTTCTGTTATGGGTGTACATAGAGAGTGCATGTAAATAAATACTATTGATTTACTATTATAATATAAAAAAGAAACTAAAGGAACGGGTATTGTACTGGAAAAAGGGGAAATGAAGGTAACATGAGGGAAATTATATCTCAGAAAGAGGCAAAGAAAAACTATTATAATTGAGGGAAAGAAAGGAGGGGGGTGAACATTATGTGAATCTTACTCTTATCAGATTTGGCTCAGAGAAAGAATATTAGTAATATTTGGTTTCATAGAGAAACTTCTCTCACCTTATAGAAAAGTGGAAGGGGAAAGGGAAAAAGGAAAGGGGAAAACAGAAACAGTGGGGGAAAAGCATAAGAAAAGGGGAGAAACTTTAAAGGGGGAAGGCTACTTGAGGCAAGTAGTACTCATAAGTAAAATACTGAGGAGGAGGAAAAGGGGAAAAGGAGAGAGAAAAGTATAATTTGGGGTTAATGAGATGGCAAGAAATACAGAATTAGTAGTTTTAACTGTGATTGTGAATGTGTTGAAATCTTCCATAAAGCGTAAGTGGATAGCAGACTGGATTAAAACCCACAATGATACAATATGTTGTTTACAAAAACACATTTAAAACAGAGTGATACATACAGAGTAAAGGTAAAAGGCTGGAGCAGAATTTATTATGCTTCAGGTGAAGTAAAAAAAAAAAAAATGCAGGGGTAGCCATCCTGATTTCAAATCAAGCAAAAGCAAAAATTGGTCTAATTAAAAGAGATAAGGAAGGGAAGTATATCTTGCTACAAAGTGTCATAGATAATGAAACAATATAAATATTAAAATATATTAATTTATATTAATATAATATTATTAATATATAATAATAAAATATATAATATATTAATATGATATAATTAATATAATGAATTAAATTATATATATAAATTGAAATATATGCACCAAGTGATATAGCATCTACAAATGTCGATGTAATGTAGAATGTAAAGGAGAAGTTAAGAGAGTTGCAAGAAGAAATTGACAGCAAATCTACAATAGTGAGAGATCTAAACCTTTCTTTCTCAGAACTAGATAAATTAAATGCAAAATAAATAAGAAAGAAGTTAAAGAGGTATATAGAATACTAAAAAAGTTAGGTATGATAGATCTTTGGAGAAAATTGAAGGGAGACAGAAAGGAGTATACTTTCTTCTCAGAATTTCATGGAACCTATACAAAAATTGATCATATATTATGACATAAAGACCTCAAAATCAAATACAGAAAAGCAGAAATAGTAAACACATTTTTTTAAGATCACAATGCAATTAAAATTACATATAATAAAAGGCAAGGGGAAAATAGACTCAAAAGTAATTGGAAACTAAATAATCTCATCCTAAAGAATAAATGGGTGAAACAGCAAATCATAGACACAATTAATAATTTCATCCAAGAGAAGGAAAATAATGTGACAACATACCAAAATTTGTGCAATGCAGTCAAAGCAGTAAAAAGGGGAAATTTAATATCTCTAGAGGATTATTTGCATAAAATAGAGAAAGAGAAGATCAATGAACTGGGCTTACTACTAGAAAAGCTAGGAAAAGAGGAAATCAAAAAACCCAATCAAATACCAAACTTGAAATTCTAAAAATAAAATGAGAGATTAATAAAATTTAAAGTAAAAAAAACTATTGAATTAATAAATAAAACTAAGAGTTAGTTTTATGAAAAAACAACAAAATACTTAAACCTTTAGGTAATTTGATTAGAAAAAGGAAAAAGGAAAATCAAATTGTCAATTTCAAAAATGAAAAAGAACTTTCCAGTAATGAAGAAGAATTTAAAGCAATAATTATGAATTATTTTGCCCAATTTTATGCCAATAAATTTGATAATCAAAGGGAAATGGAGGAATACCTACAAAAATATAGATTGCCAAGATTAGCAGAAGAAGAAAAAATTATTTAAATAGACCTATTTTAGAAAAAGAAATAGAACAAGCTATTAATTTCCCTAAGAAAAAATCCCCAAGACCAGATGGATTTACATATGAATTCTACCAAACATTTAAAGAATAATTAACCTCAATACTATATAAACTATTTGAAAAATTAGGGAATGAAAGACTTCTGCCTAATTTCGTTTTTGACATAGACATTGTACTGATGCCTAAACCAGGTAGGATAAAAACAGAGAAAAAAAGTTATAGACCAATCTCCCTAATGAATATTGATGCAAAAATCTTAAACAAAATATTAGCAATTAGATTACAGGAAATGATCCCCAGGATAATACCCCATGATCAAGTAGGATTTATACCAGGAATGCAGGGTTAGTTCAATATTAAGAAAACTATTAGCATAATTGGTAATATTATCAATAACCAAATTAACAAAAACCTATGATTATCTCAATATTTGCAGAAAAAAGCATTTGATAAAATCCAACAACCATTCCTATTAAAAACACTAGAAAATGTAGGAATGAATGGACTTTTCCTTAAAATAGCCAGTAGCATCTATTTAAAATCATCAGCAACCATCAGCAACCATTCCCAATAAGATCATGGGAGAAACAAGGTTATCAACTATCACCATTATTATTCAATATTAATAGCTTTAGCAATAAGAGAAGAAAAAGTTATGAAAGAAACTAGAGTAGGCAATGAAGAAACCAAATTATCACTCTTTGCAGATGATATGATGATATACATAAAGAACCCCAGAGAATCAACTAAAAGACTATTAGAAATAATCCACAACTTTAGCAAAGTTGCAGGATACAAATTAAATACACATAAATCATCATCATTTTTATACATCACTAACAAAATCCAACAGCAAGAAATACAAAAAGAAATTCCATTTAAAATAACTGTCAATAGCATAAAATATTTGGGATTCTATCTGCTATGAGCAAAACTACAAAACATTTTCCACATAAATAACATCAGAGCTAAACAATTGGAAAAATATCAACTACTCTTGAATAAGTCAAGCGAATATAATAAAGATGACAATACTACCTAAACTAATCTATTTATTTAATGCTATGCCAATCAAACTCCCAAGAAACTATTTTACTGACCTAGAAAACATAACAACAAAATTCTTTTTTTTTCTTTTTTCTTTTTTTTTTTGAAGTAGAAATTATTTTTTTATTATTTATTTATTTAATAGCCTTTTATTTACAGGTTATATGCATGGGTAACTTTACAGCATTAACAACTGCCAAACCTCTTGTTCCAATTTTTCACCTCTTACCCCTCACCCCCTCCCCCAGATGGTGGGATGACCAGTAGATGTTAAATATATTAAAATATAAATTAGATACACAATAAGTATACATGACCAAACCGTTATTTTGCTGTACAAAAAGAATCAGACTCTGAAATATTGTACAATTAGCTTGTGAAGGAAAGCAAAAATGCAGGTGAGCATAAATATAGGGATTGGGAGTTCAATGTAATGGTTTGTAGTCATCACCCAGAGTTCTTTCTCTGGGCGTAGCTGGTTCTGTTCATTATTGCTCCATTGGAAATGATTTGGTTGATCTCCTTGCTGAGGATGACCAGGTCCATCAGAACTGGTCATCATATAGTATTGTTGTTGAAATATATAATGATCTCCTGGTCCTGCTCATTTCACTCAGCATCAGTTCGTGTAAGTCTCTCCAGGACTTTCTGAAATCATTCTGTTGGTCATTTCTTACTGAACAATAATATTCCATAATATTCATATACCACAATTAATTCAGCCATTCTCCAACTGATGGGCATCCATTCAGTTTCCAGTTTCTAGCCACTACAAAAAGGACTGCCACAAACATTCGTGCACATACAGGTCCCTTTCTCTTCTTTAGTATCTCTTCGGGATATAAGCCCAGTAGTAACACTGCTGGATCAAAGGGTATGCACAGTTTGATAACTTCATAACAACAAAATTCATCTGAAAGAACAAAAGGTCAAGAATTTCAAGAGAATTAATGAAAAAAAAAGCAAATTAAGGTGGCCTAGTTGTACCAGATCTAAAACGATATTTTAAAGCAACAATCATCAAAACCATTTGGTACTGGCTAAGAAATAGAGAAGCTGATAATTTGAATAAGTTAGGTTCACAGAATAAAATAGTCAGTGACTATAGCAATCTAGTGTTTGACAAACCCAAAGACCCCAGCTTTGGGGATAAGAATTCACTATTTGACAAAAACTACTGGGAAAATTGGAAACTCATATGGCAGAAATTAGGCATTGACCCACATATAACACATAATACCAAAGTTGAAATGGATTCATGATCTAAACATAAAGAGTGATATTATAAATAAATTAAAAGAACATTGCATAGTTTATCTCCTAAATCTATGGAGAAGGAATTTGTGTGCAAAGAAGTGGAACTCATAAGTGAACACCAAATAGATAACTTTGATTATATTAAGTTAAAATATTTTTGTACAAACAAAATTAATGCAGACAAGATTAGAAGGGAAGCAATAAACTGGGAAAACCTTTTAACATAAAAATTCAAATGTTTTGATAAAGGCCTCTTTTCTTTCTTCTTTTTATTGTAACTTTTTATTGACAGAACCTATGAAAGTCCTCATTTCTAAAGTATATAGAGAATTAACTCAAATTTATGAGTTCAAGCCATTCTCCAATTGATAAGTGGCCAAAGGATATGAATAGACAATTTTCAAATGAAGAAATTGAAACTATTTGTAGCCATATGAAAGATGTTCTAAATCACTATTGATCAGAGAAATGAAAATGAAAACAACTCTGAGATACGACTACACACCTCTCAGATTGACTGAGATGACAGGAAAAAATAATGACAAATGTTGGAAGGGATGTGAGAAAACTGGGTCACTAATAAATTATTGGTAGAACTGTGCACAGATCCAACTATTCTGGAGAGCAATTTAGAACTATGCTCAAAAAGTTATCAAACTGTGTATACTCTTTGACCCAGCAGTGGTTCTACTGGGATTATAGCCAAAAGATATCTTAAAGAAGGGAAAGGGACCCACATGTGCAAAAATGTTTGTGGCATCCATTTTTGTAGTGATAAGAAACTAGAAACTGAATGGATGCTCATCAATTGGAGAATGGCTGAATAAATTATGGTATATAAATGTTATGAAATATTATTGTTCTCTTAAAAAGGACCAGAAAGATGATTTCAGAGAGTCCTGAAAAGACTTACATGAAGTGATGTTAAGTGAAATGAGCAGAACCAAGGGGATCATTATATATAGCAACAACAAAACTATAAGATGATCAATTCTAATCAACATGGCTCTCTTCAACAATTTGATGATTGAAACCAGTTCCAATTGTTCAATGAAGAGAGATATCTCCACCCAGAAATAGGACTGTAGAAACTGAGTGTGGACCACAACATAGCATTCTTACTCTTTCTGTTGTTTGCTTGTATTTTCTTTTCTTTCCCAGTTTTTTTTCTTCTTACTTCTTGATCTGATTTTTATTGTGTAGCAAGATAACTATATAAATATGTATACATATATTGGATTTAACATATATTTTAATATACTTAACAGGCATTGGACTATCTGTCATCTAGGGGAGGAAATGGATAATTTGAAACAGAAGGCTTTGCAAGGGTCAATGTTGAAAAATTGCCCATGCATACATTTTGTAATTAAAAAGCTTTAATAAAAAAAGAAAATGAGTTGGAAAAGGAAATAGCAATCCACTTCATTATCTTCACCAAGAAAACCCCAAATGGGGTCACAGAGAGTTAGTCATAACTGAAATGACAACAACAACAACAACAACAACATATATATATTCAGAATCTTAAAAATGCAAATGTTTATATATATGTATGTATATCTTTATATATATGTGTGCGTGTGTGTGTGTGTGTGTGTGTGTGTGTGTGTTGGAATCTTTACAAAGTGTTAAGCCATTGGAGTTGATTTAATCTTAGAAAGAGTTATTTTGGGCCAGAACTTGAACTAGGTACTAAGTACAACTGATGGAAACAATGCTTGTGTTCACACCTTTAGAGAGCTCATAAGTATCTAAGTACTCAATGGAGTTCACACGTGTAGGGCTTAGTCTGAATTCACACCTCCCTTGAAGTTCTTAGGACCAGAGAGCTCTCTGGGAGATAACCCAGAATCCCTCTCCCTCCAGAAGGTGGACTTAACCTTTGGGAGATCACATAAATATAAGGAGCTTTTGAAGCTTGAACTTACTTCTTCTTGTGGGACTGACTGGAGTTAGTTACTTGAGGAGTTACTAGAAACTCTGGGAGCTCTAGAGAGATTTACTTGGAGCAGGAGAGAGCTCTTGGAACCTACAAGCCCTGTCTTCGAGGCAAGAGAGATCCATTGCATCTTCCAACTTGGTGCTGGCTGGAGAGGCTGAAGAAAGCAGAGGCAGAAGCCAAGGACAAAGCTGCAAGAGCCAAGCAGAGAGATAGGCCTCAACTAACCAGGCTATTTTGAAAGGAGAAATAAACATTCACATTTTTACCAGCTGGCTGCATTTTGGAGAAATTATTTATTTCAACTGAGACTAAGGTTGCCTCCAGAAAAACCTCTACATATATGTATGTATGTGTAGTCAAATATCAGGTAGTTTGAAAAGGAAGGAACTAGTAGAAGAATGGCTTGATGTAGATGGTAGTGATTGAGCTATATCTTGAAAGAAGATAGAACTTCTTGGATCCAAATTTAAGGAGGGAGAGCCTATCAAGTATGGAGGAAAATAAACACACAAAAACATGAAATGATAGAGTATCCACTATGAGGAAAAGAGAAATGGCAAGTTTTACTGGATCTCAGAAAGCAGAAAGAGAAATAACTTACAATGAATGAGTCTGGAAAGATAGGTTGAGCCAGATTGTGAAAAGCTTTAAAATCTAAACAGAAGAGTTCACACATGATTCTAAGAGCAATGGAAAGCGATTAGAGTATATTTTATAGGAAAATTATTGTCACATCTGTACTTAAGAAAATCACTTTAGCAGATGTATAGAGGCTGGACAAAAGTGGGAAACATCTAGAGACAAAAAGGATGATTGGTAATTTGTTGTAATAATATAAGTGAAAGTGGTAAGGATATGAAGGAAGGTTATAGCTATAATAAAAGAAAGAGGTTAGATATGAGAGGTGTTCTAGAGGTAGAAAAATCTAGATTTCACAACTGAGTAAATAAATAGGAAAAGGAAGAGTGAAAAGTCAGATTACAAACCTCAGAGACTGAAAGAATTGGTGATACCTTTGATTGAAAAAGGAAAGTTAAGAAGAGGGGTGGGTTAGGGGAGAAAAATGAATTCTGTTTTAGGCATAGTAAGTTTGAGTTTTCTCTATGACAACCAGTTTGAAATGTCCAGTGAACAATTGGTAATGAAGAAATGAAGTTCAGGGAGGAGAATTTGTGTTTATACAAAAGAAGCTTACAATCTTTTATAAGTTAATGAATGACAAACCACTATATTACAAATAAGTACCTAGTAATATCCTTGTGAATTCAAAGAATAAACTGAAATTTTATCACCAAAAGGATTTTTATCCCATGGTCACATGGACATAATCACACTGATCCATAAAAATGTAAGAATATTTTTTACTAGTGATTCAAATAATCATAATATGTCCAACTATATGGAATGAAATATTTTCATAATATAGACATAAAGTGTAAGAAGCCAAAACCATATTGGAATAGAATGAGATACACATTATTCCCATATAACATTATTTCCTTAGTCCTATCAATTATAGAAGTTGTCCTAAAATCATTTTAATGGTGGTAAAGAGGATAATATTACATTATGATATTTTTATAATGCTATAAACATGTTTTGTTGGGGGGTTTTGTTGTTGTTAAGTCATTTAAGTAATGTTTGTCTCTGTGAACTTATTTTTGGATTTTTTTGGCAAAGACACTAGAGTGGTTTGCCATTTTCTTTTCCAGTTCATTTTGCAAATAAGTATCTGAGATAAACAGGATTAAATGACTTGCTCAGCATCATAAGCTGGGTAAATGTCTGAGATTAGAGTTGAAGTCAGGAATATGAGCCTTCCTGATTCAAAGCACAGAGTTCTTTACACTATGCCACCTAGCTACCCCTGCTATTTTGTACATTTGTGCAATGATCCACACAATTAACATAAAAGACTATCAGTACTTCACCCAGCAATCAAAAATCTCCATTCAAAAGGTTAATCCATTATCCTTTTTGTAGATAGTCCATGGGGCAGCGAGGAGGCATAGTGCATAGATTCCCAGGTCTGGTGTCAGGAAGATTCATCTCCATGGTTCAAATCTGGCCTCAGAGATTTATTATATGATCCTGAGCAAGTCACGTAACCCTGTTTATCTCCACTTCCTCAACTATAGAATGAACTTGAGAAGGAAATGGCAAACTACTCCTGTGTATTTACCAAAGAAATGGAATCATAAAGAATCACAAATAATTGAATAATTGAACAAGAAGTTAGAAGATCATTAAATTTTATTTGCATTTGAGCTAACACAGGCTTATGGACCTATCAGAATGTTCCTATATTCAAATTTATGTATTCTGCAGGAATCAACATATAATTCTTTTTTTTTTTTTGATTGGGATGACTGATTTATGACATCTACTCCTGAATCTTTTTAAAGACAAGAAAACACTATTCATGCTTTACAATAGAGAATTCTAGGGTCTCAGCTAAGTACTTGTCCAAGTGCTTGAGCAGATTCAAAGTTCCTTTCTAAGAAAAAGTTTGGCCCATTCCCCAGGCACCCTTGCCTCCCACCTCCATGAAGAAGTAGGCTGGCCTGCCATCTGGGTGAGAATGCTAGTCAAACTCCTCAACTTTCATGAAAGAATGTCAGTTCTGCCTCCCACATATCTGATATCTAAAGCATATGGATCTTGCTTTAATTAAAAACTCAGATTCTCCTCAGCTCAATGCAATAATCATTTTAGCCATGATTCAACTATCATGAAATATCCCATCAAGAGTTCATCTGATGCCCCAAAGGTTTTGGTCTATGAACTTTAATATCTAATAGACTTGTTGTTGTTATTGTTGTTGCTGTTGTTGTTCCCAACTGGAACAATAGTTCCAGTTTTTGACTGGAATCTACATAGTTGATATTGACAAAGAATGATCTTTTGGAAGAATGAACTGTGGCTATAATATTAATAAAGCAAATTACAATGGAATGAAGCAAATCAAAGGATTTTGGTCACTTTTTTGATAAAAATTTGATCTGATCAATTGGATCAAAAAGGAATTTGACTCAACAAGTATTTATTAAGCATTTATAATGTGCTGAGCATTATGCTAAGTACTAGTTATACAAAAAAAAAAAGATAAAAACAGCCCCTGACCTCAAATAGGCTGCTTTCCAATGGGAAAAAATGAAAATACATAGATACTTATAACATACATGGACAAAATACATGGAAAAGAAGCTTATAGGGGAAGATTTTAACAGCTGGTGGATAGTAGTCCTAGAAAGGTCTCCTACACAAGCTATCATTTGAGTTGGTTCTTGAAGGAAGCCAGGCAAATGCATTGAATTTGACATCAAGATATTGGTTTGAGTCCCAACTTGGCATTTAAAAGTTGTGGAGTTTTGTTGTTGCTGTTTTGTTTTTGACTTTTTATATATGTCACCTAATCATTTAAAAACTCATGTTCCTGAAAAATAGAAATAATATTATTACCACTGCCTAATTCAGAGGTACTTAAACTATAATATTATCTTATAGATATTAGCTATTATTATTTGCTGAAGAATTTCCCTCACTGTAATTTTCACAATTATTTTCAAAGTCTTCATCAACAATTTAGCCTCCACTTATAATTCCTGAGACTTGTTATCTTAATTCAGCGTTCATTATAATGAAAACTATTTCAGCCTTCACTAATAATACTAGCAGTAGTAGTAGTAGTAGTTACAATTCATAATAAATATTATGTCAATTGATCTTCATAATATTCTGGGAAGATAGGTGTCATTATTATTCTCATTTTCCAAATTTAAAAAAATGATAGAGATGAAATAATTTATCCAGAATTACGCACCTAGTAAGTATTTAAGAACAGGTTTAAACTGAGGTCTCACTGACCAGTGCTCTATCCACTGTGTAGATAGTTTCCTTAAGTACTGATCAGAATACTTAAGCAAAAAGAGTGAAATATAGCATTTTTATGATAATCTAAGCTATATGACATTCAGGTATAATTATAAGATCATATATTTAAATATAGAAAGGACCTTAGAAGTCACCTAATCCAACTCCCACATTTTATAAATGATGAAACTGAGGATTAAGGAAAGTCAGAATCATATAGCCACCATATTTCAGAGACAGGATTTGAAGCTATGTCTACTGGACATATTCTACTTTCTGTACCATATTACCTGCTAGATAAAAAACATTCTCTTTAATAACCCAAACAACAATTATAGACACACATAGAGAGACACATATATATGCATTATGAATACACATATATCTATGTGTATATGTTTATGTATTTATCTAAATGTATGTATGTATGTGTGTGTATGTATATATATATATATATATATATATATATACATGGATAGATGTAGTTTATATATATATTATATAAATATAAAATATAAATACACACATATAAATATGTATATATATTTATATATATATATATCTTACTATATAAAGAGCTCTATGCCATTTAAGTTCTCTGGAAAAACACATTTTTCCCAATTTGATAAATATTTATTAAACTCTTACTATATTCAAGATTCTGTGATTTGTTACTAAGGATACAAATACAAGAACTTACATTCCACTGGAATGATATATTTAAAATAGCAAAGAATTTGAGATACAATAGCAATATATATATTAGAGAAGAAAATCATTGCCACTGAATCATTCTTTTTTTTTTGCTTACTTTTTTTTTATTAAAACTTTTTTATTTTTCAAAACATGTGTGGACAATTCTTCAATATCAACCTTTTATTCCAATTCCCTCTCTCCCCCACACCCTCCCCTAGATGGCAAGTAGTGCAATATATATTAAACATGGTAGAAATATACATTAAATCCAATATATGCACACATATTTATACAATTATTGTGTCACAAAGAAAAGTCAAATCAAACCAGTAAAAAAAAAAAAAAAAGAAAAGAAAAAGTGAAGCAAAATAAAATGCAAGCAAACAACAACAAAAAGAGTGTGAATGCTATGTTGTAAACTACATTCAGTTCCCACTGTACTCTCTGTAAGTGTAGATGGCTCTCTTCATCAGTAAACAATCGGAACTGGTTTCAGTCATCTCACTGTTGAAGAGAGCCACATCCATCAGAATTAATTATCATATAATCTTCTTGTTGCTGTGTATAATGATCTCCTGATTCTGTCATTTCACTTAGTGTTAGTTCATGTAAGTCTCTCCAGGCCTTTCTGAAATCATCCTGCTGGTCATTGAGAGGTATGTTGTGGTATCTGACTTGTCTTAATTTGCAATTCTCTGATCAATACTGATTTAGAGCACCTTTTCATATGATTAGAAATGTTTCTTCATCTGAAAATTGTCTGTTCATAACCTTTAACTATTTATCAATTGGAGAATGGCTTGAACTCTTATAAATTTGAGATATTTCTATATCTATTTTAGAAATGAGGCCTTTATCAGAACATTTAAATGTAAAAAGATTTTTTCCAGTTTATTGCTTCCCTTCTATTCTTGTCTGCATTAGTTTTCTTTGTATAAAAGCTTTTAAAATAATCAAAATTATCTATTTTGTGATAAATAATGATCTCCAGTCCTTCTTTGGTCACAAATTCCTTCCCCCTTCACATATATATGAGGTAAACTATCCTATGTTCTTCTAATGGTTTATAATGTCATTCTCTATGTCTAGATCATGAACCCATTTCAACCCTATGTTGATACACAGTGTTAGGTGTGGGTCAATGCCTAGTTTCTGCCACACTCACTTCCAGTTTTACAGCAGTTTTTGTCAAATAGTGAATTCTTATCCCAAAAGCTATAGTTTTTGGATAACACAAATTTTAAATAAAAGATATTTCCAGGTCTCAAGGAGGCCATCTGTTAAGCTTGTAAAGCATCAAAAGAAATAACTATGTTATGTAATGTTACATTATAAATTCAGTAAGAGGCAATAACAATAATGATACCTACCATTTATATAGCACTTCAGGATTTGTTAAATATTTTACATATATTATCTTATTTGATCCTCACCACAACTCTGTGAGATAGCTGCTATTATTATTCTCATTTTACATATCAGGAAAACTGATACTGAAAGTAGTCAAGACACTTGCATAGGATTGCATAGCTTGAAAATGTCTGATGCAGGATTTAAATCCAAGGTTTTTCTTCTATTAAATGAGACCTAAGAGAAATAGTTATTGTTAATTTAGGAAAAAAGGAGGTGGTGACATTTGAATTGAGCTTAAAAAATGAATATGATCCCATCCAGTGTAGCTTAGTCACAACCTTCTTTCAAACCTCCTTAGTACTGATAATATTTTAAGAATACTGATAACATTTTCATACATCTTAAGTAAACAGTTAAACCTTTATCAGTGCCTTATAATTAGTCTTTAATGATTTCCTTATATTTCTTCTGAATCTTTTAGATCAAATTTTCCATTGAGTTCTGGTCTTTTAAATACCTGGACATCTTTTAGTTCATCAAATGTCCATTTTTTCATTCAGGATTATATTAAACTTTGGTTGATAAATTATTCTTAGATGCCAGCTTCTTTTATCTTGAAAATATGATGTTCCAATACCAATATTCTTAATGTAGGAGCTGCTATGAAGCAATAAGTAATAGTAATAATACTTAGATGAATTCTGGGAAGATAATGGAATAGATTAGGCTTTTCAGATTCAATCTACAAATAGAAAATTTCTACAAAATGAACAGAGAGCAACAAAAATAAAATGACAAAGTAGTTATCCTCCTAAAACATCTTGAGAGAACCTTAGAGAAGACTCTACAGACTAAGACTGGGTCTGAATGAAGTATAAACACCTTTAAGCCAACTTCATGAACCAATAAACAGTAGACCCAGAGGAAAACCAAGTCAGATTCAAAAAAATTCACCTCAACTCTTATTCATTGATGGCCACAGGAACATTCCCTTCACAAACTTTTATTTTATTTTAAAGAATAGCAGAAGACTGAGTGAGGGAAGATCAAAGAATCCTCTGCTATTTCTAGAAGTTGGGCTTAGTGGTACTGATCAGACATAACTCTCTTTTAGTGGCATAATTGGGGAAATGGCAAAAACAGTTGTGCTACATGTTTGGAATGGAATACTACTGTGCTTCAAGAAATGATGGTTCAATGATTTTAGAAATACATGAAAAGACTTGCATGAAATAATTGAGAGAAATGAGAATACTATAAACAGTAACAGTAATATTGTTTTAAGACTGATTTTGAGTAAGTTATTTTAATTATTATAAATACCTAAATTATCTATAAAGAACAGATGAAGAAAGATACCATCTATATCCAGAAAAAGAACTGATAAATGCATAGAATAATTTTACAAAAATGCACACATATGCACCCATGCATGTGTGTGTATGTGTGTGTGTGTGTATTATGTATGTGCATCTCTGATATTCAGTTTACCTCCCTAGATACTTTAGGGAATTATCCTTTCAGTGAGATTAGGAATTCTTGGGTGTGTTAAGATATTTCTCTCCCATAGAAAGGTCATTCATCATTGTGTATACTCTAGTATATTCTGATCTTCTTGGATAAATAGGTTTAACTGATATTCACTATTTATAATATTTTATTTATATTTATAATATTCTGTGGGAAGAAGCTAAATTACTGAGTTCAAGCTAAAAGTTTTAAGACATAAAAACCAAGAAAACAGTTTAAATCTCAAAACTGATTCTTTAAATCAGCAAATATTTATGCAGAAAGGATACAATTTTAATCCTATGCCCTTTCTCAGAGAAAACATGAGTGACCAGGCTCTCCTGGTCTCTCTAGAAGGGGTCAAAATTCCAGAAATAGTATCTTTGGACTTCCCATGAACCACATTTTAAACACTCACATAGATACCCATATGAAAGAGATTGGACAGGACAGTTATATAGCTAATGTATACCTCACAGTCTCTGAAGTAAATAAGTAGCACCTAATACAATGCCTTGTTGCATGTTGGTCAAATTCTTTTTGCTTACTAGATTGATCGAATCTTCATAATGAGAATTATTTTCTATTTCTTCAATAAAGAATTAATTATCTCCTTCAGGCACTTTACAAATTCAGGCATGTGGGAAAGTAGCTATACTTCTAAATTCATGCACAAGGGAGAAGAGCCATCTTCACCAAGTATCCTTGATTATACAATGGTTAATCAAGTTAACACGCAAACTAAATTAATCACAACTCTTCACTACAAATACTGTGGGTAATTGTCATTTTTATTTTTTTACAAAACCTATTTCTTCATTGGAAAACTGCCTCTTCATATTCTTTTAACATTTGTCAATTGAGTAATGATTCATATTTTAATAGGTTTGACAAAATTATTTTTATATTTTTGATGTGAAATCTTTTTCTGAAAACCATGTATAAAAAGTTTTCCAAATTTTCTGCTTTCCTTCTAATCTTGGCTATTATCTGTTTTAATTCTATAAAAAACTTTATTTAATTTAGTGTCATGGAAATTATGCATTTTGTATCTCTTGTACTTTCTTTTTGATTTTGTTTTTTTGAGGCAATTGAGTTAATTGACTTTCCTAGAGTGCTATAGCTAATAAGTGTTTAAGTGTCAGGTCACATTTAAACTTCGGTCTACTTGACTCTAGGACTGGTTCTCTATCCACCCATGTCATCTGGCTACTCCCCCCAACCTCTTGTTAATTCATAAATTGATCACTCACCCATAAATCTGATGGGATAAATCCTTCTACCAATGTACTAAGTACTTTTTCTCAAATGTATAGTCTTAGAGAGAGTTTCTTTGCTTCAAAAATGGAGGAAGTAGTTAATTTGTCCAAAGACAAAAAGCTATGAAATGTGGCAGAAGTATGAATAAAATCATTTTCTTCCTATTTCTAACTCTTCATTCACTATACCTATGATGTAAAACTCAAATAGAAAGAGATTTATTGAAAATTACACAGATGTCCCTACCTGCCCCATATTGATTTAGAAAACCACATATTAAAATCATCTATATTCTGTTGGATTTTTTTGTATAATAATTCCCAATTACATTTTAATCTGCTTTGTCCTCACTCATGAGTATTGTTAGGTTCTCAGGCTTCATATTTGATACCTCTATACAATATCAGACTATACCTCTCATAAAGGGATTAGTATGGTTTTAATTGAAAAAAGCAACAATAATCAACTTTTTGTTCTTGCTCAGTAGGGAAGTCCATTGGGTTTTTGGGTAGTGTCATATAATAATACATATTATCTGCTGTTGCAGCAAATTATTGAAAGTATTGATTGGTGTGAAGACCGTGTATTTTTAAATCAGCAGGAGTCAGGAATTCAGATTAGGGGAAAATCATCAGTCTTTATTCTCAGTGAAGAAGGATGGGAGGTGGAAGAGAATCGGCAATAGCAATGTGTGTAGCTGAGTCAAGAAGCTAGCTAGACCAGCAGCCACACAACCAGCAGCTAGGAGAATGGAACCAAGGTCCAGTCTCTCCCAGCTTCTCTTCCTGTCTCTCTCTGCTTCCACCCACCAAAATCGTCATTTCCTATACAACACATCAGGACTTGCACGGAGAGTGGGCAGGGACCATTCTTTATCCAATCATGTATATTAATAGAGTATAGCCCAATTACTATTTAGCCTCATGTACTTGGGACCTCAGTGCATCAACTCAAACCTCAGCCCATTACAGATTGGGTCCACAATAAGATTCTAAATTTGATAAATTCTATCAAACTGTGCATACCCTTTGATTCTGCAATGTCTCTACTAGACCAATATCCCAAAGAGATCATAAAAAAGGAAAAGAATCTATGTGTGCATAAATATTTGTAGCAGCCCTTTTTGTAGTGGGGAAAAACTGGAAACTGAATGGCTGCCTATTAGTTAGAAAATGGCTGAATAAATTACAGTACATAAATATTATGGAATATTCTTGTTCTAGAAGAAACAATCAGCAAGGTGATTTCACAGAGACCTGAGGAGATGTATATGAACTGATGCTAAGTGAGTGAGTAGAACCAGGAGAACATTGTACCCAGCAACAGCAATACAAGAATCAATTCTGATGGATATGGCATTTTCAACAGCAAGGTAATTTAGGCCAGTTCCAATGGACTTGTGATGAAGAGAGTGATCATCTACACCAGGAGACAGCATTGGGGGAACTGAGTGTGGATCTTAACATAGTATTTTGACTTTTTTATTATTGTTTGCTTACATTTTGTTTTCTTTATCATTTTTTTTCATTTTTGATCTGTTTTTTTTTTCTTGAGCAGGATGATAATTGTGGAAATATGTATTGAAGAATTGCACAATAACTATCTAGGGGAGGGGATGGGGGAAGGAAAGGAAAAAAAATTGGAACACAAGGTTTTGCAAGGGTGAATGTTGAAAATTATCAATGTGTTTTGAAAATAAACAGCTTTAATTGAAAAAAATGATTTGCCAAATTATCTTGAAAAAAAAGTCTCACTGTAAGTAATTGACAGAAGTATCCATCTTTAATTTTTATAGATTACTATTCCAAGACAATTTATTGTAATATCAATTTGTAAATGCTATGGCATTAAATATAAGAAATTATAAGTAATTACTAATAGACAGTGTTTCAAAATTTCCTGAGAAATTTCTAAAATGGTGCTTTAGGTAACAAAAAGACAATAGAAAGTTTTATGAGCTGTTGCATCAGTCCATTGTCTTCTTTCTGTTTCCAGTGTCCCTTTTCAAGCTGAATTTGGGCTCAGGAATTGACTTTCTCCTCATATGATTTAGTTCCATAATAGATTTTCTTGTGTCACTAAATTCCAGCAGATTCCTGTTATGGATTAAATACTATCTTTATTTACACTAATATGATTAGTCATAAAATCACTTTTATACACAATGTTTTCTCCTCTTAAAGCAGATTACTTAATAGCAGGTGTCTTCCTTCATTTTACTGCATGCTTGAGTGAAATGAGATTCAATCCAGTTCATCTCACACAGGTGTAGCTCTGCCTTGCTATCACACCAGTTCCAAGGATTCCCAGGGCAGAATGTCCCAGAGAGAAACTCTAGAATTATTTTTCTAATTCAGGTACCAATAAGATATTTGCTTTGTCATTTCAAAGTGTTGTGTCCCTAAACATTGTGTTCTATACAGGTGGTTAGCCAGAAAGAAGAAGGAAGGGAATCTCTGAATGTTTTGTATGATTCCCTTTATATCCCCAGAACCTACCTCAATACCCAGAATAGCAGATACTTATTAAATGCTTACTTAATGAATATATAATGCACTCCTCTCTGGTACAATGCCTCGCAGACTAGGTGGGATTGATGAGAAATGGGGTCCCTTAGTGTTCCAGGAGACCTCAATATACCTCAAGTCTAGTAGCAGCAGGAGAAACAGCTGCAAGCCCCTGGCAACTCAGTGCCTTTAGGCAAAAGACGTGCCAACTACTATATAACATGTGGGATTTGATTGAGCATGTTTTCCTTATTGATTTTATTTTTTGCTTGCTATTTTCAAAAATAACAGGAAGGTCCAGAGGTATTCATAAATAAACTTCTATTTTGGTATATGCACTATGGATAATTATGTAAAATAATAATAATTATGATGTATCTGACCATATCATATATCATAGACAGAAGGGACTTTCTTTCCCAGAGTCCAGTTCCCCTGATAATGACAGTTTTTCCAAGACCACTTTTTCAGAAGAACACTAGCTATATTTTACTTTACTCATCTGTATCCACTTACCTCTCTCTCAGCCTTCTCCATCTTCTCCATAGTTCTGAATTATGAACAAAGAACAAGTTGCCTCTGCATCTTTCCTGTATAGGGTACATTATTCTAATCATCTAAAGTTCCAACTCTCACCATCCCCGAATTTTTCCAGACCAAAATTCCTCTTAAATATCACTCTTCTTTATATTTCCTCCATTAATATATAATCTCTTCAACAGCATGAACAGACTTTATTTTTGTATTTGAATTCATATAATTTGTCACTGTGCTAAGTCATGTAGGTTCTGCCCTGGGTTATTTTAGATTTGAAAATGGAACAAAATGATATACTTACAAATAATTCAATATTTAAGAAAAGAGAATTTATATAACTACAGAAAGAGAAAGACATGCAAAGAGATATATTAAAAACCCCTTGAATTGACTTAGTTAATCAAACCTTTTATCTCTATCCATCAGCCAAGCATCTAAAAGTCTACCCTCAAGGCTCTTTTTACTGACATGATAAGGAAATGTCAACATTCTGAATCTCAAGCCAACGAATTCTTGTTAATACTATGTAGTTTAACCTGCATAGAAGGTAAGAATTGGGATATTGATCTACCACAACAAAGTAGTAGTTATAATAAATAATAAATGTTTTGCATTCATTTTCCCATCCATATAGTCATTCATTCATTCTCTCATTAGATATGAAAAGGATATTACCCTTTCTCACTCTTGAATTTCACACTCAAGAGACCAATAAGCACAATTATAGTAAAGGAAATTACGGTATAATTGGTAGATTTAACTGAAGTAAAAATTCAGATAAGCATTGTTGTGTCCTGCTTTCTTGGGATCCAAGTTGAGCTGACAAAACATACCATGCTTTCTAGAGTCCCCATACTTGTGTGGTTAAAACATAATGTCTTAGTGGGGAAGTTATGAGGCAGGACTCCCAAGGATGGTGGAAATATGTAGTCCATTTATTCCCAGTTCTTTCCTCTTTTTATACCTGAATACCCTTATGTAAAAAAACAACACTGGGCATGCGCAAGTATATACGGCACATGTATAAACAACTTCCTATTATATGTAGATTGCTACCTGATATCACTCTGCTTCAATTACAACACAGGTTGTCACAACCCCCTAACTTCTCAGGAAGGCAGAGAGCCCTTAGGGGAAATGACGAACTGAACTAGACATTGTTAGCAGGTTCCCTCTGGTCGGAAGGGTCTTATACCTAACCCAGAGTTCCCCTACTATTTGTTACCCTCTACAATCATGTTTTCAATTGTAGGCCATAGTACCTTAATCAAGGTCTCTTTTAATCTTCCTTACCCATGTTTTGCACTTTCTCTTTGTATCTCTCTCTCTCTCTCTCTCTCTCTCTCTCTTTCTCTCTCTCTCTCTCTTTCTCTCTCTGTCAGAGGGAAAGAAAGTAGTCTAAGAGTTCAATAGGAAATAATTGCCACTGAGTAGCAAAGAACAATCCAAGAGGTTCCCAAGTCTCTCCACAAAATGGTGTTGTTTTTGTCCTATTCGATTTCAGAGCTATCTGTCTAGTCCCTGGTCCAGAAACAAGTTTCTCTTCTAGCCTACCCCCAAGCACAAATGAGAGAGAAGAATCTGCAGACAAGAGAAGCTGTACTCTCTTGCCTTCATTCTTATGCCATTCCTTGGTCTATAAAGGTGATTTCACACAGAAATTAATAATTGGGCACCATGGCATTAGAGAAATTTTGTAGCTGAGTTGGTACTATGCACAGAGATAGAAATTTGCAGAAGACTTTATATGGAAAGACAGAGTGGCTTGGAGAGAATTACATGAACTGATGCTAAGTGAAATGAGCAGAACCAAGAGATCATTATACACTTCAACAACGATACTGTATGAAGATGTAATCTGATGGAAGTGGATTTCTTTGAAAAAGAGACCTAATTCAGTTTCAATTGATCAATGATGGACAGAAGCAGGTACACCCAAAGAAAAAAACACTGGGAAATGAATGTAAACTGTTTGCATTTTTGTTTTTCTTCCCGGGTTATTTTTAACTTCTGAATCCAGTTCTCCCTGTGCAACAAGAAAAGTTTGGATCTGCACACATATATTGTTTCTAGGATATACTGTAATTTATTTAACATGTATAGGACTGCTTGCCATCTAAGGGAGGGGGTGGAGTGTGGGAGGGAAAAATCGGAACAAAAGTGAGTGCAAGGGATAATGTTGTAAAAAAATTACCCCGGCATGGATTCTGTCAATAAAAAGTTACTATAATAAAAAAAAAAACACTAATTGATGCAAAGTAACATTAACAGAACCAAAAGAACATTATTCACAGTAAAAAGTTAGTAACAACAATATTGTACAATGATCTGTGAATAATTTAGCTGTTCTCTCTTTTTTGTTGTGTTTTGTTTTGGCGGACCACCTTTGATTTTTTTCCTTTTTTAATTAAAGCTTTTTATTTTCAAAACATATGCATAGATAATTTTCAACATTAACTCTTGCAAAATCTTGTGCTACAATTTTTCCCTCCCTTCCATCCACCCCCTCCTCTAGACAGTGAGTAATTCAATATATATTGAATATGTGCAATTCTTCTATACATATTTCCACAATTATCTTTCTATATGAGAAAGATCATATCAAAAAGGAAAAAAGAGAAAGTAAACAAAATGCAAGCAAACAACCCATTCTCTGGGTGTAGATGGCATGTTTTACCACAAGACTATTGGAACTGAATCACCTCACTATTGAAAAGAGCTATGTCTGTCAAAATTGATAATCCTATAATCTTGCTGTTGCTCTATAATATGTTCTCCTAGTTCAACTTTCTTCACTTAGCATCAGTTCATGTAAGTCTCACCAGGCTTCTATGAACCATCCTGCTGATCATTTCTTATGGAAAAATAATATTCCATAACATTCATATACCATAATTTATTCAGATATTCTCCAACTGATAGGTATCCATTCAGTTTCCAATTTTTTTCCATCACAAAAATGGGTTCTACAAACATTTTTGCACAAGTGGATCCTTTTTTCCTTTTTCATGATAAAGACACTACTAGATCAATAAGTATGCACCGTCCTTTGGGTATGGGTCCAAGCTGGTCTCCAGAATAGTTGGATCACTTCACAACTCCCCCAACAGTGTATTAATGTCCCTGTTTTCCCACATCCTCTCCAACATTCATTATCTTTTCCTACTAAGAGCCAATGTGAGAGGTATGTAGTGGTACCTCAGAGTTGTCTTAATTTGCATTTCGCTGATCAGTTTTTTCATGTGACTATAAATTTTAATTTCTTCATCTGAAAATTATCTGTTCATGTTTCTTAATTGGAGAATGGCTTGAATTATTATAAATTTAAGTCATTTCTCTATATATTTTAGAAATGACACATTTGATTTATCAATTCTCAAGAAAACAACAATCCAAAAGAATTTTAAAGGCCTTATGTTAAAAATAGTCCATTTCCAGAGAAAGAATTGATAGAGTTGGAATACAAATTGAAGCACACATTTGAAAATATATTTTCTTTATTACTCTTGGACTGTTTTTCTTTTGGCCTTTTTTTGCCACATGGCTAGTATGGAAGTGTTTTTAATGTCTGTATATGCATAATCTATATTAAATTGCTTGCCTTTTCAAAGTTGAAAGAGGGAGAGAGAGATTTTTGAACTCAACAGTTTTTTTTAAATGTTAAAAATTTTGTTTACAGGAGGCAGAGCCAAGATGGCAGAAAGGACACAAGCTTCATTCTAAGCTCCCCTTCTATCCCCACTACTAATTACCAAATTCAGCCTTTGAAATAGTACTTGAATGACAGAATCCACAAATATTGGAAATACAACAAATTACCAGATGAAGATAATCTGGAAGATCACCAGAAAAGATTTGTCCTGATCAGGTGGGAGGAGGCCAGCTCAGGCAGGGAGGTAGAACATGGAGGTTAGCACACTGAGCAGAGGGGGGCAGGGGTGGTCTTAAAGGGTGGAGAATTTGCAGGGGGGGACTCTACCACAGGTTGGCTACTCTGCTTTGGTTGCAAAGGAGTAGATCAGCAGAGAAGTTACACATACTGCAAAGATAGATTGAACCTCCAAAATGCCACAATTTAACAGGACCTGGCCACACCCACCAAACACCAGGAGTGACTCAGCACAGACCACAGTGCAGCTGCACAGCCACAGTCCACAGCATGGGGCTCTGCCCAGGACAGTCACACTTTTGCACAGGGGATGAGAGGTTGGGAGGAGGGGGGCTCTGCCCTAAGCAGACTACTTCTTTTGTGGGGCTCTTCCCAGGGCAGTTGCATTTCTGCAGCTTGGTGGATCTTTGCAGCCCATTTGCGGGACAGCTATTGTCCATATATCTATCCCTGTTCTGTAGAGGAAGCTGGTAACCTTCTTCCCCTAAAGGCTTTAAAAAAATTAGTAAAAAAAGCCAAGCAAATTCTAACTATAGATAGCTTCCTACAGAAAGATAGTAGGTTTCCAACCTGCTCTAAACAGTCTCCAGAAAAAACCCCAAAAGGGGATATAGCCTAGTCATGTTCACACAAGGTTCTCTTAGAAGAAATTATAAAAAATCTTAAAAGAGAGCTAGAAGAAAAATGGGGAAAGGAAAGAGAAGCTCTGCAAGAGAGTATGGAAAAGGTATATAATTCATTAAAAGAAAAATTTGATAAAGTGGAAAAATAAAACAACTTCCTGAGATGTGAATTGGAAAAGGTAAAGAACTCCCAGGAAAGTAGGATTTGTGAACTGGAAAAAGAAAATAACTCAGTAAAAAATTAGTGAAATGGAAAAAAATTCCATAGCACAAAATAACTCACTTAAAAACTCAATTGGGCATATACAAAAAGAAGTTTAAAAAAAGCTAATGTAGAAAATAACTCAATAAAAATCAGAACTGAACAAATAGAAATGAATGATTTGTTGAGACATCAAGAATCAGACAAGCAAAACCCAAAAAATGAAAAAAAATAGAAAAAATGTTAAATATCTACTTGGAAAAACAACAGACCTGGAAAATAGATCTAGGAGAGATAATCTGAGGATTATTGGACTTCCTGAAAATTATGATGAAAAAAAAGAGCCTAAACACTATTTTACAGGAAATCATCAAAGAGAACTGCCCAGATGTAATAGAATCAGAAGGTAAAATAAGCATTGAAAGAATTCATCAAACACCTTCTGGAAGAGACCCCAAAATAAAAACTCCAAGGAGTATTGTGGCTAAATTTCAGAACAATCAGAGTAAGGAAAAAATATTACGATCAGCCAGAAAAAACAATTCAAATACCGAGGAGCTACAATAAGGATCACTCAGGATCTAGCTGCTTTCACATTAAAGTATTGATTTAAATTTTAGATTCCAAAAGGCAAAAGAACTCAGAATGCAACCAAAAATAAATTACCCAGCTAAGTTGAGCATTCTCTTCCAGGGAAAATGATGGACATTTAATGAAACAGGTGAATTTCTTATTCCTAATGAAAAAACCAGAGCTAAAGAAAAAAAATTGACCTCCAAATATAGGACTCAAGAGAAGCATACAAGATAAAAAGAGCTCTTGAGAACAGTATTTCTGTTATGGGCATAAATAAAGAGCATGTGTGTAATTTGATTTTACAGTTATAATACAAAAAACAGGGAAGCAGAAGTAGAAAGTGGAAAGTATCAGACAAAGGGAAATAAAAAGAGGGAAATTACATCCCACAAAGAGAAAAAGAAAATCTATCATATCTGAGGGAATTTAGGGAGGGAAAGAAGCATTGGATGAATCTTACTCTTATCAGATTTAGTTCAAAGAGAAACCATTAGACATATTTGGTTTACAGAGAAACTTCTCTCACATTATTAAAAAGGGGGAGAGGAAAAGGGAAAAGGAAAAGAGTAATAAGGGAAAGGTATAAAAAAGGGAAAGGGACTCAAAGGAGATGGGAGAGATTTTCAAGAGGGAGAGCAGCGTGAGGCAAGTGGGACCCGTAAGTTTAATACTAAAGAGAGGGCTAAGAGATTAAAGAAAAAAAAGCACAATCCGTGAATAATAAGATGGCAGGAAATAAAAAATTAGTAGTTTTAACCATAAATGTGAATGGAAACCTTAAAAGAAGATGGATCAAAAGTGGAATCTTAATTATTGTTTTGGAAAATTTAAAGCAGGGTGATACATAAGAAAAGGTGGCTGGAGCAGAATCTATTATTTAGGTGAAGCAAAAAGCAGGGGAGCCATCCTTATCTCAGATCTAAAAAACTAATTTTCAAAGGGATCATAGACAAGGAAGCAATATCAAAAAACAATTGCACCAAGGAAAACTAACTTCCTGGAGAAGTTAAGAGGTTGCAAGAAGAAAGAGCCAAAAAATATAAAGGGAGACCAAACTTCAAAGAATTGATTCAAACCACAAACAAATAAGAAAGAAGAAAGAGGAAAGAAACAGAAAAATTA
This sequence comes from Sarcophilus harrisii, assembly GCF_902635505.1. Taxonomy (NCBI): domain Eukaryota; kingdom Metazoa; phylum Chordata; class Mammalia; order Dasyuromorphia; family Dasyuridae; genus Sarcophilus; species Sarcophilus harrisii. Next base: position 273,395,274 of record NC_045427.1, on the reverse strand, counting down.
GATAATAGATCTGAGAAAGAAATGGAGACAGAAAAGGAACATTTCTTTTCAGCAGTTCAAATATAAAAATAGAAACCCATATTAGTACATAAAGCCCTTTCAAACTCAAATTAGAAAGGCAGAATAGTAAATGATTCTGTTCAGATAAATGCAATAAAAAACTACATTCAACCAAAAGCAAGGGTAAAACCCTAATTGAAACAAATAATCTATACTAAAGAATGATTTTAAAAAGAAAATATAGAAATTAATACCTATAAGAAAATGACAATTTGAGACATCAAACCAAAATATGGGGATGCAGCCAAAGTGGTAAGGGAAAATTTTATATCCCGAGACCACTTACATAAAATTAAAGGAGAAGGCAAAGTTTTGCAACTTGCTTGAAAAGGAACAATAAAAACCCCCGTCAAAACAAATTGAAATTTTAAAAAAAAAGGAGAATTAATAAAATGAGAAAAAACATTGAATTAATAAATTGGTTGGTTCTATGAAAACCAAAAAAATAAAAACCATTAGTAAAATCTGATTGGAAAGAGGAAAACAAATTGAAAAAAAAAGGAGAACTTCAAATGAAGAGGAAATTAGAGCAATAGTTAGGGTTACTTTTGCCCAACTTTATGCCAATAAAATGACAATTAAATGAAATTGAAGAACCTTTCAAAAAAAGCTTGCCCAGATTAACAGAAGATATAAATTGGGTAAACAGTCCCATCTTAGAAAAAGAAATAGAACAAGCTATTAACCAACTCCCTAAGAAAAAATCCCCAGGACCAGATGGATTTACATGTGAATTCTACAAAATCTTTATTTTTTATTTTTTTTTGTGGTTGTTCAGTGATTTCTTTTTATTTATTTATTTATTTTTATTATAGTAACTTTTTATTGACAGAATCCATGCCTGGGTAATTTTTTTTTTAACAACATTATCCCTTGCACTCACTTCTGTTCCGATTTTTCCCTCCCACCCTCCACCCTCCCCTATATGGGAAAGTCCTTTTATATGTTGAATATGTCCTAGTATATCCTAGAACAATGTATGTGTGAATCCAAAAGTTTTCTTTGTTGCACAGGAGAATTGGTTCAAATAGAAGTAACCGGGAAGAAAACAAAATAGATTCAGAAGGGGGAAGTAATAAGAAAAAACAAAACAAAATTTAATTCATTTCCCAGTGTTTTTTTTTTCTTTGGTAGCGTTTGTCCATAATTGATCAATTGAAACTGAATTAGGTCTTTTGTCAAAGAAACCTTTCCATCAAATTACATTTAACAGTATCGGTTTGACGGTAAATGATCTATTGGTTCTGCCATTTTTATTAGCATCAGTTCATGTAATTTTTCCAAGCTTCCTTTGTATTCATCTTTGGTCATTTTTACAGAACAATAATTTCCATAACATCTATATACCACAAACCCAACCTTCTTAATTGATAGCCACCGTTTCCAGTTTCAGCCACTACAAAGAGGGCTCAAAATATTCATGCACAAAGGTCCCTTTCCTTTTTAGTATCTCCTTTGTATGCCCAGTAGAAACACTGTGGGTCAAAGGGAACAGTTTGATAACTTTTGGGGCATAATTCCATATTGCCCGGGTTGGATTCCCACAGTCCACCAAACTGTATCAGTGTCCCAGTTTTCCCACATCCTCCAACACTATCATTATTTTTCCTGTATCTTAGCCAATCACAGATATGTAGTGGATTCAGAGTTGTCTTAATTTTATTTCATTAATAGATTTGGAACACTCTTTTCATAGAGGGTAAATTTTAATTTCCCATCTGAAATTTTGTTATATCCTTTGACCATTTATAATTGAGAATTTGGTTTTTATAAAAGGTCATCTAATATTTTGGAAATGAGGCCTTTACAGAACCTTTAACTGTGAAGATGTTTTCCGTTTGTTTTTAATTTTTTTTAATTTGTTTTGTTTGCAGAAGTTTTTTTTGTTTTTTTTGTGATAAGGTTTTTGGTTTCTTTTCCCTTTTTTTCCCCAAGTTGAGAGATTATTTTTGTTTTCCAATTTGTTTATAAATTTTTTTATTTAAAAATTGGACCCTTTTTATTTATTTGAAAGGGTGTTAAGTGGGGTCCATGCCTTAATTTTCCATAATTAGTTATCCCAGAGGCAAATAATGCCCCAAAAGGAGGATTTTTGGGTTTGTAAAACTTTGTAAAGTTGATTTTTTGTTTTGTGAACCAATTTTCCCTGATTTTAATTATTTTGCCTCCGGTTTTGGTGGGTTGTTTTAAATTATGTTTTAGGTGGCAGTGGCCCCTTTTCTTTGATTTTTTTTTTTAATTTTTTGAGTTTTGATTTTTTTCATAAGGGTTTTGTTGTTTTTTTTTAGATTTTAAAAAATTTTTTTAAGTTGATTGGTATACCCAAATAAATAGATTAGTTAAGGGTTTATTTTTTTATTTGGCCCCAAGAGCATTTATTTTTTTGTGTTTTTAAATTGACTTTTTTTGTATGGGTGTTTTTAATTTAGTTTAATTTTGACTTTTTGTAATTTTATTTTTGTTAAGTTTTTGAATGGGTTTTTGTATTTTTGTGTTGGATTTTTGTTTGATGAAAATGCTGAGGATTTGGGGGATTTTTTTAAAGAATTTTAAGTTATGGATTTTTTTGTTTTTGTAAATTCTTGGTTTTCATATAATCATTCATTAAAGAGGGAAGTTTGATTTTCTGCCTTTCTGGATTTTTAATTTTTTTTACTTTTATTGCCGAGGTAGTGTTTTTTATTTAGGGTGAAGGGGAACCTTTTTTACCCAGATTTTGGGAAAATTCGTTTTTTCATTATTGATGCTTCTGATGGTTTTTAAATATATGTTTTTTAAGAAAAGTTTTATTTTTATATGTGTTTTATTAGGAATGGATGTTGGATTTATAAATGTTTTTATTTTGAGAGATAATGGTTTTGGTTTGTTTTTGATATAGTCATTTTTAATAGTTTTTCCTTATTAATTTTCCCTGATTTGGTTAAATTTTGGATTGTGTTTTCTTAGGAATGTTTTCGTAATTTTTTGTAATATTTTTTTTAAGATTTTGGATGTTCTTAGAGAGATTTTTAATTTTTTTTTTTTTTGCCTTGGTTTAGGGTATGTAATGTTGGGTGGAGTTGTGATTTCATTTTTTTTTCCAAAAGTTTTTATGTTTGTTAATTTGTTTTAAATGTTTGGTAAATTCCATTTTTGGTCCTTGGGGGTTTTTTTTTAGGGAGTTGGTTATTGTTGTTTTTTTTTTAAGATGGGACTGTTTGCTTTTACTTTTTCCCTGAATTAAGTTTTTTGAAGGTTTTTCCATTTATTTGTTGTCAATTTTTCTAGTTGGGGCAAGTAATTAATTTTGGCTTAATTTTTTCTTGTGGCAAGTTCCTTTTTTTTAAATTAAATTTTTTTTTTTCCTTTTTAATGATTTTTTTTTTAAAGTTTGTTATTTTTTGGTTTTTTTTTTTGTTTTTTAATTAATTTATTTTTCTTTATTACCTTTTATTTTTGAATTTCAAGTTTAGTTTTAATTTTAATTGTTTTTTCAGGCTTTTTTTGGGTAAGAATTATTGATTTTTTTTGTTTTTATGAATAAGTTTAAATTGTTTTTTTTGGTGTTTGGGGCCCTTTTTTTTTGAAATGTTTTATTTTTTTTTTTGGGTGAAGTTTTAATTAGGTTTTGTTTTTGTTTCAGTTCTTTAGAGGATTTTTGTTTCTTATTTTTTTTTTCTGGTTTTGTTGATTTAATTTTTTTTGTGTGGTTGAAAGGGCTTCCTTTTCTTTTGTTTGGATTTGAGGTTTTATTCCCAATAAGGTTATTTTTTTAGTTTTGTAAAAAAGTTTTTTTTCTATTTCTTTTTCCAGGGTCTTCACTAATTTCTGTTTCTATTTACCTTTTTTTTTTTTATTTTGTGATTTTGTTTTTCTAAATTTGAGAGTGAAGTTGGATTTCTTTATAAGTTTTTCTTTTTCTTTTTTGTTTTTAATTTTTTAAGTTTTAGGGATGCAAATTTTATTTTGCATTTTTTTTTGATATTTTTAATTTTTGTACCCTTTGGAAGAATATAGTTTTTTTTTTTTTCTTTTTTTTCTTGTTTAATGGAGACCCCTTGTTTTTGTTTATCCATTAGATTTTTTTTTTCCTTTTTCTGTGGGTTTTTGTTTTTTTTTCTGTAAGAAAAATATTGAATTTGGGCTTTTTTTTTCTAAATTCCCTTTTGGGGAGTTTAAATTTCATTTAGGTTAAAATTCCAATTTTTTTCCAAACCCTTTAGTTTTTTTCTTTTTTTTTTTTTTGTTTTAAGTTTTAGACCCTTAAACCCCTTTTTACTTTTTTTATTTTGGTTTTCCTTCCCTTTTATTTTCCCCATTTTTAAATTTAATATATTAATAGTTAAATTTTTTAAATAATTTTTTTACTTTTTTTTTTTTTTTTGAAAAAGGTTTTGTTTGGAGGAAAAAATTTTTTTTTCTGTTTTTTTCTACTAAAAAGGTTTGAAATTATTTTTTGTTGAATTTTGGTTTTCTTTTCTTTTTGGAAAAATTTTGTTTGGTTTTTTCCCTGGTGTTTTTTTTGTTGTAATTTTTTGGGAGTTTTTTTAAGTTTTTTGGTTATGGTTTTGTTTGTTTTTTTTCATTTTGAATTGGATGCTGCTAGATCTGGGTGATTCCTTTGGCCTCATATTTGAATTTTTTTAGCGTTAGTATTTTTTTTTCCTTTGTTTGAGGGTTCGGGATTTGGCCGTATATTTTTGGTGTTTTGATTTTAGGATCCCTTTTAGTGGGTGATCGGTGAATTTTCAATGTTTATTTTACCTCTGTTTTAAGGATTCGGCAGTTTCTTTGATAATTTCCCTGGAAAATAGTGTCCAGGGTTTTTTTTTCATGTATTTTTGGGAGTCCAATGATTCTAGATTGTCTTCCATACCTGTTTTCCAGGTCTGTTGTTTTCCAGAAGGTATTTTCTTTTTCCCATTGTTTGTTTTTTTGGTCTTGTTGACTGATTCTTTTCTTGTTCTCGGTTTCAATTATTTGTTCTATTCTTTTTTCATGAAGTTTTTCTTTTACTCACTTTTTTTCTTTTTTCAATTTTAATTTGTTCTATGGAATGTTTTCCATTTCTTACCATTTTATTTTTTTTTTTAAAGCTTTTTCTGTTTCGTTCACTAATACTTTTTTCAAGGATTTGTTTTTTTATCCATTTGCTTTAAAGAGTGGAATGATTTCCAGCCTTCCAAGCTTCCTCTCCTTTTCATTTTTTCTATCTCTTTGGAGAGCCTTTTTTTCTTCTTGAGATTATCTGGCGAGGAACAGATGATCTCCCTCCTGTGGGCACCTGAAATAACTGTTTTTGTACCTCAGGGTTTTGAGTCTGCTCTGTTTATAAAAGCTGTCAATCGTTAAGTCCTTTAACTTTTTGCCTTTTTGTCAGAGAAGAATCAGAGACAAACAGCAAAGGAAAAACCCCAAATGGAATCGCTTTTTTGGGGAGGGGCTTGGACGAGCCTCCAGACTGAGGCAGCAGGAGGCAAGAGGACTGCGGCCGGGCTTGAGACCTTGAGAGGCTGAGACGCTGTGGGGAGGGGTCGGTTCTCGAATTTGCTCTTTTGGGGTTGTATTCTTCAGGTGTTTTACTTCTCTTGCACAACTTGCTGCCGGGCAAAGTATCCATCCTGTAGCAAAGCCTCCCCACAGAGACGGCTGAGATCACACCCCAACCCCTCCGGTTGCTTGGTGTAGCTGCCCGAGCCCACCTGCTGCCTCAGCCGGCCCAATCTAAACCGTCTCCCCGAGCAAAAAATAAAAGACCTTGTAAAATCTCAAATTTTTCCCTGGAACTGTTTTGGGGTTTTTTTTCAATCAGGATTAACAGAGGCTTGTAATGAGATGGACTGAGAGAAAAATGGAGTTAATAGCTGTGTCCTCCTTTCCCGCCTTATCTGGCCCGGAAGTCCCAGTTTCTACAAAATCTTTAAAAAAAACAATTAACTCCAATGCTATATAAACTATTTGAAAAATAGGATTAAAACCCCAAATTTTTTATGAACAGACATGGGACTGATAAAACCAGGTAGGTTGAAAATAGAGAAAGAAATTTATCAACTCCCTAATGAATATTGATGCTAAAATTAAATAAAATATTAAAAAGATTTGAAAACATTCCAGGATAATGACTGTGAACAAGTAGGATTTATATGGAATGCAGGGCTGGTTCCTTAGAAAAATTAGTAATTGAGTTATAATAACCAAATTAGCAAAACATATGATTATTCAATGGAAAAGATTTATAAAATCCAACATCCATTCCTAATAAAAACACTTGAGAGTATAGGAATAAATGGACTTTTCCTTAAAATAGTCAGGAGCATATATTTAAATCCATCAGTAAGCATTATATGTAATGAGGATAAACTGGAACCATTCCCAGTAAGATCAGGAGTGAAACAATGTTGCCCACTACCACCACTATTATTCAATATTGTATTAGAAATGTCAGCCTGAGCAATAAGAGTTGAGAAAGAAATTAAAGGAATTAGAGTAGGTAAGGAAACCAAATTATCACTCTTTGCAGATGATATGATGGTACACTTAAAGAACCCTGGAGATTCTACTAAAAAGCTATTAGAAATAATTCACAATTTTAGCAAAGTTGAGGATAAAAATAAATTTCCCAAACCAGATTTTTATACATCACCAACAAAAATCCAACAGCAAGAGATACAAAGAGAAATTCCATTCAAAATAACTATCGAAAGATAAAATATTTGGGAATCTATCACCAAAGGAAAGTTTAGAATTATATACAAAAACAAAACACTTTCCATACAAATAAAGTCAGATTTAAATAACTAGAAAAATATTAAATGCTCTTGGATAGGCCAAGAGAATATAATAAAGATAACAATACTCCCTTAACTAATCTATTTATTTAGTGCTATATCAATCAGATTCCCAAGAAACTATTTTAATGACTTAGAAAAAATAACAACAAAATTCATATGAAAGAACAAAAGATGGAGAATTTCAAGGGAATTAATGAAAAAGAAACCCAAATGAAGGTGGCCTACCTGTACTTGATCTAAAACTATATTATAAAGCAGTGGTCACCAAAACCACTTGGTATTGGCTAAGAAATAAATTAGTTGATCAGTGGAATAGCTTAGGTTCACAGGACAAAACAATTATAGCAATCTAGTCTTTGACAAACCCAAAGATCCCAACTTTGGGGATAAGAATTCATTACTTAAAAAAACTCCTGAGAAAATTGGAAATTAGTATAGCAAAAATTAGGCATGGACCCACACTTAACACTGTACACCAAAATAAGATCAAAATGGGTCCATGATTTAAGTATAAAGAATGAGATTATAAATAAATTAGAGCAGCATAGGATAGTTTATCTCTCAGACTTGTGGACCAAATTTGTGACCAAAGAAGAACTAGGCATCATTATTGACCACAAAATAGAAAATTTCGATTATATCAAATTAAAAAGCTTTTGTAGAAACACCACTGATGCAGACAAGATTAAAAGGGATACAATAAACCAGGACAACATTTTTACAGTCAAAGGTTCTGATAAAGCCCTCATTGCCAAAACATATAATTGAGTCTAATTTGTAAGAAATCAAGCCATTCTTCAATTGATAAATGGTCAAAGGTTATGAACAGACAATTTTCAGATAAAGAAATTGAAACTATTTCTAGCCATATGAAAAGATTCTCCAAGTCATGATTAATCAGAGAAATGCAATTAAGACAATACCTGAGATACCACTGCACACCTCTCAGATGGGCTGAGGACAGGAAAAGATAATGCTGATGTGGAGGGCATATGGGAAAATTGGGACATTGATACATTGTTGGTGGAATTGTGAATACATCCAGCCATTCCGGAGACCAATTTAGAACTGTGCTCAAAAAGTTATCAAAATGTGCATACCCTTTTATCTAGCAATTATTACTGGGCTTATATCCCAAAGAGACATTAAAGAAGGGAAAGGGACCTGTATGTGCAAAAATGGCACCCATTTTTTGTAGTGGTTAGAAACTGGAAATTGACTAGATACCCATCATTTTGAGAATGGTTGAATAAATTTTGATATATGAATGTTATGGAATATTATTGTAATGTAAGAAATAATCAGCAGGAGGATTTCAGAAAAGCCTGGAAAGACTTACATGAACTGAGACTGAGTGAAATGAGCAGGATCAGGAGATCATTATATACTTCAACAACAATACTATATAATGATCAGTTCTGATTGACATGGTTCTCTTCAATAATGAAATAAACCAAATCAGTTCCATCTGTTACATAATGAAGAGAACCAGTTACACCCAGCAAAAGATCTGGAAAATGAGTGTGAACTACAACATAGCATTTCTAATTCCTCTGTTTTTGTCTATTTGCATTTTTAATTTCCTTCTCAAGTTAATTTTACCTCATTTCTAAGTCAGATTTTTCTTGTGCAACAAAATAACTGTATGGATATGTATACATATATTGTATTTAACATATACTTTAATATATTTAAAATGTATTGGTCTACCTGCCATCTGGGAGAGGGGGGGAGGGGAAAAGTTGGAACAGAAGGTTTTGCAAGGGTCAATGCTGAAAATATTATCCATACATATATCTTGTAAATAAAAAGCTATAATAATAATAATAATATTTTGTTTAGAGGTAATTAAGAAAAAAATAATTCAAATTAATTTTCAAGTAACTAATTGATTTATGAAGACCTCTATCCCTAACAAGTCAACAATACCTGAAAATTTTCCTGCAGATAGCCATATCTATGGGTCTTTACTGGGACTCCCCACTGCTGCTATAAATACAAGCTTTTCCTAATGGAATAAAAGTTCTTTTTGTTGTCATGTTATGGTTCTCACTTTCTTAGTACTCTAGGATTCAAAAATAATCCTTTTTCATACTGCATCAGTTGTACAGTGAAATCTGATATGATTTCTTCTTCTGTGTCTTAGAACCTTTTTTTTTCAACAAACCAATTCACTTTGGTGCTGCCACAATAGAGCAGTTTTTCACAAAATAGAATGAGAACTGACCTTGGTGTCAGATAAATTGGGTTTAATCTAACTGTCTTTTAAGCATGGAATAATTATTGTACACAAAAGATGAGCATAACATAGTAAAAAATACCATTTTGCTTGAGTGTGAGGAAATTCTTTACCTCAATTGCTATCAACTCTTAATCACTGAATGGGTGCTGCATCAGTTAGACTGAAAAATGTTGAAAATATTACATTAAAAAGAACAAGATTTCCTATTTAATCCAGGGCCATCTCCAGTCCTTCTGGTCATACTCAGATGGCTCCAAAGTGGAAAATGAGGCATGTAGAGGGCAGGAACTTTGGAGAAATGTACTTTAAACAAGATGTTAACTTAGTGGAATTGATGAGATGATGGTTCTCTAGTATGCATATACTTTTTTTTTATTTGTAAAGAGTGAATTATTATTATTATTATTATTATTATTATTTAATAGCCTTTTATTTACAGGTTATATGTATGGGTAACTTTACAGCATTAACAACTGCCAAACCTCTTGTTCCAAATTTTCACCTCTTACCCCCACCCCCCTCCCCCAGATGGCAGGATGACCAGTAGATGTTAAATATATTAAAATATACATTACATACACAATGAGATTACATGACCAAACTGTTATTTTGCTGTACAAAAAGAATCAGACTCTGAAATATTGTACAATTAACTTGTGAAGGAAATCAAAAATGCAGGTCGGCAAAAATATAGGGATTGGGAATTCAATGTAATGGTTTTTAGTCATCTCCCAGAGTTCTTTCTCTGGGCATAGCTGGTTCAGTACATTATTGCTCCACTAGAAATGATTTGGTTGATCTCATTGCGGAGGATGGTCAAGTCCATCAGAACTGGTCATCATATAGTATTGTTGAAGTATATAATGATCGCCTGATCCTGCTCATTTCACTCAGCATCAGTTCATGTAAGTCTGTCCAGGCCTTTCTGAAATCATCCTGTTGGTCATTTCTTACAGAACAATAATATTCCATAATATTCATATACCACAATTTATTCAGCCATTCTCCAACTGATGGGCATCCACTCAGTTTCCAGTTTCTAGCCACTACAAAGAGGGCTGCCACAAATATTCATGCACATACAGGTCCCTTTCCCTTCTTTAGTATCTCTTAGGGATATAAGCCCAGTAGTAACACTGCTGGATCAAAGGGTATGCCAGTTTGATAACTTTTTGAGCATAGTTCCAAACTGCTCTCCAGAATGTTTGGATTCGTTCACAACTCCACCAACAATGTATCAGTGTACCAGTTTTCCTGCATCCCCTCCAACAATCATCATTATTTTTTCCTGTCATCTTAACCAATTTGACAGGTGTGTAGTGGTATCTTAGAGTTGTCTTAATTTGTATTTCTCTGATTAATAATGACTTGGAGCATCTATTCATATGACTAGAAATAGTTTCAATTTCTTCATCTGAGAATTGTCTGTTCATATCCTTTGACCATTTTTCAATTGGAGAATGGCTTGATTTTTTTTATAAATTAGAGTTAATTCTCTATATATTTTGGAAATTAGGCCCTTATCAGAACCTTTGACTGTAAAAATATTTTCCCAGTTTATTGCTTCCCTTCTAATCTTGTCTGCATTAGTTTTGTTTGTACAAAAACTTTTCAGTTTGGTATAGTCGAAATTTTCTATTTTGTGATCAGTAATGATCTCTAGTTCTTCTTTGGTCATAAATTCCTTCCCCTTCCACAGGTCTGAGAGGTAAACTATCCTGTGTTCCTCTAATTTATTTATAATTTCATTCTTTATACCTAGGTCATGAACCCATTTTGATCTTATCTTGGTGTATGGTGTTAAGTGTGGATCAATGCCTAGTTTCTGCCATATTAGTTTCCAATTTTCGCAGCTATTTTTGTCAAACAATAAGTTCTTATCCCAAAAGCTAGGGTCTTTGTGTTTGTCAAAGACTAGGTTGCTATAGGTGTTGACTGTTTTATCCCTTGAACCTAACCTATTCCACTCATCAACTAATCTGTTCCTTAGCCAATACCAAATGTTTTTGGGAACTGCTGCTCTATAATATAATTTTAGATCTGGCACAGCTAAGCCACCTTCATTTGATTTTTTTCATTAATTCCCTTGAAATTCTTGACCTTTTGTTTTTCCATATGAATTTTGTTGTTATTTTTTCTAGGTCATCAAAATAGTTTTTGGGAAGTCTATTTGGTATAGCGCTAAATAAATAGATTAGTTTAGGTAATATTGTCATCTTTATTATATTTGCTCGCCCTATCCAAGAGCATTTAATATTTTTCCAATTGGTTAGATCAGACTTAATTTGTGTGAAAAGTGGTCTGTAATTTTGCTCATAAAGTTTCTGATTTTCCCTTGGCAGATAGATTCCTAAATATTTTTATATTATCAGTAGTTACTTTAAATGGAATTTCTCTTTGTAACTCTGACTGTTGGATTTTGTTAGTGATATATAAGAATGCTGATGACTTATGTGGGTTTATTTTATAACCAGCAACTTTGCTAAAGTTGTGGATTATTTCTAATAACTTTTTAGCAGAATCTCTGGGGTTCTCTAAGTATACCATCATGTCATCGGCAAAGAGTGATAATTTGGCTTCCTCATTGCCTATTCTTATTCCTTTAATCTCTTTCTCAGCTCTTATTGCTATAGCTAGCGTTTCTAATACAATATTAAATAGTAACGGTGATAGTGGGCAACCTTGTTTCACTCCAGATCTTATTGGGAATGGTTGCAGTTTGTCTCCATTACTTATGATGCTTACTGATGGTTTTAAATAGATGCTGCTGATTATTTTAAGGAAAAGTCCATTTATTCCTATACTCTCAAGTGTTTTTAGTAGGAATGGATATTGGATTTTGTCAAATGCTTTTTCTGCATCTATTGAGATGATGATATGGTTTTTGTTAATTTGGTTATCAATATGGCCAATTATATTGATACTTTTCCAAATATTGAACCAGCCCTGCATTCCTGGTATAAATCCTACTTGATCATAGTGTATTATCCTGGGGATGATTTTCTGTAGTCTTTTTGCTAATATTTTATTTAAGATTTTAGCATCAATATTCATTAGGGAGATTGGTCTATAATTTTCTTTCTCTGTTTTCAGCCTACCTGGTTTAGGTATCAGTACCATGTCTGTGTCATAGAAGGAATTTGGTAGGACTCCTTCATTCCCAATTTTATTAAATAATTTATATACCATTGGGGCCAATTTTTCTTTAAATATTTGGTAGAATTCACATGTAAATCCATCTGGTCCTGGGCATTTTTTCTTAGGGAGTTGTTTAATTGACTGTTCCGTTTCTTTTTCTGAAATGGGACTATTCAAGCAATTTGCTTCCTCCTCTGTTAGTCTGGGAAGTCTATATTTTTGGAGGTAGTCATCCATTTCACTTAGGTTATCAAATTTATTGGCATAAAGTTGAGCAAAATAACTCCTTATTATTTCTCTAATTTCCTCTTCATTGGTGGAAAGTTCTCCCTTTTCATTTTTAAGACTACTAATTTCATTTTCCTCCCTCCTTTTTCTAATCAGATTTACCAAAGGCTTATCTATTTTATTGGCTTTTTCATAGAACCAATTCTTAGTTTTATTAATTAGTTCAATAGTTTTTTTTTTACTTTCAATATTTTTAATTTCCCCTTTTAATTTTAGAATTTCAAATTTAGTATTTGATTGGGGTTTTTTAATTTGGTCTTTTTTTAGTTTTTTTTAATTGCAAGCCCAATTCATTAATCTTTTCTTTCTCTGTTTTATTCAAGTAAGCCTCTAAGGATATAAAATTTCCTTTTATTACCGCTTTGGCTGCATCCCACAAATTTTGGTATGATGTCTCATCATTGTCATTATCTTGAGTGAAATTATTAATTGTATCTATAATTTGCTGCTTCACCCAATCATTCTTTAAGATGAGATTGTTTAGTTTCCAATTACTTTTTGGTCTATTTATCCCTAACTTTTTGTTGAATGTAGTTTTTATTGAATCATGATCTGAAAAGAAAGCATTTACTATTTCTGCTTTCTTGCATTTAATTTTGAGGTCTTTGTGTCCTAATATATGGTCAATTTTTGAATAGGTTCCATGAACTGCTGAAAAGAAAGTATATTCCTTTCTGTCTCCATTCAATTTTCTCCAAAGATCTAACATACCTAATTTTTCTAATATTCTATTTACTTCTTTAATTTCTTTCTTATTTGTTTTGTGGTTTGATTTGTCTAATTCTGAGAGTGCAAGGTTGAGATCTCCCACTATTACAGTTTTGTTGTCTATTTCTTCTTGCAACTTTCTTAACTTCTTTTTTAGGAAATTTCATGCCACACCACATGGTGCATATATGTTTAATATTGATATTGCTTCCTTGTTTATGGTACCCTTTAGCAGGATGTAGTTTCCTTCCTTATCTCTTTTAATTAGATCAATTTTTGCTTTTGCTTGATCTAAGGATGGCTACCCCTGCTTTTTTGACTTCACCTGAAGCATAATAGATTTTACTCCAGCCTTTTACCTTTACTCTGTATGTATCTCCCTGCTTTAAATGTGTTTCTTGTAAACAACATATTGTAGGGTTCTGACTTTTGATCCAGTCTGCTATCTGCCTCCTTTTTATGGGGAAATTCATCCCTTACACATTTAAAGTTAGAATTACTAATTCTGTATTTCCTGCCATCCTAATAACCCCAGATTATGCTTTACTTTTTCTTGCCTCCCCACAACCCTCTTTCCCCTTTTTGAACTTATGTACGCCACTTGTATCACGATTCTTACCCTCTTTAGAATCCCTCCCTTCCCCCCCTTTGAATCTTTTCCCCTTCCTTCCCTTATTACTCTTTTTCTTTTCCCTTTTCCTCTCCCCCTTTTTTAATGAGGCAAGAGAGAATTTTCTCTAAAACAAATGTCAATTATTTTCTCTTTGAGCCAACTCTGATGAGAGTAAGATTCACACAATGTTCCTCCCCCTCTCTAAATTCCCTCAGATATGATAAGTTTCCTTTGCCTCTTCGGTGGGATGTGATTTCTCTCTTTTTATCCCTCCTTCCCACCTTATTCTGCCATCATCCCTTTTCCATATCTACTTCCCTTTTTATGTTATATCAGTAAAACAAATTATACATGTATTCTTTTTGTATATCCACAACAGAAATACAATTCTCAAGAGTTCTTTTTTATGTTTTTTGCATCTCTTGAGTCCTATGGTTGGAGATCAAATTTTTTGTTTAATTCTGGTTTCTTCCTTAGAAACAAATGGAATTCTTTTGTTTCATTAAATGTCCATCTTCTTCCCTGGAAGAAAATGCTCAGCTTTGCTGGGTAGTTTATTCTTGGCTGCATTCCAAGTTCTTTTGCCTTTCGGAATATCAAATTCCAGGCTCCTCGATCCTTTAATGTGGAGGCAGCCAAATCTTGGGTGATCCTTATTGTGGCACCTAGGTATTTAAATTGGTTTTTTTTTTTTTTTTTTTTTTTTTGGCTGCTTGCAAAATTTTTTCCTTAATCTGATAGTTCTGAAATTTGGCCACAATATTCCTTGGGGTTTTTATTTTAGGGTCTCTTTCAGAAAGTGCTTGATGAATTCTTTCAATGTCTATTTTACCTTCTGATTCTATTACATCTGGGCAGTTCTCTTTGATGATTTCTTGTAAAATAGTATCTAGGCTCTTTTTTCATCATAATTTTCCGAAAGTCCAATAATCTTCAGATTATCTCTCCTAGATCTATTTTCCAAGTCTGTCATTTTTGTAAGTAGATAATTCATGGTTTTTTCCAGTTTGTCATTGTTTTGGTTTTGCTTGACTGATTCTTGCTGTCTCAATGAATCGTTAGTTTCTATTTGTTCAGTTCTAATTTTTAAAGAATTATTTTCATCATCAGCTTTTTTTTACTTCTTTCTGTATATATCCAAATGAGTTTTTAAATGAATTGTTTTGCTCTATGGAATTTTTTTCCATTTCACTAATTTTTTTTTTAGTGAATTATTTTCTTTTTCCAATTCACAGATCCTACTTTCTAGTGAATTCTTTATTTTTTCCAATTCACAATTCTTACTTTCCTGAGATTTTTTTACTTTTTCCAATTTACAAATTTTCTTTCCCTGTACTTCCTGGGAATTTTTTTATCTTTTCCAATTCGTATTTCAGGAAGTTGTTGCTCTCTTGTAAGGCTTCTCTTTCCTTTCCCCATTTATCTTCTAACTCTCTTTTGAGACTTTTAATGGTCTCTTCTATGAGAGCATCATGTAAAAGGGGACAGTTGACATTCCCCTTTGGGGTATTTTCTGGTGCCTGTTTGCTATTAGTCTCTTCAGGTTTGCTGACCTGCTCTTTTTCTGCATAGAAGCTGTTGATAATTCTTTTCATCTTTTTATTCATGTTTTAAAGCCTTTAGGGTATGCCTCCTAGGCAAGGGGGTTGCAGCTTCCTCAGCAGAACAGGAGAGATGTAAACGAGTTTCAGGCTCCAAGGTATGGGAGTGCTCTGAGTGAGAGTTTTCCCTTCCCCCAACAGGAGGTGGATTCAGCACTGGCCGAGCTATTGAAGTGCCCAGTTGGGCTGTGTGAGTTAGTGACTGCCCTAGGCTAGAGACTAAGGGGTGAAAGTGTCACTGCCCCAGGCCAGAACCCCTTCTGGGGCTGTGGGTATTAGCAGCTGACTGCAAATAGTCTGTCTCTACCAGAAGTCTGCCCGGAAGTCTCTGCCTGCTGTAAATCGACCCTGCAAAAGCTCTATGGCCCCAAGCCAAGCCCCCCACTGTGCAGGTTAGAGGCTAACCTGGGCTGTGCCCTCCTGCCGTGCAGATTCGCAACTGCCACAAGGAAAAGCCCCGTACTGTGGGTTGGGGCTGGGAGATTGTACTGAGATCTGTGCTCTCACTTCCGATTTGAGGCTCTCCTTGGAAACTAATTTCTCTCCCAGTCTATGCTGATCTCCCCCCTGGCCCCGGAACTAACCTTTTTTGGAGAGACTGCAGATTTTCTTCTGGTGAGTTGTTATACTTCTTATCTTTATGAATTGTAGCAGTCAAGACTATCTTTCAGGCTCGATATAATATTGGTAAAGAGGGTAAGAGAAGAGCTTAGAAAGTCCTGCGTGCCTTCTCCACCATCTTGGCTCCACCCCTATGCATATACTTAGTACTTAGCATAGTGACATAATGGTTCTCCAGATCACACATAATTAGGGTGCTATAATGATATAATTGTAATAGGGTATTTAAGGGTTGAAAAGGACTGGAAATGAGACATTCCATTTTAGAACATCCTCCTGGTGGCTCCTATACTAAGATCAAGGCTAGTCCTGAGGTCTTCCAGAGAGCTCTCCTGAGCATTACATGTTGGTGCCCAAACAGGGATGGAGGGACCTAAACCCAGCAGCTCAAGTGATGCAATCATAAGTTCAGTGGAGAAGACCCTGTGATACAGGAAATAGGGTGAATAAACTAGTATCTTTTGTTTTTCAGCTGAAATGGGGCAAATACTAAGAAAAGAGCCTTCCCCATGGCAAGAGAACTGTGTAGCAAGCATAGTTAGGTTAATAAAAAAGCAAGGTTTGTTGATAACTTGGGAGTAGATCACTGGATTCTTTGTATTACAGAGCACATCTCCTTGGTTCACTAAGGAAGAAAAATTAGAGCCAAATAAGTGGAAACTAGTGGGAGAGCAACTATTTGAATATTATGAAAATAATGGTCCTGATTCAATTCCTGAGGAAACATTCTATATATACAACATAATACACTTGGCTTTAAGGAATCACACGAGTTTTAAAATAAGGACAAAGGAGAAAAACCAGGAAGGGGATGGTACTGACAAAGCAGCTGAAAAGCATGAAGAATTGGATAAAAGAGTTAAGTGCAGTGCTGATGAAATTAAAGATTATGTTACTTCTCCACCCTCTATGCCAGGAATTACAAAAGCCATTAATTAAAGCTAAAAATGAAGGACAGGATATATCTGATTTAAAAATAGAAGCATAATCTGTGATTGAAGTGTTTGATTCTTTGGGTCAAGAAAGAAGAAGATACACTGCTTTTAATTTGAAAATTATCAAAGATCTGAAAAAGGCTTGCACTCTTTATGGGTCCACATTTTCTTATGTTAAGATGTTATTAGATAATTTGGCTTTTGAAATTTTAACCTCTAATGATTTGAAATATATAGCAAGGACATGTTTAGAACCTGTATAAAACTTATTGTGACTTTGTGGGTATAATGAACTTTGGATAATACAAACAAGTCCAATGAAATAGGCAACCTGGATTTAATATACAAGTCACCTTTAATCAACTAGCAGATTTAGGTCTTTATGCAGATACTTTAGCACAGATTAATTACCCTATAGCAGCATATGAGCAAATTGTTGCTGCTGCTATCAAAGCATGGGGCACCCCCAAGACAAGGTAGAAGGGAAGCCTTCACAAAAATAGCACAAGGTCCAAATGAACCCTTTGCTGATTTTATGGGCCATCTGCAGACGGCTGTCATATGAACTATTGGTGAAAATGTAGCAACAGAAATTATGATAAGACAACTTGCTAAAGAAAATGCTAATAAGGTTGGTAGAAGAATTATACTAGGACTACACAAGGATGCTCCTTTAGATGAGATCATAAGATGCTATGCCACAGTGGGTACAAATACCTTTTATATTCAGGCTATGATGCAAACTTATCAAAATATGAACATGGGAAGACAGGTCCCTTTTGGCAAGGAACTTCCAAAAAGACTCATCAATACTTTCAATATGGTAAAGTAGGGCATCTGAAAACCAATGTTGACAGAGAAGACAAGGTGGGTGAACAAGACCCAAAACCCTGTGTCAAAAATGCAACAGAAGCTTCTGTTGGGCATCAGAATATAGAAAGCAGGCCTGAAATTTGGAGAAGTATACTTGAAACAAGATGTTAACTCAGTGGAATTGATGAGATGATTGTTCTCTAGTTCACATATACTTAGTACTTAGCATGATGATTTAATGGTTCTCTAGTTCACACATAATTAGTATGCTGTAATGATGTAATTGTGGGTATTTAAGGGCTGAGAAGGACTAGAAATGAGACATTCCATTTTTGACCATCCTCCTGGTGGCTCTCCTACTTCTTGCACTAAGATCAAGGCTGGTCCTGAGGTCCTCCAGAAAGCTAGCCTGAACATTACAGAGGCAGGTGACCTTGCACAATCATCCTTCACTTTAAATCCAATTCACTTGCCTATCATCATATCACATCCCTAATACCATGGTCCTCTTGGAGAAAGAAGAGCAAACAACAACAACAATCAGGTCCATAGACTCCCAGAGAAAATCATTAATTTAATAAAGAACATATAAATCAAACATATACTGAAAACTCTCAAACACATGAAAAAAATCGCACAAGAAAATAAGGTTCAATCTCTGTACAAATACACCAATACATAAAAAGAGTTACATATAGTAAGAAATGAATTTGTAACAATAATCCTAAAGATAATCAACAACTCTCCCTGAAAATACCTAATCTCTTAGATTACAAAAGATATTATTGATTTTAGGGTTCCTTTTCCCAAGAAGAAATCCATTTTGAATAAAAAGTTTTCTTAATTCTTAAACATAAAGTTGTGATAACAGATATGGGTTAAACAGAAAGGGCAGAGTTAAGGTATTTATAGAATTTCAGTTCTAACAAGAAGCTACATCAATAATCTTTGACTCTAAAAAATAGATAATGATAGGTGTACCATTCCTCTTATTGGAGATAGACAAGGGATTATGAGAAGAGAATGCTGCATGCATTGCCAGATGTGCTTAACTCTTTGTTCTTTGTCAAAAGGAGGGATTCCAGGGATTCTTTTCTCTGTCTTAAAATGACTGAAATATAAAGACAAAAAATGAATGTATAAAACTGTTTTTAAAGAGGAAAATACATCCTTACAGAATTTTAAAAATATCTAGAAACTGATTTTCAAGTTATCTTAGAGAAAGGAAAATACCAAATGACTAAAAAAAGTTGAAGACATTTTAAAAAACTATGACATCAATAACTATCCACCCATATGCATTCTTTCTCTTCTCCATACAATCTATATAAAAATGTTCTTAAAATGATTCAGATACCTGTCATGAAAATTTGAGAGCAAAACTAGGAGGCTTTTGCTAACAGTTTTCTACAGTATCTCACATTTTCACAATTACAAAGTTGACTGGAAGGTACAGAAAATACAAGATCTAACTGTGCTTACTTTTTCCTGATTATGAAAATAAGCTTGACCTAATAGAGTAAAACAGTGCGCAACACTCAAAAATGTTTCTTCCCATCTTTTTGGATCATAAAAGATTCTTTCATAGATACAATGAAACAGATAATTTTTTCAAGAAAACTATCTTTATCAAAGTCATAGAAGAGAGACATACTTTCCAAAGGTATTGTCTCTGTCAAGATGATGTCCTCTGCATAATTCACATTAAATTGCCTATAGATGTTGAAATTTATGATCCTATAGGTACTCCTCTTTGCAGCTATTACTGATTATACATATAAATTAAGCATATACTGAAAACTATCAAACACATAAAAAAAACCACACACAGAGAGTATTACAGTAGCTCTTCAATTAAATAATGACCTCTCAAGTAATTCAGTGGACAATTAGTACATAAAAAAGAAATAGACAAAAATGTCTTTTGACTAGGTTTGTGGCATACAGATTGAGAGACAAGACAATTAAGTTAATATACTAATGCAATTCTTCATAAATAAAGAATTGCAGACCCATCCTGAAACTCTGTATTGACTTTTTGACTTTTAGCTGGATCTCAACTTCAATTCTTCAGAGATTATAATGTTTCAAGACTCTCAAACACATGTAATTGTCATATATATATATATATTAATATATATATTAAAATTGGGACATAGTTTTGGAGATAAACATTAGGTTCATTAAAAGCATTGTAGAAACAATAAAGATCATATTATATAAATAGAAACCACATAAAAAATTACATTGAATTCAATAAGCCTGTGTGGATCCAAGATGGCAGAAAGTGAAGAGAACATTGCCTGAAGTCTCCACATTTTCCCTCAGAATCAACATTAGTTCAAGTTTCTGAATGAATATTGAAGTGACAGAACCCCAAATATCCAGAGTGTAATAATGTTTCCAGCTTAAGATATCTTTGGAGGATCTCAGGAAGGGTCTGTCTCAATTGAGCAGGGGGAAATGTGGCCAAGTACAGGCACAGCTTAAATCCTAAGAGCAAATTCAATATTTAAAAAATAAGCAAAAAAAGAGCTCTCATCATGAAAAGTACTGTGGAGGCAGGGAAGACCAGAAGACAAACCAAGAAGGGGACAACAAAGGCAGCATGCTTTGAGATGAAGCCTCAAACACTTCCCTGGCAATCCCTCAAAGAGGGATGTGAACTGGTCTCCAGTTCAAAAGATTCTCTTAGAATAGTTTAAAAAAATCTAGAGAGAGAGAGAGAGAGAGAGAGAGAGAGAGAGAGAGAGACAAAAAAAATGAGAAAAAGAAATGAGTGTTGCAGGAGAATTATGAAAATTGGGGGGGAGAAGCCAACATCTTGGAAACACAAACACAGAAATTGACTGAAGAAAAGAACTCCTTAAAAATAAAATTTGTAAAATGGGAAAAAATATCCACTGAACAAAACAACTTCTTTTAAAGTACAATAGGCCAAATGCAAAAGGAGACAAAAATGCTAACCAAAGAAAATAATTTACTAAAGATTAGAATTAGACAAATGGAAGTAAGTGATTAGACAAATCAAAAATCTGTCACACAAAATTTTGAACAAAATGTAAAATATCTTGTTGGAAAACCAACTGACCTAGAAAAATAGATCCAAGAGAGAAAATCTAAGAATTATTGGACTACCAGAACGTAATAAGTCTCTATTAATCATTTATTATGGACCAGACATTCTTCTAGGCATTGGAGATACACAGAAAAAACAAATTAGTCCTCAGACTCAAGGAGCTTATATTCAATTGGAAGAAACCAACAGATGAAAAGATGTACCAGGACAAATATAATGCAAATGCATCAAGAATGAGGTAGTAGATACTATATAAAAACCTGAAAGGTCCAATGTAGAAGAAAGGATTTCAGCTAAGCTTCAAAGTGAGGTATGAATTCCAAGAAGACAAAAGAAGGAAGAAACTTTTCCAGGAATGGTGAACAACATGAATAAAAGAAAAAAAATCTCTATTTTTGACATTTTATTTGATATTTTTGATTTAAGATGAGAGATGAATTAAAGTAGATAAGAAATAGCAAGCAAATATTTGAGATTTAAACAAGGAGTACATAAATGACAATAATATGAAAACATTCTAGAAAGATAATTTGGATCAAGATTATGAAGGGCTATATACACCAAACTAAAAAGTTTGTATTTCATCAACAAGGTAATACAGGAGTAATTCAATGTTTTGAGGAAAAGACTGACACAGATATTTTCCAAAAATTTTTGAAGATATGAAATCATAGGGACAAAGGGATGCATAGCCAGTACAGAAGGATAGTACAGTGGATAGAATACAAATCCTGGAGTCAGTAAGACCTGAGGTCAAATCTGGATTCACTCACCTAAAAGCTTTGTGATCCTGTGCAAGTCATTTAATCTCCTTTCCTCAGTTTCTTCATTTATAGAATGAGTATAAAAGTAGGAGTTTTCTCCCAGATTTATTTTAAGGACCAAATGAGAGAGTAGTCATAAAGTCCTTAGCAGATGTCCGACACATAGTAAGCATTATATAAATGTTAGCTTTATTATTGTTGTTAATTATTAATAGGGATGGAAGATAGCTGATTTTTATAAGAATCTGTAAAGAGTCATTTTGATCTACTTAATTAAATATGTTTTGATAACCAATGGAAAGTAAGCATACTGGAATATTATATTCCTTTTTAAAACTTTTTTCTGTTTTTATTTATTTAATATTTCCCCCAGTTACATTCAAAACAAAATTGTTTATATTTGTTTTTAAGATTTTTGAGTTCTAGGTTCTCTCCCTTATTCCCATCTACAATTAAGAAATCACTTGTGAAGTTATGTAAAACATTTCCATAAAAGTCAAGTTGTGAAAGAAAATATAGATATCCCACCCTAATGTAAATAAAATTTCCTAAGAAAAATTAAGTTACAAAGAAAGAGAAAGATAGAGAAAGAGAGAATGTTCCACTCTTTATTCAGACACAATTAGTTCCTCTCTTGGTATGGATAGAATTTTTCATAAGTCCTTCACATTAGTCACAGATGATTGTACTATTGAGAACAACAAAGTCATTTACAGCTGGTCACCTCAGAACATTACTATTACTTTGTATATAGTACTTTTCACTTTGCTCATGGAAGAATTTCCAGGCTTCTTTATTTGTTTCATTCTGGGAACATCCTATTCATCATTTCCCAAAGAATGATAATATTCCATTGAAAACACATACTAGTTTATTGAGCTATTCCCCAATTGATAGGCATGCCCTCAATTTCCAATATTTTTGCCCTAAGAAGAAAGCTCATATGAATATTTTTGTAAATATAGGTAATTTTCCCTTTTTGTTTTTTAGAAACTCTTTTGCTATTCACACCTAATAGTGTTGTTGTTGTTAGGTCAAAGAATATGAATGAATTTATAGCCTTTTGTGCACAGATCATATATTTTGATTATTTATCAAATGGGCATGGCTCTTTTTTTTAAATAAATTTGACTCTATTACCACTATGTTTGAGAAATGAGACCTTATCAGAGAAACATATTTTGAAATTTTTATAATTAATATTGCTAATTTTATTTCCCTCCATTTATTCTCTCTCTCCTTTCACTTTGTCCCTTCTCAAAACTGTTCTGATATTGACCACTCCATCACCTAATATGTGCCCTTTTATTATCCTCTCACCTTCCTATATCCTATTTCCTTCCTCTTTTCCTGCAGGATAAGATAGATTTCTATACATCTTAAAGATTATATACCTTGTTATATTATATATACTCTATTATGTATGTTATTTTTTATTTGAGTCCATTCTGATGAGTGTAAGATTCACTCACTCACTCTCTGTTCACCCGCTTTCCCTCCACTGTGAAATTTTTTCTTGCCTCTTTTTTATAGCAAATAATTTGCATCATTGCACTTCTCCCTTTCCCTTTTTCCCAGTACATGCTTCTCTCACCCTTTAATTTCATCTTTTAAAAAAGATATTATGGTATATTGTATTCTTTATAACTTTCAATTAATTGTCAATTGACAAATATGTATCTTTTTTATTAAAGATCATTAGCAAAAGCCTGACCATTCATTACTAAAAACTCTTATTTAACTCAGTTCATATATTTCACTTAGTTCATGACTCTCATGAATATTTTGCAGAGAAAGTAGAGTATAAATCTGGATCTATTGATGTTATTTTGGTTACTTATGAAAGGATATTTGTTATGGGACAGAACTCTGTACTTAAAACAAGTATTCTTATAAGGTGTTAAGTCAGTGAAATTAATGAGACAATAGTTATCTAGTTTAGCATGGTGCTTAATAGTTCTCTAGTTCAGCACATATATTTAGTACTTAATATAGTTCTACAAGATTCACACCTATGATAATGCAACTATAAGAGAGCATATAAGCTGGGACAAACTCAGCCAGAGTCAGAGCCAGAGAAGAAAGTAGACAAGCTCTCAGAGCCAAGGAGCAACAGATTCATTCCATTGTCCACCTTTGTGGTGACTGGAGACTGAAGCACAAGCCTAGAGACTCAGAGCCAGATTCACTTCATCTCATACCACTATGGTGGCAGGCTCTCCTCCTTCTCTTCTCCACTAAAACCAAGACTCCAGAAGACCTCTAGCCTGGGCCCCAGCTGAAGGGGCTGTCAGGTGAAGGGAAAGTGGAAAAGTCCTGATTAGAAGAGCTCTGCAGTACACCATTTTATTATAATTATTGTAGTTGATGACACACTGCTCATTCAAGTGATGTTAATCTTGGGAACAACTATTAGGAAGGTAGTATTAGATCTGAAGATTAGAGTATAACAGTGCTGTGATTTATCCTCATTCACTATATGAGTGTCAAGACTCTGAAGCAAACTGGTCACTTATTGAATATACTGTATTTGGAGAGGTGAAGGTTCCCAGGAAATTTCCCATGATACCTATTCTTGATCATCTAAATAGGTGTTAGATAAGGAGATCAGGGTTTTTCTTTTTTCTTTCCTGACAAAGGAAGTTTCTGAGTTCTTTTTGCCTCTTTGTTGTAACTACTGTTTTGCATTATTTAAATATCTTTAAAATGTTAAATGGAACACAAATTAATTAAGCACCTACAATACACAAGATACTATCCAAGGTGTTAAGAATACAAAAATAAAATTAAAATCATCCCTTTTTTCAAAGAACTTGCAATCTACAAGTAAATACAATACATACAGACATACATATATAGATGTAGTAGATGGTATTCTATGTCCATCCACTGTGCCTTTGCATGTAGTCCTTTATATCTGGAAATTATATAGGTGTGTGTATAAATATACACACATATGCATACTAATATATGTAAAATGAAATAGGAGGTACAAAAGTAGAGTCAAAACATATATGAAGTACTTTAAAGCATAATTGAAAAGGAGAGAATACTAATAACTGAAGGATCAGGCAGACTTTGAAAGATGTTAGCATGTTTCTGCACTAGATGACTAGGTATTGTACTTTTCTAACATGGGAGAACACATACAAAAGGACAAAGTTGTAAATAGAATGTCATATATTTGGGAAAGATTGAAGACCAGTCTGAATACAATAAAATGCAAATAAAGGGGAGAAGTAAGAATTAATTCTTTTTAACTTTTTTCATTTCCAAATTTTCAAGAACCACAGCTTGCTTTAACAGATTGATTTGAAGCTGCTTTCATTGCACACAATGTATTCTCGTATTTACCCTTTCTTCTAATTGATATTGATTTTGATCTTTTTTAAAATTAGTAGATGATCTGACTTCACATAAGTAACAGATAATGAAATGACTTCCCCATTACTAACTAATCATTTTTATCTCTCAAATCAATTTCATTATATGTATATGTGTATGTGATATTATTCAATGCTTGCCATATCCAGGGTTTTCTAACTCACTTCTTAAAGAAAATATTCATGATATAAAGTTTAAAGCTTCTGAATAATTTACAGGCTCTTGAATTATTTTTTTTCATTTCTTGGGTGTAAACTATGCTTTGTAACATTTTTGTTTTGTTCAGCACTAAAAGCATCAGGTATATAATGATTTTATTTGGAAGAATATCTTAAAACATTTATAGAATTTCTCTTCATCTTTTTTAATAGATGTTAGGGTTTAAGTAACAATTATATCCATGATTGTCTATTCATTAATATTCATCATAATTATTAAAAAGTGACATAACTGAATTGCCCCTAAAGTAGAGTTTCTTGTTACCTTTGGTCACAAAATAAAATCAACTCTACCAACTCCTTTGCCTTTTTGAGGAGACAGTAGGAAGTAAGAAAATAAGTAGTTTTATGTCAAAGCTTAAAATTATATTAAGATTAAGATTAAGCAGAAACTAGGCATTGATCCATACTTAACACCGTACACCAAGATAAGGTCAAAATGGGTTCATGACCTAGGCATAAAGAACGAAATTATTAATAAATTAGAGGAACACAGGATAGTTTACCTCTCAGACCTGTGGAAGGGGAAGGTCTTTATGACCAAAGCAGAACTAGAGATCATTACTGATCACAAAATAGAAAATTTCGATTATACCAAACTGAAAAGTTTTTGTACAAACAAAACTAATGCAGACAAGATTAGAAGGGAAGCAATAAACTGGGAAAATATTTTTACAGTCAAAGGTTCTGATAAAGGCCTCATTTCCAAAATATATAGAGAATTAACTCTAATTTATAAAAAATCAAGCCATTCTCCAATTGAAAAATGGTCAAAGGATATGAACAGACAATTCTCAGATGAAGAAATTGAAACTATTTCTAGTCATATGAAAAGATGCTCCAAGTCATTATTAATCAGAGAAATGCAAATTAAGACAACTCTAAGATACCACTACACACCTGTCAGATTGGCTAAGATGACAGGAAAAAATAATGATGATTGTTGGAGGGGATGCGGGAAAACTGGGACATTGATGCATTGTTGGTGGAGTTGTGAATGAATCCAACCATTTTGGAGAGTAGTTTGGAACTATGCTCAAAAAGTTATCAAACTGTGCATACCCTTTGATCCAGCAGTGTTACTACTGGGATTATATCCCAAAGAGATTATAAAGAAGGGAAAGGGACCTGTATGTGCACGAATGTTTGTGGCAGCCCTTTTTGTAGTGGCTAGAAACTGGAAACTGAATGGATGTCCATCAGTTGGAGAATGGCTGAATAAATTGTGGTATATGAAAATTATGGAATATTACTGTTCTGTAAGAAATGACCAACAGGATGATTTCAGAAAGGCCTGGAGAGACTTACACGAACTGATGCTGAGTGAAATGAGCAGGACCAGGAGATCATTATATACTTCAACAACAATACTATATGATGACCAGTTCTGATGGACCTGGCCATCCTCAGCAACGAGATCAACCAAATCATTTCTAATGGAGCAGTAATGAACTGAACTAGCTATACCCAGAAAAAGAACTCTGGGAGATGACTAAAAACCATTACATTGAATTCCCAATCCCTATATTTATGCACACCTGCATTTTTGATTTCCTTCAGAAGCTAATTGTACAATATTTCAGAGTCTGATTCTTTTTGTACAGCAAAATAACGTTTTGGTCATGTATACTTATTGTGTATCTAATTTATATTTTAATATATTTAACATCTACTGGTCATCCTGCCATCTAGGGGAGGGGGTGGGGGGGTAAGAGGTAAAAAATTGGAACAAGAGGTTTGGCAATTGTTAATGCTGTAAAGTTACCCATGCATATATCCTGTAAATAAAAGGCTATTAAATAAAAAAATAGAATTAAAAAAATAAAAAAAAATAAAAGAATGTGAAATGTGACCTGTATCTAAATGTATGAACAGGAAGTTATGTGGATGTATTTTAACCATAGGTACTCTGGTACTAAACCAGCCAGAGATGATCCCTTTCCCACCTTAGCCTTTATACTTAATTGTGCTTTTAGAAAATTCTGTTAAAATAAATTTGCTGGATCTATAATTATTTACCATAAAGCCATGTATTTGAACCCTGAAAAAAAAAGATTTTCAAGCTTCCCTGTGCATAAATGTAGACATATATATTCTTATATGTGTGTGTTCATGTATACATACCTTTATATTGTTATGTTGTTATATATCAGTATAAGAAGCTGCCAGAGAGGAAACTCCTAAGTATGCATGTGTTTATGCATATATACATACTCTACACATATAGCTTACTAACACTCCATTTTGTAATTTTTTAATTCAGTCAAGAAGCTTTCTTAAGAATTTACTGTATATTAGTAACAATATTAAGCATTAGAAATATCAAAAAAAAAAGACAAAAATTTGGTCCCTTCCCTCAAGAAGCACATATTTTAACAGGGGAGATAACATGGAAAATGTACAGACAAAATGTGTAAGTTATAAATGAAAAATAATCTCAGAGGGAAGAAACTAGTTGGGGAAGAAGGATGAAGGAAGACCTGGATACTAGCTTCCAAAAAAATAATAAAAAGACCCTGGAAATATCATAGT
This sequence comes from Sarcophilus harrisii, assembly GCF_902635505.1. NCBI lineage: Eukaryota > Metazoa > Chordata > Mammalia > Dasyuromorphia > Dasyuridae > Sarcophilus > Sarcophilus harrisii. The sequence continues at coordinate 273,367,508 of NC_045427.1, read as the reverse complement.
AATAACTAATCAATGCACGGGTACATTGTCAATCCCAATACCTTAACCCAAGTTGCTCAGAGTAGATGTGCCTAATTATATGACAAAATTTCCAGCATTAAATATGTACACATAACATTTTCCATCTAGTTATATTTTGTGGGTTAGAAATGAATAACTGAAATTATAAGTAATAAATTCCCTGTATCTTTAATGAGGCATTAGTGTATGAGCTGACCTTTTTAAAAACATTTCTATATCACTTATTCTTTATTTACAAAAGCACCTGATGATTTGTTTACAGCAAACTAATAAAATTCCAGCTACCCAACCTTCAAAGTAATGTGCTATATAGAAACCATCCAATACTATAGAATAGTCTAAGACTACTTCAGATTTTATTGAGGAGAGTTATGAGAGATCCCTAGAAGTTCCACTATATTTCCTGAGCCTTAAGATGTCAAGGGTTCTAGAGAGATTATATATCCAGTGAATCAGAAATTAAGAGCGAATGCTTATTTCTGTTCAGAATATCTACTGATTTGCTTTTCTCTGAATTATACTGGGATTATGCTAAAAAAAACTGGGATTAAGTATAAATTCAATTGAGCCTCTAGAGATTCAATCATTAGGTACTTACTGAGTTCCTTGTTCCATTAAAAAGATATCTGGCAGTCATATGTCATCTTCTGAGCAATTTATTGCACAAGCATTATTTTTTGTGGAACTGAAAATTGTCTTTAGTTACTTGGATAATCATAAAATGTTAGTTACAAAGTATAGTGTTCTATTTTGTCCTAGGAAATTTGGGAACTGATAGTGCTGATGAATGTCCTCCCTTCTTAAAGATCTGAGAGCAGAAAATCAGAGAATTCTCAGTTACAGGTGAAGGTTAGTGGCATGATACAACAAGCTGATATCAGAATTAGAGCAGACAGATTTATGAGGTAGAAATGATCCTAAAGGGAAGTCAATATAAGAAGCTTACACTCAGAATTCCATCATCTGATATGAAATTAGAATTATTTGGAGGCAAAGTCAAGGTTTAATGCAACAAATGGTTTTCATAAGTCTAGATTTTAAGGGGGTAAACTAATTCCTCTCACTCTTCTCACTCTACCACTTTCTTGAAAAAGTCCTGAGTATATATGAGTCTGCAGTTGCCTTCACTAAGAGTTTGTTTTGCTCTATAGGAAATATTGAATATGAATATAGTTCTAGTGAGTATAAGTCTAGGGCAGTGTGTGCATGGTGGGACAGTTATTGATAAAAAAAAAAGAAGAGAAAAATGCATGGAGAAGTGGGGAAGTAGCATGTGGGCCAACAGGCTTACTAAATGAATGATGGAGAAGGGCATTATTACTTGACATCAGTGAATAAATTAATAAATAAATGAATGAGTGAGTGAAAAATCACTTGTTAAGCATGTTAATTATGTATATACTATATATATATATATATATATATATATATGCCCAAGGACTAGATTAAGTGTTAAGGATAAAATGCACAAGCAATAAAGGCTTTAACTTTAGGTTGCTTACATTTTGATGAAGGGAAACAAAATAGAGGTAAGTGGTGGCCAAGAAGAGTATTTTGAGTTAAAAAGTCTTGGAATAGTGAATGCAAATATAACTTGATTCACATTATCTTTCTAGTATGATTGGCAGTAGTGTATTTATTATAGCTGCAGAGCAGGAAATCGAAGGTGTGAGGGTAGGGATGTGCACAGTTGGTGGCAGTGTTGATGGCAAGATGTCTGAGTTGGAATGTAAAACATGGCTGGGTACATAATAGACAATTTGACTCACATACCAATCAAGATTGTACCAGATTTAGGGTCATAGATCCAGTGCTATGAGAGTTGACTCTACCATATAGTCTTCATTTCAATGTATGCAAAGGCAGGGAAGTAAACAACACTCAGTGGTCCAGAGTTACAGTGGTAATTAGGCTGTGTGGCAAGAAAATCACTCAGGTGGAATATAAAGCACAACTAGGGCCTTTTTCTCTGCCATTATTAGTCTCTAGTGGATTCATTTAGTCAATAAAATCTGATCTCATACTTGCAGAGACTTTGCTGGGGATTTATCATTATCTTCCTGCATCTTTTAGGATATTCTAGATATTATTAAAAGGTGATGTAAGTTTTTTTCAACCTCCAGTATTCCAAAGTACTATAACAACCTATCACTGGCACTGTAATAAAGGAAAGAATAAAAAGCAAAAACATAATATGAATTTGAAGGATGTTCAACATGAAGGACCAAACCAAGTCTTTATAACACAACTTTACATTGGATGAGAGGTGAAATCAATTGTTTGCTCTAGCTAACTATAACATTGGGAGTAATAGAAAACAAAGGAGATTAAAACTGTTGTGCAAATTGAGGGACTCAATCTCACTTGACTTGCAAAAGGAATAAATGTAAAAGATTTACATGAGTAAACCAGTCATCTTGAAAGCTCTAGTAGAGTTTAAGCAGGTCACAAATTCCTTTCTCCTCCACAACTCTCTTTTCATTTTTAAGACTAACAATTTGATTTTCCTCTTTCCTTTTTTTAAATTAGATTTATTAAGGATTTGTCTATTTTGTTGGTTTTTTCATAGAATCAACTCTTAGTTTTATTAATTAATTCAATAGTTTTTTTCTTTCAATTTTATTAATCTCTCCTTTTATTTTTAGAATTTCAAGTTTAGTGCTTGACTGTTTTTTTTAATTTGTTTCTTTTCTAGCATTTTTATTTGCAAGTGCAATTCATTGACCTCTTTCTCTATTTTATGCAAGTAGGCCTCTAAAGATATGAAATTTCCCCTTATTACTGCTTTGGCTGCATCCCACACATTTTGGTATGACGTCTCATTATTGTCATTTTCTTGGGTGAAGTTATTCTTCATCAAGTTATTCTATGATTTGCTGTTTCATCCAATCATTCTTTAGTATGAGATTATTTAGTTTCCAATTATTTTTTGGTCTATTCTCCCTTGGCTTTTTATTGAATGTAATTTTTATTGCATCATGGTCTGAAAAGGATGCATCTACTACTTCTGCCTTACTGCATTTGAGTTTGAGGTTTTTATTTCCTAATATATGGTCAATTTTTGTATAGATTCCATGAACTGCTGAGAAGAAAGCATACTCATTTCTGTCTCCATTTAGTTTTCTCCAAAGATCTATTATATCTAACATTTCTAGTATTCTATTTACCTCTTTAATGTCTTTCTTATTTGTTTTGTGATTTGATTTATCTAATTCTGAGAGTACAAGATTGAGATCTCCCACTATTATAGCTTTGCTGTCTATTTCTTCTTGCAGCTCTCTTAATTTCTCTTGTAAGAATTTAGATGCTTCACCACTTGGTGCATATATGTTTAATATTGATATTGCTTCATTATCTATGCTGCCCTTTAGCAAGATATAGTGCCCTTCCTTGTCTCTTTTAATTAGATCAATTTTTGCTTTTGCTTGATCTGAGATCAGGATGACTATCCCTGCTTTTTTGACTTCACCTGAAGCATAGTAGATTCTGCTCCAACCTTTTACCTTTACTCTGTATGTATCTCTCCGCTTCAGGTGTGTTTCCTGTAAACAACATATTGTAGGATTCTGGCTTTTAATCCATTCTTCTAACTGCTTCCTCTTTATGGGGGAGTTTACCCCATTCACATTTATGGTTAAAATTACCAATTCTGTATTATTTGCCATCTTGTTAACCCCTGCTTATGCTTTTCTCCTTTCCTTTCCCCTTACCTCCCTCCCCAGTATTAAATTTGTGAGCATCACTTGCTTCTCATAGCCCTCCCTTTTTAGTATCCCTCCCCCATGTTAGAGTTTCTCCCCCTATCTTACCCTCTTTCCTCACAATTTCTGTATTCCCTTTCACTTAGCTTACTCCTTCCCTTTTCACTTTTCCCCTCCCACTTTTCAATGAGGTGGAAGAAGTTTCACCATAAATTGAATATGTCTAATATTTTTCTCTTTAAGCCAATTCTGATGAGAGTATGCTACACACTATGTGCATCCCCCTCCATTCTTTCTCTCAGATATAATAGGTTTCCTTTGTCTCTGTGAGATGTGGTACCCCCACTTTCCCCTTTTTCTGGTACAATTTCCCTTCTACCTCTAGTTTCTAGAACAAATCATACATGTGTTCTTTATATAGCTTTATAGCAGAAATATAGTTCCAAAGATTTCTTTTTACCTTTTTAGGTATTTTTTGAGTTCTATATTTGGAGATCAAACTTTTTGTTTAGTTCCATTTTTTTTTTACATCCAAAATAGATGAAATTCACTTATTTCATTGAATGTCCATTTTCTTCCCTGGAAAAAAATGCTCATTTTGGTTGAGTAAGTTATTTTTGGCTGCATACCAAGTTCTTTAGTTTTTCAGAATATCAGATTCCAGGCCCTTTGATCCTTTAATGTGGACACTGCTAGATCCTTGGTAATCCTTATTGTGGCTCCTCTATATTTGAATTGATTTTGTAATCCTTATTGTGGCTCCTCTATATTTGAATTGATTTTTTCTAACAGATTGTAATACTTTTTCTTTGGTTTGATAGTTCTGGAATTTAGCCACTATGTTTCTTGGAGTTTTGATTTTAGAGTCCCTTTTAGTAGGTGATAGATGAATTCTTTCAATTTCTATCTTACCCTCTGTTTCTATAACTTCTGGGCAGTTCTCTTTAATAATTTTCTGGAGACTAGTGTCCAGGCTCTTTTTTTCATCATATTTTTCAGGGAGTCCAATAATTCTCAAATTGTCTCTCCTAGATGTATTTTACATGTCTGTTGTTTTCCCAAGAAGGTATTTGACTTTTTTTTCCATTGTTTCATTTTTTTGGTTTTGCTTGACTGATTCTTGGTGTCTCCTTGAGTCATTCAATTCTATTTGTTTAATTCTGATTTTCAATTAATTATTTTCTTCACTCACTTTTTTATATCTTTTTTCTAATTGTCCAATTGAATTTTTAGTGAGTTATTTTATTTTATGGAATTTTTTTTCCATTTGCCTATTTTATTTTTTAGAGATCTATTTTCTTTTTCCAGTTCACTAATTCTGTTTTTCAAGGATTTGATTTCTTTGTCCACTCTATCTTTAAATGAGTGGGATGACTTATCCAGACTCACTTGCCAAGTTTTGCTTTTCTTTTCCCATTTTTCTTCTAGCTCTCTTATGAGAGCCTTTTTAATTTCTTCTACGAGAGCCTTGTGTGTTGAGGACCACATCATATCCCCTTTGGGGGGGATCATCTGGAGACAGTCTGTTTTTAGTTTCCTTAAGGTTTAAAGTCTGCTCTCTATCCATGTAGATTAAAATTAAAACAGATTCTAACTTTTGATAGCTTCTACATGGATAGATAGAAGCTATCAATAGTTAGAGTCTGTTTTAATTTTTTGCTCATTTTGTCAGAGAAGACTCAAAGAAGACAAACTAGCAAAAAAACAAATGCAGACTGCTTTATTTTTTTGGGGGGAGGGCGCTAGATGTTAATATCGAGCTTCCTCTACAGACTGCAGGGGGAATTATAAAGGGTGAGGGTTGGGGGAAGATAGCAGTGAGGCATTAGTAGGACAGCAGTGGCTGTACTGTGTCTAAATTCTGAGACTCTGAGTTGCTGAGAGCATGCTGAGATACTCCAGATGGGTGTGGCCAGGTCCTTAGAGACCCTAGCTTTTTGTGGTTACAGTCTTTACCTCCTGTGTTTACAGCTTCTCTGCTGGTCTACTGGCTTGCTGCCAGGGCAAAATATCCACACTTTGGAAAAGTTCTTTCCAAAGAAACATCTGAGATCACACCCCACCCCGCTCTGGTCTGCTCAATGTGAGCTGTCTGTCACACTCTTTCACTGCCTGACCTCAGCCTGCACCCAATCTGACCATCCCCGCCCCTGAGCAAAAACAGACCTTTTCTAGCAAATTTCAAGGATGTCTTCTGTTGGCAATTATTTTGGGGGGGGGGGTTTCAGTAAAGCACTAATTGCGAGGCCTTGTCATGAAATAAATTCTAAGAGCAAAAATGGAGATTAAGTAGGTGTGTGTGTTCTCTGTTCCATCTTCCATTTAGGTCCTTTTCAAAGCAAATTTCTTCATATTTAGATAGTGTTACATGGCTAACATCCTGAGAGCTATGTTGATTAACAATGATTAAATTTATGACATCTTTTTAAAATTTTATTTTCCATTTATGGAATAAAAGAAGCATTTCCATAACATAGTACAATAAAAAGATGATTATACATGAAGCTGCAAATCCTTTCTGTACAATTTGCTATTCCTTTCAAATATATAACAAATATATCTCTGCTCAAAAGGAAAGCAGAAAATTGGGGAAATTTTTCCATAGATAGTTTATTAGATAAAATTGTATTAGACAAAATTCCCATACTAAAAATATATAAAGAACTTTGTCAGCTCTATAAGAATGCTAGTCATTTCCCAGTTGATAAATGGTGAAAGGATTTGAACACACAATTTTCCAGTATGGAATTAAAAACAATTTATCATTACATAAAAAGGTTCTAAATCATTATTGAGTAGAGAAATTCATATTAAAATAACCTTGAAATATCATTTTATACCTACCAGATTGGCTAAAATGATAGGATGGTAAAGTAACAAATGCTGTAGAGAATGTGGATAAATTGAAACACTAAATTAGTGATATCCAAGATTAAAAAAATTGCCATAATGTGTGAGTTGGCAATTTGATGCCCAGCAAGTTTTTTATTTTACCTTCCCCACTTAATTGCTAATTACAGAGTCATAACTGGGATGAGGTGATCAGGTCTTTGACCCAGGGCACAACATTCCGAGAAGCATTCTTTCTGTCTTCAATGACTATTTCTGGGTCACTACACTCACAGCTTTGTTGCTGTACCCATCCCCTCTATAGTTCCTCCAAGTCCTTCTAAGGAATGGATAAAATGTCTTTGGGAATGTTGCATTTCCATTTTCATCAATGATAATGCCAATGGATAAACTGTCTTCTGAACTAGCACTGTCTGTGCTGTCTCCCCAAAATGATTCTACCCAGGACAAAAAATTTCTAGCTATACCTTTATCTAGAAAAATCCTTTTTGAGAAAATAGCAACTTTTGGCCAAAGGCAGAATTATTAACTATTTTAGCATCATAGACTGCTTTGGAAATCCAGTAAAGCCTGTGAAATCCTCCTCAGAATACTGTTTTTAAATACATAAAGCAAAATATATAAGATTGCAAAAGGACACAAGTATGTTACAATACAATTATCAATATTTTTTAAGTTCATGGATTTCTAATTTAGAACCATGGTTTCTAGTGAAGTATCTCCCCACCTAACTCAAAACATATATCACATGTGTGATATAACAATCACATTATTATAATTTATATAGTAAGATGTCACTCCTCTCCCTTTCCCCCCACCCCAGGCATTTAAGTATCAAAATCGAAATTAGATTAGGGCCAAAAAGAACGCAATTCAAAGGTTCTGTGAAAAAATAACGAAAGAAAAAAAAACTAATTAAAAGGAAAAATATAAAGAGTCTCTGTTGATTAAATGAAAACTCAAGGGGGATATTCCAGTAATCTATAAATACTTGAAAAATATAAACAGCAGAGTGGGAGGAATTCATCTAAGAGACATTTTGAAATACAGGATACTAATGCTGAAAAAAAGGCTTTAATTTTTATCAAATCCAAACCTTCATATTAAAAAAGTATCTGACCATAATTATCCCCATCTGATTGATTCAGCTAGACAACCTAGACTGATTGAAGAAAGAATTCAAAGCAAAACTTTACCTCTGTCTAGTTTGCCTTAGTCGTATTATTAAGTTCCCCTTCCTAACAGTGAGAACTGTTAGCTTCTATAATCATTCCATAAGGGAAGGAATAGGAACCATGTCCATTTAAAGAGTAAAACAATTCCAGAAAACAAACAAACCAGAACTTCTTTGAGGGATGTATAGAAGCAAAGAAAAGTCTAAGCTGTAGTTCAAAAAAAAAAAAAAAAAAAAAAAGATCCTTTGTTGTGTTTATTCATTTCAGTCATGTCTGACTCTTCATGATCCCATTTGGGATTATGTTGGCAAAGATACTGAAATGATTCCTTCTTCAACTCATTTTACAGATTTACAGATTTTACAGATGCTGAGGCAAATACGTTGAAATGACTCGCCCAAAGTCATACAGCTAAAAAGTGTCTGAGGCCAAATTTGAACTCAGGATGATGAGTCTTCCTGACTATAAGCTTGGAACTCAGAAATTGTGTCACCCAGTTGCCCTGAGAATTTTCCTAGTATTGCAAAATAGATATTCCAAGTTATGAGCAAAGAAAAAAAAAGTTGCATCACTTCAGACTATCAAAAGGCTCTTCCTACAAATTTTGAGAGATTGTTTCATTCTACTCTTTGCATTCCCCAGTGCCTAGTATCTGGTTCAGTTTAGGAGCTTAATAAAATGTTTGTTGATTATTTAATAGCTGAAAGAGAAGACAGTAGACAAAATCATGACAATAAGTGCATCATCAAGAAAAAAAAATACACAAAAGTAAACACCACAATACTTAGAAAGATTCTTAGCTCTGGAGTCACAGAATTAGCATTAGAAAGATGGGTACCTGTGGTGTAAGTAAGACACAACCACCTGAAGCCACACTTTCATACCTGAGATTATTTTTAAGTAATATTTTTAAATATATACTTTTTTTAAAAATCCCAAAAATATTAAATTAGGAGATTGGACTATCCTCTAATAGTCTCTGAGATTCCTCCCAACTCTAATGAAGGGATTGTTAACCTATGATCCATGAACTTGAATTTAAATTTTTTCCTAACTATAGTTCTATAATTGATTTCCTTTGTAGTCTCATATTTTTATTTTATATATTTAAAAAATTATTCTGAGGAGAGGGCCATGATCTTCAAAAGACTGCCAAAGAGGTTATGATACATAAATTAAAAATCTTTTAGAAGCTTTGCTTTAATTCTATCCAAATCTTATATAAGATACTTCCTTCTTATTACTGTAGTCAATGTTGTGAAACATATGGGTAAAGTAAATAACTATAACACAGGGAGAGTCTGGCATTGAGCTTCTTCTCCATTTTGATTTTGGTAGACCGATTTTCCTAATCCACTTTAACGGAAATTCAAGAAACTTACTCTAGATTTTATGTTATAGCTATATTTTTCAGGGTATTCCCAAGTAAAAGATTTGAATCTACCAACAAAACTTAAAGCTTTACCTTGATGTCAGAAATCTTCAGTGATATCACATATGGGATGCTGCCTATGCCTTTTATCTTTCTGCCCTTCTTCCCCATAGCCAGGCAGTCACCTACAAAATTGTTCCACTATTGCTCCAAAGTTTCACTGGCAGTATCATCTGCCCTAACTTATCCATTCACTAGTATTTTCAAGACTCTGGATAACTGAAAAGCATGAAAAAGTGAGGAACCTGATTTGAATTATAGAGTATCAGCTAAATCATTTTAAATACCTAGGAAGTGCTTTGGTAACATACATACCAAATGTTTTGCCTACTGTAATTTGAAAAGCAACAACTAAAGAGAAATTGTCTAGAGAAGATCAATCTTTCTCCCCATTGATTGGTCATTTTCTCCTGTGGGGATAATGTTCACATTGCCTTTAAGCACCTAGTATAAACCACCTGGAAGAAAAGAGGGTCATCACCCTAAGTTATACTCCCATACAGATGTGGTCAATTAAAATTTCATTTCCATATAGAAACAATTAAATGGTTGGCTCTAAGTCTTTATCAAATAGGAATCTTCCTCCACTGTATTAAAACTTAATTTAAGCTTAATTGTTTTGTGAGCAATGCTCAATAAATCTTCTCTGAGGTTTTCTATAGTGAAATCTCTGTAGCCAGATGTTGATTGTGTACACATTGTTTTGTGTTGCTTGCATAAACATTATAATCACATATAGACAACAGCAGAGCTAAAATATTTAGAAAACATTTTTCACACCTCCTTATTAAGCAAGACTATGAAAATTATGACTCATCACTGCACCATTGTTTTTGCCTGTTTTCTTGTGCTGGTTGAACAGTCATAGACAGCTGGTATTAATACAATAGGTGGTGCTTAGGGAATTA